>NC_067249.2:34292424-34595454 GCF_019359855.2 Lolium perenne | reverse complement strand
CGCCTTGGAATCGTTGAGGATGCTGCTGCCTCATGGGTCCCGCATGTCATCCTCTCAGAACGGTAAATGTTTTTTTTCTTGGATTTTGTTTACCAAATGATTTTTGGCTTATTTTTTCTTTCGATCTCCTGCCGCCTTTAAAATGTTGAGGACGCTGCTGGCTCACGGGTCCCACATGTCAGCCTCTATGAACAATAAAGGCTGACGATGCTGCTGCCTCATGGGTCCCGCATGTCATCCTCTTAGAACGAAAATGTTTCTTTTCTTGGATTTTGTACCAACATATTTTTGGTTTATTTTTTCTTTCCATCCCCTGCCGCCTTTAAAACGTTGACGACGTTGTTGGCTCATGGGTCCCCGATGTCACCTCCCCGTACAAGAAACATATGATATCTTGATTATTTTGCAGACAATAAACGGTGTATTGTGCTCGAGCTATTTCAAACGGATAATTAAATCTTTATTTTTACATAAACAAACTTATATGTTGAATCTCCTTGTTTTTTGTCTTTGCGAAGCATAGGACTTTCTGTTTTTTAGAAAATTCGGAACTTTCTGTTTTGGAGTGGGCTGAAATTGTACGAGTCGGAAGGCCAAGCGGGATAGTTCGAAGGCCCAGATGTCCGGATGCAGCCCAATTGAAATCTTTCTTCTTGGATTTTTTCACCCCTGATTTACGGCTACTTCATTTTTCTTTTGGTTACGTGCCGCCTTGGAAACGTTGAGACCGGCTTTGCAAAATGGGACCCGCATGTCATCCTCTACGTACAATAAAATTTCTTTTCTTGGATTTTTTGGCTCCGATATTTGGTCACTTGCCTTTTTCTTTCGATCCCGTGCAGCCTCTCAAACGGTGATACATTCTTGCTAAATGGGACCCGCATGTCATCCTCTATGTACAATCAAGTTTCTTTTCTTGAATTATTTTTGGCTCCTGATATTTGGTCACTTGCCTTTTTCTTTCGATCTCATGCCACGTTTGAAACGTTGAGGAACCTGCAGGATCATGGGACCCGCATGTCATCCTCTATGTACTATAAAACTTCATTTTCTTTGTTTTTTTTTCACCCTCTGATTTTTGGCTATTTCCTTTTTCTTTTGATCCCCTGCCGCCTTGGAAACGTTGAGTAAGCTGCTAGCTCATGGGACCCGCATGTCATCCTCTCTGTCCATCAACTTTATTTTCTTGGATTTTTTGACCCCCTAATTTACGGCTACTTTCTTTTTCTTTTGATCTCAAGCCGCATTTGAAACGTTGGGACCGCTGCTGCAAAATGGGACCCGCATGTCATCCTCTATGTAAATAAAGTTTCTTTTCTTGGATTATCTTTGGCTCCTGATATTTTGTCACTTGCCTTTTTCTTTCGATCTCATGCCGCCTTTGAAACTTTAAGTAAGCTGCTGGCTCATGGGTCCCGCATGTCATCCTCTACGAACAATAAAAGTTTCCTTTCTTGGAGTTATTTTTTACCCCTAATTTCTGGCTACTTGCCTTTTTCTTTTGATCTCATGCCCCCTTTGAAAAGATGAGAACGCTGTTGGCAGGTCGGTCCCACATGTCATCCTCTATGCACAATAAAACTTTCCTTTGATGGATTTATTTTGAACCCCTAATTAATTTCTGGATATTTTGTTTTTTTCTTTTGATCCCCTGCAGCCTTGGAATCGTTGAGGATGCTGCTGCCTCATGGGTCCCGCATGTCATCCTCTCAGAACGGTAAATGTTTATTTTCTTGGATTTTGAATACCAAATGATTTTTGGCTTATTTTTTCTTTCGATCTCCTACCGCCTTTAAAACGTTGAGGACGCTGCTGGCTCACAGGTCCCACATGTCAGCCTCTAACATTAAACGCTGAGGATGCTGCTGCCTCATGGGTCCCGCATGTTATCCTCTCAGAACGAAAATGTTTCTTTTCTTGGATTTTGTACCAACAGATTTTTGGTTTATTTTTTCTTTCCATCCCTGCCGCCTTTAAAACGTTGACGACGCTGCTGGCGCATGGGTCCCCGATGTCAGCCTCCCCATATTAAGAAACATGTGATATCTTGATTATTTTGCAGACAATAAACAGTGTATTTTGCTCTGAGCTATTGCAAAGGGATAAATTAAATCTTTATTTTTACATAAACAAACTTATATGTTGAATCTCCTTGTTTTTTTTTGTTTTTGCGAGGCATAGGACTTTCCTGTTTTGGAATGGGCTGAAATTGTACGAATCAAAAGGCGTCCAGTGGGATAGTTTGAAGGCCCAGATGGCTAGAAACAGCCCAATTGAAATATTCCTTTTCTTGGATTTTTTGACACCCTTATTTCTGGCTACTTCCTTTTTCTTTTGGTCATGTGCCGCCTTGGAAACATTGAGACCGCGGCTGCAAAATGGGACCCGCATGTCATCCTCTATGTACAATAGAAGTTTCTTTTCTTGGATAATTTTTGGCTCCTGATATTTGGCACTTGTCTTTTTCTTTCGATCTAATGCCAACTTTGAAACCTTCAGACCGGTGCTGCAAAATGGGACCCGCATGTCATTCTCTATGCACAATAAAGTTTCTTTCCTTAGATTATTTTTGCCTCCTGATATTTGGTCACTTTCCTTTTCCTTTTGATCTCATGCCGCCTTAGAAACGTTGAGGAAGCTGCTGGCTCATGGGTCCCGCATGTCATACTCTATGAACAATAAAAGTGTCCTAAATTGGATTTATTTTTTACCCCTAATTTCTGGCTATTTGCCGTTTTCTTTTGATCCCCTGCCCCTTTGAAACGATGAGGACGCTACTGGCTGGTCAGTCCCACATCCTCTATGAACAATAAAAGTTTCCTATGATGGATTTATTTTTGACCCCTTTTGATCCCCTGCCGCCTTGGAATCGTTGAGGATGCTGCTGCCTCATGGGTCCCGCATGTCAGCCTCTCAGAACGGTAAATGTTTCTTTTCTTGGATTTTTTTACCAACTGATTTTTGGCCTTAGTCTTTCGATCTCCTGCCGCCTTTAACACGTTGGGGACGCTGCCGGCTCATGGGTCCCGCATGTCAGCCTCTATGAACGATAAACAATTCTTTTCTTGGAGTTATTTTGACCCCTAATTTCTGGCTATTTTGCCTTTTTTTTGGATCCCGTGCCACCTTGGAAACGTTGAGGATGCTGCTGCCACATGGGTCCCGCATGTCAATCCCCTCAGAACGATAAATGTTTCTTTTCTTCGATTTTTTTACCAACTGATTTTTGATTTATTTTTTCTTTCGATCCCCTGCCGCCTTTAAAACTTTGACGACACTGCTGGCTCATGGGTCCCGATGTCAGCCTCCCCATACAAGAAATATGTGATATCTTGTTTATTTTGCAGACAATAAAAAGTGTATTTCGCTCTGAGCTATTGCAAACGGATAAATTATATCTTTATTTTCACGTAAACAAACTAATATGTTGAATCTCCTTGTTTTTATTTTGTTTTTGCGAAGCATAGGACTTTCCTGTTTTTGGAGTGGGCTGAAATTGTACGAGTCAAAAGGCGTCCAGCAGGTTAGAAAGCCCAGATGGCCATGCAGCCCCAGCAGGGATACATTCTTTTTCTTTTGGTCCTGTGCCGCCTTGGAAACGTTGAGTAGGCTGCTGCCTCGTGGGACCCGCATGCCATCCTCTATGAACTATAAAAGTTTCTTTTCTTGGATTTTTTTTCACCCTCTGATTTTTGGCTATTTCCTTTTTCTTTTGTTCCCCTGCCGCCTTGGAAACGTTGAGTAAGCTGCCGCCTTGGGACCCGCATGTCATCCTCTATGTACAATAAACTTTCTTTTCTTGGAGTTTTTTCCCCCTAATTTCTGGCTACTTTATTTTTGACCCCTAATTTCTGGCTATTTGCCTTTTTTCGATCACCTGCCGCCTTAGAAACGTTGAGGACGCTGCTGGCTCATGGGTCCCACATGTCAGCCTCTTCGTACGATAAAAGTTTCTTTTGCTGGA
Source organism: Lolium perenne (assembly GCF_019359855.2). Taxonomy (NCBI): domain Eukaryota; kingdom Viridiplantae; phylum Streptophyta; class Magnoliopsida; order Poales; family Poaceae; genus Lolium; species Lolium perenne. The sequence goes on along the minus strand of NC_067249.2, from coordinate 34,591,490 downwards.
TTTATTTTTGACCCCTAATTTTTGGCTATTTGCCTTTTTCTTTCGAGCTCCACCGCCTTTGAAACGTTGATGACGCTGCTGCAAATTGGGTCCAATATGTCAGCATCTATGTGCGATAAACCTTTCCTTTCTTGGATTTTTTTTGGACACCTGATTTCGAGCTACTTGCCTTTTTCTTTCGATCTCCTGCCCCCTTTGAGAAACGTCGAGAACGATGCTAGTTCGTGGGTCCCACATGTCATCCTCTCTGAATGATAAATGTTGTGGCCGCGGCAGCAAGATAGGTCCCACATGTCAGCCTGACTGTTGAATAAACGTTTCCTTTCTCGAATTTATATTTGACCCCTGATTTCGGGCTACTTTGCCATTTCTTTCGATCCCCTGCAGCCTTGTCAACGTTGAGGACACTGCTGCAAAATAGGTCCCACATGTCATCCTCTATGTAGAATAAATGTTTCCTTTCTTGGATTATTTTTTTTCTTTCGATCTCTGGCCGCATTTCAATGATGAGGACGCAGGTATTGGGCCGTTATCTCCTGAGCTAGTAGGCCCACGTAAATTACCATGCAGATTGCCGTACAGTACAAGTACTTTTTTCTATCCTGAAATCTAACCGGCGGGCGCGTGCCAGACGTACGTCCCGGGCACAACTGATGCGTAAGCTATCTGATATCAGGTGCCGTTTTCTGAAAAAATGTAACTTTTAAACCGTGCGGCGGAATTACAATCCGTTTTCACTTCTACAATCCCCACGACGAGAGCTTCGAAACTATAGACCACATTTTCATATGTTTCGACGAATTTTTTAAACAAGCAACTTTGATGCGCGACAAAGCAATTTTATTATGCAGCAAAATAACTTTGGTATGTGACAAAGCAACTTTGATATGCAACTAACATATGCACTTTTGGGTACACGAAGTCACAACTTTGATGCCCGACAACAATTTTGGTGTCAATCGGAGCATTTTCGATGTGTGACGAAGGAACTTAAGTGCCCTGCATAGCAACTTTGGCGCCCGGCGACGTAGTTTTTTAACCTTGCAGAGCAACTTTGGCGTCCGACCGAGCAAATTTAGTGTCCTGCAGAGCAACTTTGGTACTCAAGAGAGCAAATTTGGTTTGTGATGGTCTAATTTTGGCGTCCATCAAAGCAACTTTGGTGTCCACCGAATAAATTTTGATGTATGGATGAGCAACTTTGGCATCTAGCGATGCAACTTTCATTGTGAATGTAGATTTACGCTGTGCAGCAAAGTTGCTTCGTCCCGCACTAAAGTTGCATCGTCTTGCATTATAATTGCTTTGTCACACGTAGAAGTTGCTTTAGAAAAAACTTTATCAAAATACATAGAAATGAGATCTAGTTTTGAAGAGCTCACCGCAAGAAATTCAAAAGTGAAAGCGGATCTTAATTTCGACATCTTGTGCAAAATTATACGATTTTGAACATTTATAAAGGAAAATTAATCTAAATTATTTCACGCCTTTCCTTCTGGTACACTTACCACCGTGTACATAATCTTTTCTTTTATATCTTTTGGAGGATGGGGCATGAATTTTCCTTATTTAAGGGTGTTCCAAGATTAACCAACGAGCACGCGCGTGCTCGCTAGACGTGCCCTTTTTCTATTGGTAAGGTTTTTTTTGAGAACTTTTTATTGGTAAGGTGGTACATAGGGGTACCCTTACCAAAAAAAATATGTGGTACATGGAGCAGTATTGGAACCCCGATTATTCTTGAAGTCATTTGCGCCTAATAGCGCGAGCTTAGCTAATTTTTGAAGAAAAAAAAGATGTCCGGCGTGGTATTCAAAATAATGATCTTCATGTCTGCTACTCCACCAAAAAACAGACCAGCATGTATTCATCACAATACGGGTAGCTAATTTAGGAAAAATGTGTTCATCACGGGATTCAAACAAAGATCTTCATCTCTACTAAATTTTGATTTTACCAAAAATCGAACAGCGTGTGTTCATGACGTTAACTTCATGAACACTATGGTTTCTCTATAAAATAAGGTCACCATCCGTTCCTTTACTGAAGGCATTTGCGAAAAGTGTCTTTGGCTCATGGGCACCAGTGCTCCTGCTGTTTAAAAAAAATCAAAAATCGTACATATTTGTTTCAAAAAAATCTGAAAATAAATGCAGACATAATAAATAAAGTAACCTACAAGCGTGTAAAATTTTAATATGAAATTCTTTATATTGTAGACTACACAAAAAAGACAAAATCTGTTGAAATTTGGAGATCTGAAATATGCATACCCAGATCCACACGTTTGTTATTTTTGTGTAGCCCAGAATTTTTTGTATTTGAAACTGAAATTTTGCACGCTTATGGGACAATTCATTATCTACACCATGATTTTTTTTCTAATTTTTTTAAACACATAAATATGTTTTTTATTTTTTCTAAAATAGCAGGAGCACTGGTGCCCAAGAGCACCAAATCTCTTAGGCATTTGCGCCTAATAGTGCGAGCTTAGCTAATTTTTGAAGAAAAAAAGATGTCCATTGTGGTATTCAGGACAAAGATCTTCATGTCTGCTACTCCACCAAACAACAGACCATCATGTATTCATCACAATACGGGTAGCTAATTTGTGAAAAATATGTTCAGCACGGGATTCAAACAAAGATCTTCATCTCTGCAAAATTTTGATTTCACCAAAAACCGAACAGCGAATGTTCATGAGGTTAAGCTCACGAACACTATGTTTTCTCTATAAAATAAGGTCACCATCCATCTCTTATTTTTCAAGGAAAAACAGGTGGAAGTGTTGGGACGAACCACATGGGTGCTTCAGCTCTATGTTCAATCTTCTCTTTTTTGTACTGCAATCTTGAGCCTATGGCAGGACCTCCATTGACGTGCATTCTGCACCAATTTGGCCTTGGACGTATCCATGTATCACGGGCGCGATTGTGGGTAGCAAAGACACAGTCAGGTTTGAACAATTGGAAATCTGGTTCTGCAGCCTCTGCGTCGATTGGCGGGGGTAGCATGATAATTGGGTGATTGAGTCCAAGAAATAAAGAATGCCCCTTCAAATTGTTCAATCTTTCCCACCTTGCCTCTTCTACAATGTCCAAGGTATGGGCAGATCTCAAGAAAACGTAGCACCGTACCAAAGGATAAGACCTCAGCTTGTTACCCATATGTAATATTGGAGGACCGAGGATGGGCCGATAACCCTTAACCTGAATCCACGCGAGATCAGATTCACCAGTAATGGACTCTGCTCTCATTGGTGCCAGGAACCAAGTGCGCTGGTCAGAAAATCCAAGAAATACATCTTCATCTTCATCATTATGATTATCACCATCATTATCTAATTCTTCACCATCTAATTCTTCATCATCTAATTCGTCTTCTTCTAATTCTTCTTCTTCTAATTCTTCTTCTTCTAATTCTTCTACATCAGCATCATTATCTTCATCGGCACCTCCATCGCCTTGAGCCACATTTTCTTCATCATCTTCCATGACAGCATCTCCCTCGATTTGAGCCAAAATTGCAGCCGCTTCTGTTTCTTCATCTTCAATTATAGGGGCGTCAATGAGACGCGGGGCTGCATGTGTCCCTGCAATGCACAAAGATCAACCACAATGCAGCAAGTAGGAACTACACTGTAAATTATCTCTTCTCTTCTATCTTCTATCTTCTATCTTCTACTACTATAAGGCACCAGTTTTGAACAAGACATGTAGCAGCAATTCCAACTGTTGGTGTCCAAAATCTAACGGTTGGGATTAGAGGTATTCGCGTGAAAAAAATACCACACCAGTGTCCACGTGTTTCTAGAACCGTCATGTTTCCATTATGAAGAAAAATCAGAGCAGTCTCACACCGATATCACACGTCCCACTTGATAGTGATTAAGAAAGGTTCCAATTTTTTGTTCATATTTCTAAACTGTATGCTCACACTTATTTTGATGGTATAACCAAATTACTAGTTGTATTGAAAGTTTGAACAACATTTAGAACGCAACTTACATCAGTATTGTGAATCGTAATTGGTCCAACATGTGCAGCATGCCATTTACTAGTTAAGACATAAAACAAAGACTCACCCCAGGTATATGGTTCCCAAACCAGAACATCTCCATACGGATATGTAACTGCGTATACACGATGCAGGTGTGAACTTGTACCATATCCAGGAATGCCCATGGCATCGACATAGCTGGTTCCTTCAAAGAATTTGGGGTTTCCCAGGATCTTCCACTCCTTTTCTAGGGGCGCTTGTAGGATAGCGATCAAGTAGTCAAATACAACGATTACCTCGTAATGCCATGGCCCTGCTAGATCATCTTTGTACGGCCTCTTGACGATCCGTACTTTGAGCAGTTCCAAACTTTTATCTATTTTGTGTTTGAAGAGGAATGGTGGGCTGGCATTCCACCATTGACGAGTAGGGCCCAAAGAAATTCCTGCATCTTGCAGAGATGGAAGAGGTATAATAGTATCTGATATGTATATGTTGCGGATCGTCAAGTGCCCGTCCTGCTGGACAAATGCCACCCAGTCGCCGTTACAACCCACCCAGTGCATGGGTCCATGTCCATCCAGTTCCTCCTTGGTATGGATAAATGCTGGAACTGTCGGCTTGTCTAATGGCATCAGCAACGCGTGAATGCCCTGCAAATAGAATTTGTTTTAAAATAGTCTATGCATGCAAGGTATTCGACAGAATGAAGAGCGGATTGTGCAGAACTGACGCACAGATGCAATGGATAAATAAAGCAATTCCGAAGAGTACATGTGCATAGTGAAGGCAGCAAACCTTACAGTACTCCCAAATTAGGTGATGATGTTGAGTCTAAATATATGCATGATGTTTGGCAGTAAGAAAAATTGATTGAAAAAACACAAGCTGAAACGAGATGAGTAAATAAATAAATACTCTTACAGTATTGTCGCGGTCGTCTGGCCATGTCTCGGGGTCGCAGTGGAGCAGGCTCGGTACACCGAACAGAACCTTATGCACTCCGCGGATGGCATGCCGCATGCCGATCATGCCTCGAGCGAGGCGACCAGTGCTGAGGATATCCGCCCGCTCGGCTATGTTCTCCACCAGTGGGTAGTGGAGGTTGCCCCACCCCATGGACTGGTGGTAGCAATCAGGAATCTCCTCAACCTTACGCTTCTGCTTCATTGGAGTCGGTAATCTAATGCAAGGGAGAGAGGGGTGAATGGGAGAAAGAGACAGAAGAGGGTTTTTTTGGAGAAGATGCAGTAGTACTACGATACTAGGAGGTGGAGATGCGGGGCATATGTTTCCGGGGGAGAGGAACCACTATTTCCCTTCTACGGAGTAAAAAAAATAACCGCACTTGCTCAATAGAACTTGGGGCGGGGATATAGTGGTAACAGATTCCGAGGTATTGACCAACTTTCCCTCACCTTGACCCCACGTGGTTGTGACCCGAGATAATTTTCTTTTTGATGAACCCGATATACTTATTATAGTACTAAAATAGTACAAGTATATACCTTGTATATACCAATATTATTATTTTAAGGACTTTTGTTCCATGAGCAACAACTTCCCCCACTCCGCTCATCCGAAATCCTAGCCCCTCCAACTTGTAGGACCAATCGACATAGCTATGGCCTTCTAATTTGGCTCAAGTCGCCGCACACATAGCCCTCCCGCCGACAAGGAATAGGAGCATCAGCCCTTTCGTCGCTTGTTGCTATACATAATCATATGCAGTACCATATATATTTCAAATTTCCATATCAAAAAATAGTTCAAATCTGACTTTTAACATCTCAAGCTAAACCCTCGCTTGGTCTTAAACATAAGCATACCACACTACAAGAAAAGTTCTGATAGACAACGTCTCAAAATCATCCGCTAAGGGGTATTTTTCGTCGCCTATGGGCCTAACCCGACGATATGGGTTCTGTTGTCGAAACTGCGTCAGGCAAAGTCCTACGACGATTTTTTCGGTCCGTCGCGCTTGGGCGCCCTTCCGCCACGGAAAATCGGACCGTTGCCCAAGTGTTTCCGGGAGCCCGTTGACTGCTGACGTCATGCAACCGACACGTGCGACGCCGTTAATCGCGATTAACGGCGTTAACCGGCTGAAACCCCGTGGTAGATGGTAGGCCCACACGAGGCCTGCCACGTCTTAAGCGGGCCGGCCCATTAAGTTTACGGGCCGGGCCAGCTGACTTAGTTTGACCGGTCAACTATATAGCTGGGCTGGTCCATTAGTTACGTGGGCCGGGCCTAACCTCTAAGGTTGACTTGTCAAAAGATTAATGGGCTGGCCCACTAAGCATGTGGGCCGGGCCGAATGCACTCGTTTGACCGGTCAACAGGCAAAAGGGCCGGCCCACAAAACATGTGGGACCCATTTCATGTTATCGGGCTGGCCCATTTACCAAGTGGGGTCCACCTTAAAGCAAGTGGGCCGGCCCAAGAAGTTATTGGGCCGGCCCAATTAGCATGTGGGTCCCACTTTCCTGCTATCGGGCCGGCCCATTTAGTGCGTGGTGTCCACATTAGATCAAATGGGCCGGCCCAACAAGCCAGTGGGCCGGGCCAAAAGCACAGGTGGGTCCCACTTTCCTTTTAATGGGCCAGCCCATTTAGTATGTGGGGTCCACCACATTGCAAGTGGGCCGGGCCAAAAACACAGGTGGGTCCCACTTTCCAGTTAAAGGGCCGGCCCATTTAGTATGTGGGGTCCACCATATAGCAAGTGGGCCGGCCCAACAAGATAGTGGGCCGGGCCAAAAGCACAGGTGGGTCCCACTTTCCGATTAAAGGCCGGGCCCAACAAGATAGTGGGCCGGGCCAAAAGCACAGGTGGGTCCCACTTTCCAGTTAAAGGGCCGGCCCATTTAGTATGTGGGGTCCACCATATAGCAAGTGGGCCGGCCCAACACGCTAGTGGGCCGGGCCAAAAGCACAGGTGGGTCCCACTTTCCAGTTAAAGGGCCGGGCCCAACAAGATAGTGGGCCGGGCCAAAAGCACAGGTGGGTCCCACTTTCCAGTTAAAGGGCCGGCCCATTTAGTATGTGGGGTCCACCATATAGCAAGTGGGCCGGCCCAACACGCTAGTGGGCAGGGCCAAAAACGCAGGTGGGTCCCACTTTCCTCTTAAAGAGCCGGCCCATTTAGTATGTGGGGTCCATCATGTAGCAAGTGGGCCGGCCCAACAAGACAGTGGGCCGGGCCAAAAGCACAGGTGGGTCCCACTTTCCTGTTAACGGGCCGGCCCAGTAAGTAAGTGAGCCGACGAAAAATGAAAGTGGGTCCCACACTACTGTTAATGGGCCGGCCCAATCTGTTATAGGGCCCTGGTTGTTTGACTAGTCAACTTGCATTAAATTTCATGAGCCTAAAATCTGATATCAATGATACACACAATTACATACACAAATAAAATAACTAGGAAAATTACAAGGCAATTAATGTGCCCAAATAAAAAATATACATAGAATCATTGAGGACTTCTATTAGCATCATCAATAACACGTTGACATTTGGCAATCGCCTTGATTGAATCTTGTGTACTCTTGGTCAACATATCAGCTACATACCTTAAAGCAGCAATACCATGTCTTTTATAAAGTACAGCCTTGAGATGTTCCTTTGTTTGATGAAAAGAATGGTCTAGGTTGACGGCTATGAGAGGATGCATCGAACAAAGATCGAGAACTTTTTGTGGGCCTCTCTTCTAATGAAGATTGCTTCATCGAACCGCATTACGATAATAATGCAAAAAGAGTTAAACGATGAACTATGCAAACATGTATTAAGCATTGTCGATATGAGATAGTCACAAGTACTAAGCGCAGACTTACATTATATCGTTGCATAGGCTCACGCCGGAACCTTTTTTGCGCTCTATCTTCTACTAAGGACTTCTTCATTACAACTGCATTCTAGTAATATGGCAAACATAGTTACAACAGTGAACTATTCAAACATTTATTATGCAATGTAGATATAAGATAATAACAAGTTGCATAAATAAGACAATGTATGGAACTTGTACTAAGCAGACTTACATCATAATGTTGCACAGGGTCGCTTTGGCGACTATCTTCTAATGATGAAGCTTCACTAAAGCTGCATTACGGTAATATTGCAAAAATAGTTACAACAATTAACTATTCAAACATGTATTACGCAATGTAGAGATCAGATAACGACATGTAGCGAACATCTTGGCTCATTGCAGGTCCTTCTCTTGCGTGCACTAGTCGTGAGTCGACATGCTGTCATTTTAGGTTCAGCCATCAAGTGAAATGCTAATCCTCCTGCTCCATTGTCCTTAATCTGTGTTTAGATATCACATTTAAGACCAAGTTAGCTGGTTTCAAATAACAAAAAACTTGAGCTGCCAAATGAATAAGCCAATATTTACCAGATATCAGATTAAAACCAACTAGATGTTGCTTTGCATGAGATACGAATTTCAGACATTCAGATTTAGAGTAGGGTAATGCCAAGGTTTTCCACATAAAGTAAACTGGCATTAAGAATGACCAAATGTCAGGTTCAAATCACCTTCGCAGTTCCTCCAAGACAAGCATATCAAATAGGCAGAAACATAGTAAAGCATGGATGGCATTGCTATGGCAGGGTTCCAAGTGTTTATCTCTTGCATAAGGAACAATGCATATAGGTTATAGATAATAACGGAAGTAAACTGCCAAAGTTACCAACCAAGAACTCAGATTCCAACCTTCCCTAGCGTCCCCGCTGTTAATGTTGGATATTCTAATAAGTGGTTCGCATGATCAATCCCTAGGAAAAATAACATTGACAAGTTAGTCTACGATAATACAAAGACCAGACATGCACGCAGCAATAACTATACAAGGCGTACGACAGAGCATTCATGGAAAAAAATAGCTATAAGCTAAAGACGAGGTATAAGAGCAAGCAGATTGGAAATGCACATAGCATGATTATAAAAGCAGTAAAAGAATAGCAGACACGAGAAAACAACTAGCGGCTAGCGGTGAGCTAATGACGTGGTATAAGAACAACCAGATTGGAAATGCCCATAGCATGACTATAAAAGGAATAGCATGCAGTACAAAAATAGTTGGCAGCAAATGAATGGGTCCCCTATAAATATGTGGATGCACACAGGTGTCAGTAGAATGAACAGGATGGTAGCGACCGGATAATGCTTTGGTACTGTACAATATTTAAACGAACTTCATGCGAAGTAACACATCAAGAAATTTAATGGCATATGGGATCTGCAAATAACTACACAAAACATGGCTAAAGAAACACCACGATCTAACGGGCCAGCGTACTAACCAAGCTGCGGCGGGGTGGACGGGGGCGGCAACTTGCATTCCAGCGGCGGCGAACGCGGGAGACGATGAGTCGACCCTGTTTCAGTAGAAGCGGGCGTTAGTGAAGCAGATCTGGTTGGCTGGCAAGGGATTCGGTGAAGTTGATACAGCCGCTGTGCCGAGGTAGTCGTTGGAATAGATCGGCTTGTGTGGAGGGGGGGGGCCGCGGTGAAGTAGACACGGTTCCATTGGAGAGGATCCGGTGCGTCGACAGGAAAGGCGTTGATTGCTACGCTGTGGATGAGGTCGGCGGTGAAGCAGATCCGTCGGTGGTGAGGTCGGCGGTGAAGCAGATCCGTCGGTGGCGAGGTCAGCGGTGAAGCAGATCCGTCGGTGGCGAGGGCGGCGGGGGAGCTGATCAGGTGGGTGGACAGCCAACACGATCAAGGCTACGCTGTGGAGATCTAGTACTGTAGAGAGTCAGAGCTTTGGCGTGTGAGAGTATTTTTTAGCTAATGGGGCGAATGGTTGGTGGGTGGGTGTGGGCCTGTGGGGAGGGTTCGGGATCTAGGCAAGATATTTCATTGTTACCGAATGAGCCCTCCATGGTCGGTGGGTTGTAGCTTCCGGACCAGGGTTAAAATGGTAAAACTGGTCACGGGATTTTCGAATGGATGCGGCGGGATGATTTGGGGCGCGGCCGAAATTTTCAGTTTCAAGCTACGAGCAGAACGACAAAAATAATGTTCTTCCCCAGGGAGCTCTCATTTCTTCCTCTTCTCTTTCTCTCCCGAGTCTCTCCCACTCCCCTGGCTCCTCTCCCCTTCTCTCCGGCAGACTCGCCGGCCGGAGACGAGGCCGACTTCTCTCTGTATATCGTACACCCTCCGAACTAAATTAATTGATTCAACTTTCCTTAGACGTGTATGTATCTCGAGTAAAAACATGTGTGGATACATCCATATTTAGATAAGCAAAGTTGAGTCAGTTAATTTGGATCCGAGGGAGTTCATGTTGTTGTAAGCTTAGATCCAGTGTTTCCCATGAGCAGAATGGCGCAATGGAGTCGGGGATCTCGTCATCGGCTTCAGATCTGGCCTACGGTGAATCTGGCGGATCTTGCCGGCCAAACCCCGATCTGGTGCCATCAAGGTGTTGCAGTCAGAAACCCACTGGCGAGCAGCGACGGGCAACACAGTAGAGCCGGGAACAACTTAGGGCTGCGGCTGGCCCTGGTCCCTCCGAGCGACGGCCCGCAAAGCCTCTGGTACACACGTCCGATGCTGGTGAAAGGGCATGCCACCTGACCTATACCTGGTCAGGAAGGTGATGGAGATGCCTCGCTTAGTTTCCTGCATGGCATACACGTAAACGTTAAATACGAGCCTCGATCGGCTCTCAGGTTATCCTGTGAATCGGCTCAAGGAGCCGATCCACCCATGATTCGTACGAGGTGCACGAATATATGGTGGTCCTGCTTGATCAAGATAAAGCTAAAACGATCTACGACGATTTAGGGTTTTCACCGCATAATCGGATCATCCTACTCACGATTGGGCCTCGCGGTCACGTACGGTGATCGTAAGCCGGTCCTAGACAAGGCCTAAAAACCAACACGAGGTTGATCCTCGGAACATCCTGTCTAGGACTAGCAAACGACACCCTACGCGTCGCTGGATCCTCCAACCCTTTGTAAGGCCTAAGTATTGCAGATATTAAACTAATCCTTGAAGAACAAGGAGCAACCGTAACGGATCGGATCTACTAGATAATGATCAAGCGGGGTGCCGCCCCTACACCTAAGATAGGTGTAAGGGCGGCTAGATGTATAAGGGTTGCACTACGACAGCATATGATACGAAGAACAATGCTAACCCTAACACATCTAAGATAACTACGTTGCTCGCCATCAAAAAGGCTTCAGTACGAGCAACGCATGAACAACGACATAAGCTTGTGCTGCCTAGATCGCAAGATGCGATCTAGGCAGCATGATGCTTACCGGTAGAAAACCCTCGAGACGAAGGAGTTGGCGATGCGCCGAGATTGATTTGTGGTTGAACGTTGGTTGTTGTTTATTCCATAAACCCTAGATACATATTTATAGTCCAGGGGACTTTCTAACGTGGGAATAATCCCCACCGTGCACGAGACAAACTCTAACTAATCGACACGTATCCTACTATATTACAGATACACGGGCCAACTAGCCCAAACTTTGCATAACAGGCCGATTCACGTATTTCTTCCATATATATATTCTTCAAATCCATCTTGATCGCGGCCCACCTCTGACTCGGTCAAATTCTGGTGATAACACATGCCCCCCTGGTTTTGGAATTGATAATTCCAAAATCACTCTGCTCTTTCTTCGTCGGGTCATGTCGTGGCAGAACCGTCGCAGTATCCTTCATCATGATGCCTTGCCTTCTCAACTTCTCCGCGTGACCTGGCAGTTTTTTTTTTTAGTTACCACTTCCTCGGAAACTGCTGTGGCATTGAATTTCCACTATATCCCCTTTTATTTAACCGCTCCGAACAGTTTACTTTCGCATCTCTTTCGCATTAGCACTCCAAAAGCCCTCCTGCGCCACCATGTCTTCTTCCTCCTCTGCCTCATCGGACCTTTCCACCCAGTCCTCCTCTTCCCGTGAGCCGACGCCAGAGCCGAACCCGGCGGAGGTCCATGCGGCCAAGACCCGCCGTGCCATTGAGGCCGGGGAGGAGTCTAGCCACGACTTCTCCATCTGGTCTGAGGACGACAAGTCCCTGACTGACGGGGAAAGCGACCTCCGCTTCCTCGCCGACGGGGAGACGGAGGAGGAGAGCGATGACGATCGCTTCTCCTGCGATGACTTCACCTCTCCCGAGGAGGAGGAGGAGGAGAAGGAGGAGGAGGAGGAGGACGACACCCCCTCCGACGAGCCGCCGGCCAAGCGCTTCTGCCCCTGGCCGGGGAACCTCAGCGACTTCGACAGCGATGACGACGACGCTGACGAGGAGGACGAGGACAATGAGGGCCCGGTCGGCGGCCACTGGAGCAGCGACGACGAGCCCGCCGGGAGTAGCGCCGACAGCGGCGACGATGGCGACGACGATGGCAGTGACGGCCCGTAGATAGGACTTTTAGCATAGGACCAGTAGTAGATGGGGCAATGTATCCCCTAGTACTTCCTTTTGGGAGCAATCAGCTCTTTATGTAAGAAATCTTGTTTATCAATGAAGAATTTCCCCAATTTTGATTTTGCCCTTCGAGCCAATTTAGCCGATTTCCCCTCATACTGATCTTGCTGATTTGTCCCCTTAGCCAATGCTTCATGAGCCGATAGCAACGCATCGGCCCTTTAAGATCCATCCTTCGATTCTTCAACTGATGATTTTAAGATCTGGTGGATAATGTGGAATCTTCAAGAGAGCCCTTAAATTTCTCCCACCAGTTTCAGCGATCCTCTTCTGCCTGCACTCATCATTCTATGAAGAAGGTTGCAACGAAGGATGAGCCGATGACATCTCAATCGGCTCCTAAACAGAGCATCTACCGGGCCAGCTGCCCCCCGAGCCTCAACCAAGGCGAGAACACTGATGAGGATGCACAGATCAGACCAAAGGCTTGGAACTCAGATAATTCTGAGGTAGCCACCCTGCCGATTCAGCCGCTCTCGACCCCATCGATTGCCTCTTCCCCCGTTGAACCGATGTCGTACGCCAATATTGACCTCTGACAGTACCGTTGCAATCGGCTCATTGCAGCTGAGGAAGCTCTCATTGTTTGCCCCCTCGAGGAAGCAGAGGGCCTCACAGATGAACTGGACTTGGTCAAAATCCGTGTCTTGAACCCGCAACCGGTAGATCTTGTGTAATTGTACTAGAGTCGATGGCTGCGCATCGGCTTTGTCTCTTAGTTCTAAAGTCGATGTCCTTGCATCGGCTGTAGATCGTGATTTTTTTTTTACTGGCCGATTTTTTTAACCGGCCCCCAATGTTTCACTATACACATGTTCATCTGCACATGTTCACATGTTCATCTTCACATGTTCATCTGGTTTAGGTGCCCCCGTGCCGAATCTGTCAGGTAACTGCAGATATCGGCTCTGTAGTTTAGCCAAGGCATTGTATTTGCACGTCGGCTCTGGTAGGACCAATGTTGATTCTTCTTAACTCATCAGCCGACGTAAAACCGCTGCCAAGTAGATTGCTGTTGAACACAAGCAGAACATGTGGTGAGGATAATTTTGGCCGATTGCTGGAATCGGCCTCCACATTGATCGAGGCGCTCAATGAAGGTCTTGTAATTTTCCTTCATCCATCTTTGGGGGCCGATCCCAAGGATCGGCCTCGCCACATTTGCTCATCGGTTTGCTCGTGCTACACGGTCAGGCCAGTGGATAAAACCAGCCTAACCCTTCCCTTCGTCACGTTGATGCGCTCGCAGTCGTCCAAATTGGGTGCCTCGTGTAATCCTGGAGCACTAAGCTCCGTCGGAAGGACGAGCACCATATTTGTGCCAGCCGATGTATCGTCATCGGCTTTCCTTTGCTTGGGGCGCCACACCATCCTTTGTGGTCGACCCTCTTCCTCCAGGGTTCGCTGGATCTTCGCGGCTAGATCAGGCCGCGCCTTCCTTAGCGTGTGCAGGTATAACCTTTCGGCTTCTTCCAAGCCGCGCAATCGCTGAACCCTACGCTTTTGGGAACGGCTGAGTCCATCAGGGCACCACCTTGGCCGGTGGTACCTGTCTTCTTCTTCCTCTCCCTCGTCTTCCGAATCCTCGAGATCTTCCAACCGAGGGGACTCAGCGCGTTTGCTTCGAGGTGGGAGAGGCCCTAAGCGTTGGAACACGGACACGTTGGCTGCCTCCTTCTTCTTCTGGTTACATTCTAGGCAATTGCCGATTGTAGGCAATCGGCTCATTCCTGAATCCCAGCAGTGTCTGAAGAAGGGACAGTCCCAGTGCCTATCTTCGTCGTCCTGCTCCCTCGACTTTTCCTTGGCATGGCGCTCGTACTCCTCCTCATCGCGATCATGCCGACGGTGTCTCCTGGCGTCTCTAGCCAGACGGTCTCTATCATCATCGTCGCTGGATCATCGGCGTTGGCTATATTGACTCACATACTTATTGAGGAGGTGATCAGAGAGAGGTCGCTGATATCTTATATTCTTCACTTCTCCCTCCGTGACGTAGCGCTTGCCATCGTGCCGGAGCCGATCGCGTGGAGCGGCTTCCTCTGTGTCCTTGCCACGAGAGCAGCTGCCCTCGTCTCCATCCTTGCCAGTGTGGTGCCCAGGTCCTACCATGTTGATGCTGAACGAGGATCCTGGCTGGCAACCTTCAGAGTAGGTGCACTCCACCATGTTAACGGCGGGGAAGGGGTGGGTGTCGACCTTCATGGCGTACTGGTTGAAAATCAGTCGTCCTTGTTCTATCGCCATTTGGATCTGCTGACGCCACACCCTGCAGTCGTTGGTGGCATGGGAGAGCGAGTTATGCCATTTGCAGTATGGCTTTCCGTTCAGCTCCTGTACCGTGGGGAATTTGAGACCTTCGGGTATCTTCAACTGCTTCTCCTTGAGCAAGAGATCGAAGATTTGCTCAGTTTTGGTCACGTCAAAATCAAACCCCCTGGGCGGACCTGGTGGTTTAGCCCATTTGCAGGACATGGGGTTGCCCCCCCGAGTCCATTCAGCCACTGCTACCTCTTGGTCTCCCGCAAAGCCTTCATCTTCATCTGCCTCAACCAGGACTACCGCACGCTTGAATTTGTCCTGGTACAAGTCCGGATGGCGCTGTTCATATGCTGACTGAACCATGTGCGCCAGTGAAGGGTAGTCTGCTTGGGAGGCCATATCCTTGACTTGTGAGGCAAGGCCCACCACTGCCAACTCGACTGCTTCTTTTTCGGTCACACGAGCCAAATAGCATCGGTTCCTTAGATTTCTGAAGCGCTGGATGTATTCTGCCACAGTTTCTCCACGCTTCTGACGTATCTGTGCTAGATCGGCAAGGCCAGACTTGGAAGCTTCTGAGTGAAACTGCATGTGGAACTGTTCTTCCAACTGCTTCCAAGTCCGGATCGAGTCTGGTGGCAACGAAGTGTACCACCCGAAAGCCGATCCCGTGAGGGACTGTGCGAAGAACCTCACGCGTAGTGGATCCGACGCTGAGGCCGTTCCTAACTGTGCCAAATATCGGCTCACATGCTCGATGGAGCTGGAACCATCTGATCCACTGAACTTGGAGAAGTCAGGGAGCCGATACTTGGGTGGTAGCGGGACCAACTCGTATTCATCGGGGTACGGCTTGGAATAGCCGATTGTCCTCCTTTTCGGCACCATGCCGAACTGGTCCCTCAGGATCGTACTGATCTGATCCGCGGTCCGGCTGCGGGAATCGAACTGCGAAGATTCGCCGGGGTGGCGTACTTAGCCAGCCATGCTTGCTTTTCCAGCTGCGAGCCAAGCTGCAGGAGCTGAGCTACGGAGGTTCGTCGGGGTGGCATATTTAGCTAGCCACGTACGCTTCTCAAGATGCATCGTGCCGACGTTCCTCCTGCTTTCCCGAAGTCCCTGCTGTCGCGGCCTGGTTTGTGAGCGCCCGATTACCGCAATCAGCACGTATGTGCACATGTACCCGTGAGGGATCTCCTTAGGCGCCTCATGCAAGAACTGGCAGTCACTAGGGTCACCACCGATCTTGTAGACGACGAATGCCGGTGAATTCGGCACTTCTGGTGCTGCCAACGCAAATGGCAGCGGTGGACGGGACTGGAGTGGCATCTCTCCTTGGTGTGTCCCGAGAGCTGGTCCTGACGGAGAGTACCGGTGCCTCATGATCTCCTGGATCACCCGAAGAGCGACACGCTCCAAAGCGTTCACCAGGTTCTCAGAGTGGCGGTGTAGCGAGTGAGCCACCATGTAGTTGATCTCCTGACGTAGGGACCTGGTGCGTTCTTCTGACGGGGCAGAGAGGTCTATCCCATCGAGTGCACCATCAGGCGAGAACCCCTTCCACCTGATGCCATGTGAACGGGTTCTGTGAAAAGAGCCGATGAGGTCGGCTTCGAGGATTGCTTTGACCTCGTCATACTTCTTCTTGAGCTCGTCGGTCAGATCCTCGTACGTGACTGGAGTGTCGTCCGCCATCTCAGATGTAGATGGCGATGCGGTTGATGACGAAGCTGGTCCCACCGGGCGTGCCAGAATGTGTTGCGGTCAGAAACCCACTGGCGAGCAGCGACGGGCAACACAGTAGAGCCGGGAATAACTTAGGGCTGCGGCTGGCCCTGGTCCCTCCGAGCGACGGCCCGCAAAGCCTCTGGTACACACGTCCGATGCTGGTGCAAGGGCGTGCCACCTGACCTATACCTGGTCAGGAAGGTGATGGAGATGACTCGCTTAGTTTCCTGCATGGCATACACGTAAACGTTAAATACGAGCCTCGATCGGCTCTCAGGTTATCCTGTGAATTGGCTCAAGGAGCCGATCCACCCATAATTCGTACGAGGTGCACGAATATATGGTGGTCCTGCTTGATCAAGATAAAGCTAAAACGATCTACGACGATTTAGGGTTTTCACCGCATAATCGGATCATCCTACTCACGATTGGGCCTCGCGGTCACGTACGGTGATCGTAAGCCGGTCCTAGACAAGGCCTAAAAACCAACACGAGGTTGATCCTCGGAACATCCTGTCTAGGACTAGCAAACGACACCCTACGCGTCGCTGGATCCTCCAACCCTTTGTAAGGCCTAAGTATTGCAGATATTAAACTAATCCTTGAAGAACAAGGAGCAACCGTAACGGATCGGATCTACTAGATAATGATCAAGCGGGGTGCCGCCCCTACACCTAAGATAGGTGTAAGGGCGGCTAGATGTATAAGGGTTGCACTACAACAGCATATGATACGAAGAACAATGCTAACCCTAACACATCTAAGATAACTACGTTGCTCGCCATCAAAAAGGCTTCAGTACGAGAAATGCATGAAAAACGACATAAGCTTGTGCTGCCTAGATCGCAAGATGCGATCTAGGCAGCATGATGCTTACCGGTAGAAAACCCTCGAGACGAAGGAGTTGGCGATGCGCCGAGATTGATTTGTGGTTGAACGTTGGTTGTTGTTTATTCCATAAACCCTAGATACATATTTATAGTCCAGGGGACTTTCTAACGTGGGAATAATCCCCACCGTGCACGAGACAAACTCTAACTAATCGACACGTATCCTACTATATTACAGATACACAGGCCAACTAGCCCAAACTTTGCATAACAGGCCGATTCACGTATTTCTTCCATATATATATTCTTCAAATCCATCTTGATCGTGGCCCACTGATACATCTCCGACGTATCGATAATTTCTTATGTTCCATGCCACATTATTGATGTTATCTACATGTTTTATGCACACTTTATGTCATATTCGTGCATTTTCTGGAACTAACCTATTAACAAGATGCCGAAGTGCCGATTCTTTGTTTCTGCTGTTTTTGGTTTCAGAAATCCTAGTAACGAAATATTCTCGGAATTGGACGAAATCAACGCCCAGGGTCCTATTTTGCCACGAAGCTTCCAGAAGTCCGAAGAAGAGACGAAGAGGGGCCACGAGGGGGCCACACCCTAGGGCGGCGCGGCCCCCCCCCTTGGCCGCGCGGCCCTGTGGTGTGGGGCCCCCGCGCCGCCTCTTGACCTGCCCTTCCGCCTACAAATAGCCTCCGTCGCGAAACCCCCAGTACCGAGAGCCACGATACGGAAAACCTTCCAGAGACGCCGCCGCCGCCGATCCCATCTCGGGGGATCCAGGAGATCGCCTCCGGCACCCTGCCGGAGAGGGGAATCATCTCCCGGAGGACTCTACGCCGCCATGGTCGCCTCCGGAGTGATGTGTGAGTAGTCTATCCCTGGACTATGGGTCCATAGCAGTAGCTAGATGGTTGTCTTCTCCCCATTGTGCTATCATTGTCGGATCTTGTGAGCTGCCTAACATGATCAAGATCATCTATCTGTAATTCTATATGTTGCGTTTGTTGGGATCCGATGTATAGAGAATACTTGTTATGTTGATTATCAAAGTTATATCTATGTGTTGTTTATGATCTTGCATGCTCTCCGTTACTAGTAGATGCTCTGGCCAAGTAGATGCTTGTAACTCCAAGAGGGAGTATTTATGCTCGATAGTGGGTTCATGCATTGACACAGGACGATGTGAGAAAGTTCTAAGGTTGTGTTGTGCTTGTTGCCACTAGGGATAAAACATTGATGCTATGTCTAAGGATGTAGTTGTTGATTACATTACGCACCATACTTAATGCAATTGTCTGTTGCTTTGCAACTTAATACGGAGGGTTCGGATGATAACACTGAAGGTGGACTTTTTAGGCATAGATGCGGTTGGATGGCGGTCTATGTACTTTGTCGTAATGCCCAATTAAATCTCACTATACTCATCATGATATGTATGTGCATGGTCATGCCCTCTTTATTTGTCAATTGCCCAACTGTAATTTGTTCACCCAACATGCTGTTTATCTTATGGGAGAGACACCTCTAGTGAACTGTGGACCCCGGTCCAATTCTCTATCTTGAAATACAATCTACTTGCAATATTGTTCTACTATTTTCTGCAAACAATCATCTTCCACACAATACGGTTAATCCTTTGTTACAGCAAGCCGGTGAGATTGACAACCTCAGCAGCATTTCGTTGGGGCAAAGTACTTTGGTTGTGTTGTGCAGGTTCCACGTTGGCGCCGGAATCCCTGGTGTTGCGCCGCACTACATCCCGCCGCCATCAACCTTCAACGTGATTCTTGGCTCCTACTGGTTCGATAACCTTGGTTTCATACTGAGGGAAACTTGCCGCTGTACGCATCACACCTTCCTCTTGGGGTTCCCAACGGACGCGTGTTGAACGCGTATCAAGCAGCTTTTTAAAGCGCCGTTCTTTGGGAGATCAAGACACGCTGCAAGGGGAGTCTCCACTCCTCAATCTCTTTACTTTGTTTTTGTCTTGCTTAGTTTTATTTACTACTTTGTTTGCTACACTAAATCAAAATACAAAAAAATTAGTTGCTAGTTTTACTTTATTTGCTATCTTGTTTGCTATATCAAAAACACAAAAAAATTAGTTACTTGCATTTACTTTATCTAGTTTGCTTTATTTACTTGTTGCTAAAATGGCCAACCCTGAAAATACTAAGTTGTGTGATTTCACAACCACAAATAATAATGATTTCTTATGCACACCTATTGCTCCACCTGCTACTACAGCAGAATTCTTTGAAATTAAACACTGCTTTCTTGAATCTTGTTATGCGAGAGCAATTTTCTACAGTGTTAGTTACGATGATGCTGCTGCCCATCTTAATAATTTTGTTGAATTATGTGAAATGCAAAAGTATAAGGATGTAGATGGTGACATTATAAAATTAAAATTGTTCCCTTTCTCATTAAGAGGAAGAGCTAAAGATTGGTTGCTATCTCTGCCTAAGAATAGTATTGATTCATGGACTAAATGCAAGGATGCTTTTATTGGTAGATATTATCCCCCTGCTAAAATTATATCTTTGAGGAGTAGCATAATGAATTTTAAACAATTAGATACTGAACATGTTGCTCAAGCTTGGGAAAGAATGAAATCTTTGGTTAAAAATTGCCCAACCCATGGGTGACTACTTGGATGATCATCCAAACCTTCTATGCAGGACTAAATTTTTCTTCACGGAATTTATTGGATTCAGCTACTGGAGGTACCTTTATGTCCATCACTCTTGGTGAAGCAACAAAGCTTCTTGATAATATGATGATCAACTACTCTGAATGGCACACGGAAAGAGCTCCACAAGGTAAGAAGGTAAATTCTGTCGAAGAAACCTCTTCCTTGAGTGATAAGATTGATGCTATTATGTCTATGCTTGTGAATGATAGGACTAATATTGATCCTAATAATGTTCCATTAGCTTCATTGGTTGCACAAGAAGAACATGTTGATGTGAACTTCATTAAAAATAATAATTTCAACAACAATGCTTACCGGAACAATTCTAGTAACAACTATAGGCCATATCCTTATAATAATGGCAACGGCTATGGTAATTCTTATGGGAATTCTTACAACAATAATAGGAGTTCACCCCCTGGACTTGAAGCCATGCTTAAAGAATTTATTAGTACACAAACTGCTTTTAACAAATCTATTGAAGAAAAGCTTGGGAAAATTGATATACTTGCTTCTAAAGTCGATAGTCTTGCTGCTGATGTTGATCTTTTGAAATCGAAAGTTTTGCCTAATGAAAATCATCATAACAAAATTGTTACTACAGCAAATGCCATCCAAGTTAGAATTAATGAGAATATAAGATTAATGGCTGAACTGCGTGCTAGGTGGGATAGAGAAGAAAATGAAAAACTAGCTAAAGAGAAGAATGTAGCTAAAGTTTGGACCATTACCACCACTAGTAATGCTAATTCTACACATGTTGCTGCACCTCCTACTATTAATAATAAAAGAATTGGTGTTAGCAATGTTTCCACTTCTAATGCAAAGCGCGAGAAACTGCCTGAAACTGCTAAAACTACTTTGAAATCGCTGTGATAAAGCTGCTGAAATTTTTTCCAACATTGGGGATGATGATCCCATTGCTTTAGATTATAATGGTTTGAATTTTGATGATTGCCACATCTCTGAAGTTATAAAGTTCTTGCAAAAACTTGCTAAAAGTCCTAATGCTAGTGCTATAAATTTGGCTTTCACGCAACATATTACAAATGCTCTCATAAAAGCTAGAGAAGAGAAACTAGAGCGGGAAGCCTCTATTCCTAAAAAGCTAGAGGATGGTTGGGAGCCCATCATTAAGATGAAGGTTAAAGATTTTGATTGTAATGCTTTATGTGATCTTGGTGCAAGTATTTCTGTTATGCCTAAGAAAATTTATAATATGCTTGACTTGCCACCATTGAAAAATTGTTATTTGGATGTTAATCTTGCTGATCATTCTACAAAGAAACCTTTGGGGAAAGTTGATAATGTTCGCATTACCGTTAACAATAACCTTGTCCCCGTTGATTTTGTTGTTTTGGATATTGAATGCAATGCATCTTGTCCCATTATATTGGGAAAACCTTTTCTTCGAACCGTTGGTGCTATCATTGATATGAAGGAAGGTAATATTAAATATCAATTTCCTCTCAAGAAAGGTATGGAACACTTCCCTAGAAAGAGAATGAAGTTACCTTTTGATTCTATTATTAGAACAAATTATGATGTTGACACTTCGTCTCTTGATAATACTTGATACACACTTTCTGCGCCTAGCTGAAAGGCGTTAAAGAAAAGCGCTTATGGGAGACAACCCATGTTTTTACCTACAGTACTTTGTTTTTATTTTGTGTCTTGGAAGTTGTTTACTACTGTAGCAACTTCTCCTTATCTTAGTTTAGTGTTTTGTTGTGCCAAGTAAAGTCTTTGATAGTAAAGTTCATACTAGATTTGGATTACTGCGCAGTTCCAGATTTCTTTGCTGTCACGAATCTGGGTCTACCTCCCTGTAGGTAGCTCAGAAAATTAAGCCAATTTACGTGCATGATCCTCAGATATGTACGCAACTTTCATTCAATTTGAGAATTTTCATTTGAGCAAGTCTGGTGGCCTAATAAAATTCGTCAATACGAACTGTTCTGTTTTGACAGATTCTGCCTTTTATTTCGCATTGCCTCTTTTGCTATGTTGGATGAATTTCTTTGATCCATTAATGTCCAGTAGCTTTATGCAATGTCCAGAAGTGTTAAGAATGATTGTGTCACCTCTGAATATGTTAATTTTTATTGTCACTAACCCTCTAATGAGTTGTTCTAAGTTTGGTGTGGAGGAAGTTTTCAAGGATCAAGAGACGAGTATGATGCAACATGATCAAGGAGAGTGAAAGCTCTAAGCTTGGGGATGCCCCGGTGGTTCACCCCTGCATATTCTAAGAAGACTCAAGCATCTAAGCTTGGGGATGCCCAAGGCATCCCCTTCTTCATCGACAACATTATCAGGTTCCTCCACTGAAACTATATTTTTATTCCATCACATCTTATGTGCTTTGCTTGGAGCGTCGGTTTGTTTTTGTTTTTGTTTTGTTTGAATAAAATGGATCCTAGCATTCACTTTATGGGAGAGAGACACGCTCCGCTGTAGCATATGGACAAGTATGTCCTTAGTTTCTACTCATAGTATTCATGGCGAAGTTTCTCCTTCGTTAAATTGTTATATGGTTGGAATTGAAAAATGATACATGTAGTAATTGCTATAAATGTCTTGGGTAATGTGATACTTGGCAATTGTTGTGCTCATGATTAAGCTCTTGCATCATATGCTTTGCACCCATTAATGAAGAAATACATAGAGCATGCTAAAATTTGGTTTGCATATTTGGTTTCTCTAAGGTCTAGATAATTTCTAGTATTGAGTTTGAACAACAAGGAAGACGGTGTAGAGTCTTATAATGTTTTCAATATGTCTTTTATGTGAGTTTTGCTGCACCGGTTCATCCTTGTGTTTGTTTCAAATAAGCCTTGCTAGCCTAAACCTTGTATCGAGAGGGAATACTTCTCATGCATCCAAAATACTTGAGCCAACCACTATGCCATTTGTGTCCACCATACCTACCTACTACATGGTATTTTCCGCCATTCCAAAGTAAATTGCTTGAGTGCTACCTTTAAAATTCCATCATTCACCTTTGCAATATATAGCTCATGGGACAAATAGCTTAAAAACTATTGTGGTATTGAATATGTACTTATGCACTTTATCTCTTATTAAGTTGCTTGTTGTGCGATAACCATGTTCACTGGGGACGCCATCAACTACTCTTTGTTGAATTTCATGTGAGTTGCTATGCATGTCCGTCTTGTTTGAAGTAAGAGAGATCTACCACCTTATGGTTAAGCATGCATATTGTTAGAGAAGAACATTGGGCCGCTAACTAAAGCCATGATCCATGGTGGAAGTTTCAGTTTTGGACATATATCCTCAATCTCAAATGAGAAAATTATTAATTGTTGTTACATGCTTATGCATAAAAGAGGAGTCCATTATCTGTTGTCTATGTTGTCCCGGTATGGATGTCTAAGTTGAAGAATAATCAATAGCGAGAAATCCAATGCGAGCTTTCTCCTTAGACCTTTGTACAGGCGGCATAGAGGTACCCCTTTGTGACACTTGGTTAAAACATGTGCATTGTGATGATCCGGTAGTCCAAGCTAATTAGGACAAGGTGCGGGCACTATTAGTACACTATGCATGAGGCTTGCAACTTGTAAGATATAATTTACATGATACATATGCTTTATTACTACCGTTGACAAAATTGTTTCATGTTTTCAAAATCAAAGCTCTAGCACAAATATAGCAATCGATGCTTTTCCTCTATGGAGGACCATTCTTTTACTTTCAATGTTGAGTCAGTTCACCTATTTCTCTCCACCTCAAGAAGCAAACACTTGTGTGAACTGTGCATTGATTCCTACATACTTGCTTATTGCACTTATTATATTACTCTATGTTGACAATATCCATGAGATATACATGTTATGAGTTGAAAGCAACCGCTGAAACTTAATCTTCTTTTGTGTTGCTTCAATGCCTTTACTTTGAATTATTGCTTTATGAGTTAACTCTTATGCAAGACTTATTGATGCTTGTCTTGAAGTGCTATTCCTGAAAAGTCTTTGCTATATGATTCACTTGTTTACTCATGTCATATACATTGTTTTGATCGCTGCATTCACTACATATGCTTTACAAATAGTATGATCAAGATTATGATGGCATGTCACTCCAGAAATTATCTGTGTTATCGTTTTACCTCTGGACGAGCAGAACTAAGTTTGGGGATGCTGATACGTCTCAGACGTATCGATAATTTCTTATGTTCCATGCCACATTATTGATGTTATCTACATGTTTTATGCACACTTTATGTCATATTCGTGCATTTTCCGGAACTAACCTATTAACAAGATGCCGAAGTGCCGATTCTTTGTTTCTGCGGTTTTTGGTTTCAGAAATCCTAGTAACGAAATATTCTCGGAATTGGACGAAATCAACGCCCAGGGTCCTATTTTGCCACGAAGCTTCCAGAAGTCCGAAGAAGAGACGAAGAGGGGCCACGAGGGGGCCACACCCTAGGGCGGCGCGGCCCCCCCCTTGGCCGCGCGGCCCTGTGGTGTGGGGCCCCCTTGCCGCCTCTTGACCTGCCCTTCCGCCTACAAATAGCCTCCGTCGCGAAACCCCCAGACCCGAGTGCCACGTTACGGAAAACCTTCCCGAGACGCCGCCGCCGCCGATCCCATCTCGGGGGATCCGGAGATCGCCTTCGGCACCCTGCCGGAGAGGGGAATCATCTCCCGGAGGACTCTACGCCGCCATGGTCGCCTCCGGAGTGATGTGTGAGTAGTCTATCCCTGGACTATGGGTCCATAGCAGTAGCTAGATGGTTGTCTTCTCCCCATTGTGCTATCATTGTCGGATCTTGTGAGCTGCCTAACATGATCAAGATCATCTATCTGTAATTCTATATGTTGCGTTTGTTGGGATCCGATGAATAGAGAATACTTGTTATGTTGATTATCAAAGTTATATCTATGTGTTGTTTATGATCTTGCATGCTCTCCGTTACTAGTAGATGCTCTGGCCAAGTAGATGCTTGTAACTCCAAGAGGGAGTATTTATGCTCGATAGTGGGTTCATGCCTACATTGACACAGGACGGTGACGAGAAAGTTCTAAGGTTGTGTTGTGCTGTTGCCACTAGGGATAAAACATTGATGCTATGTCTAAGGATGTAGTTGTTGATTACATTACGCACCATACTTAATGCAATTGTCTGTTGCTTTGCAACTTAATACGGAGGGGGTTCGGATGATAACTTTGAAGGTGGACTTTTTAGGCATAGATGCAGTTGGATGGCGGTCTATGTACTTTGTCGTAATGCCCAATTAAATCTCACTATACTCATCATGATATGTATGTGCATGGTCATGCCCTCTTTATTTGTCAATTGCCCAACTGTAATTTGTTCACCCAACATGCTGTTTATCTTATGGGAGAGACACCTCTAGTGAACTGTGGACCCCGGTCCAATTCTCTATACTGAAATACAATCTACTGCAATATTGTTCTACTGTTTTCTGCAAACAGTCATCTTCCACACAATACGGTTAATCCTTTGTTACAGCAAGCCGGTGAGATTGACAACCTCAGCACCTTTGTTTCGTTGGGGCAAAGTACTTTGGTTGTGTTGTGCAGGTTCCACGTTGGCGCCGGAATCCCTGGTGTTGCGCCGCACTACATCCCGCCGCCATCAACCTTCAACGTGCTTCTTGGCTCCTACTGGTTCGATAACCTTGGTTTCATACTGAGGGAAACTTGCCGCTGTACGCATCACACCTTCCTCTTGGGGTTCCCAACGGACGCGTGTTGAACGCGTATCACCCACCTCTGACTCGGTCAAATTCTGGTGATAACACAAGGTGATGGCGCTAACGGTGAGGCTTGCTTTGGTCAGTGCTTCAGATCTGGCCAATGGGGAAGTCAAGCTGCTAACGTTCACAAGCTCGGGGCATACGACGGCGTCATCCGTCTTGCCCGTGAACATCTTGGCCTTTCAACGGCCCTTCTCAGAGCCAATGTGCCGTTGCTGAGGCCCTTCTTCTCCTTCGTCCTGGCGACTACCGGCGACACCATCCCAAGTGGTGCGTCCCCGGCGACGGAGTTGCTGGAAAGGATGCGGAGCAGAGATCTGATGTGCGGTCCAGAAGGACTCGATTGATTTTCTTCTATATGTTTTGGGGTCCTTTTTGTAAAGTTGCAGGTCCTATTAGTTATTGTCTAGTTCTCTTGGACCTCTATGTAATTTTTTGGACTAGTTTCCATTTGCACCGATAAACTTGAATTTTGACAAGTTCACGGGAAAAAAATTCCTTTGCACATATATATGGCCTATCATGTATGAACATTCTTGAGTTTTAAACTATATGTAATGGCCAGCACTTGCGCAAGGGGCTCGTCTAGTGCGCACTAGTTTCCATTAGCACCGATAAATTTGAATCTTGACAAGTTCTTGGAAGAAAAAAATGATTCACATATAGCCTATCATGTATGAACTTTATTTGGATTCAAACTATACATAGATGGCCAACACGTGTAAGAGGGGGTCCTCTAATGTGCACTAGTTTCCATTAGCACTGATAAATTTGAATCTTTACAAGTTCTCGAAAAAAAATTGCTTCACACATATGCCCTATCATGTATGTACATTATTGGGATTCATATTATATATAGATGGCCAACACTTGTGCAAGGGGTCCTCTAATTCTTGGGGATTTCAATCTATCTATCTCTCTCGATCTATCGTTAGGGGATTTTAACCCTAACCCTAACCCTAAAACCCTAGCTAGCTAACCCTAAAACCTAAACCCTAATTAAACACTACATATATATATAGGCCAACGACACTTAATTGCGCATCAAGCAGGCGACCAAATAATTAGCGCTGATAAATTAATGAACTTGAATCTTGACAAGTTCTCTCGAATGAAAACACATTTGATTAAGTTGCCTCATAATATATATACAATTAGTGTGCATGCGCGCATGGCATACCATGCACATATCATTCGTGCATATATATATATATATCTCAATATATATCTGAACATATTCTTGGGGATATATATATATATATTTCAATCTCTCTCTCGATCTATATATATCGTTGGTGGACAAGAAACACACTTATTATATATATACGCATGCACTTTATGCGCAAAGGCGCGGGTGCCTCTAATAATGTGTGTGTGCACTAGCTCGATCGATGATCCCTAAACCTTAAACCCTAAAACTCTAATCCATGATCCCTAATTATACCTTAAACGTACACCCTAAACACTAAACCCTAAACCCTAGACCCTAAGCCCTAAACCCTAAACACTAAACACTAAACCCTAACCCTAGAACCTAATAAACCCTAAACCCTAAATATATTTCAATCTCTCTCTAGATCTATATATCGTTGGTGGCCAAGAAACACACTTATATATACACATGTACTTTATGCGCAAAGGCGCGGGTGCCTCTAATAATGTGTGTGTGCACTAGCTCGATCGATGATATCCCTAAACCTTAAACCCTAAAACCCTAATCCTTGATCCCTGATTATACCCTAAACGGACACCCTAAACACCCTAAACACTAAACCCTAAACCCTAGACCCTAAACCCCCCTAAACCCTAAACACTAAACCCTAAACCCTAACCCTAGACCCTAAACGACCCTAAACCCTAAACCCTAAATATATTTCAATCTCTCTCTAGATCTATATATCGTTGGTGGCCAAGAAACACACTTATATATATACGCATGCACTTTATGCATAAATTGGCGCGGGTGCCTCTAATAATGTGTGTGTGTGCACTCGATCGATGATCCCTAAACCTTAAACCCTAATCCCTAATTATACCCTAAACGTACACCCTAAGCACCCTAAACACTAAACCCTAAACCTTAGACCCTAAACCCTAAACCCTAAACACTAAACCCTAAACCCTAAACCCTAAACCTAGACCCTAAACACTAAACCCCAAACCCCAAACCCTAAACCCTAAACACTAAACCCTAAACCCTAAACCATAATTAATTAACCTTAACCCTAACCCTACCCCAAAAACCCTAGCTAGCTAATCCTAAATCCTAAACCCTAATTAAACCCTACATATATATATAGGCCAACGACACTAAATTGCGCATCAAGCAGGCGACCAACTAATTAGCGCTGATAAATTAATTAACTTTGTTGAATCTTGACAAGTTCTCTCGAATGAAAACACATTTGATTAAGTTGCCTCATAATATATATACAATTAGTGTGCATGCGCGCATGGCATACCTTGCACATATCATTCGTGCATATATTTCAATATATATCTGAACATATTCTTGGGGATAAATATATATATTTCAATCTTCCTCTCTCGATCTATATATATATATCATTGGTGGCCAAAAAACACACTTATATATACGCATGCACTTTATGCTCAAAGGCGCGGGTGCCTCTAATAATGTGTGTGTGCACTCGATCGATGATCCCTAAACCTTAAACCCTAAAACCCTAATCCCTAATCCCTAATTATACCCTAAACGTACACCCTAAACACCCTAAACACTAAACCCTAAACCCTAGACCATAGACCCTAAACACTACACCCTAAACCCTAAGCCCTAAACCCTAACCCTAGACCCTAAACCCTAAACACTAAACCCCAAACCCCAAACCCTAAACCCTAAACCCTAAACCCTAGACCCTAAACCCTAAGTAATTAACCTTAACCCTAACCCTAAAACCCTAGCTAGCTAATCCTAAACCCTAAACCCTAACTAAACCCTACATATATATATATATAGGCCAACGACACTTAATTGTGCATCAAGCAGGCAACCAACTAATTAGCGCTGATAAATCAATTAACTTGAATCTTGACAAGTTCTCTCGAATGAAAACACATTTGATTAAGTTGCCTCATAATATATATATACAATTACTGTGCATGCGCGCATGGCATACCTTGCACATATCATTTGTGCATATATTTCAATATATATCTGAACATATTCTTGGGGATAAATATATATATTTCAATCTTTCTCTCTCAATCTATATATATATCGTTGGTGGCCAAAAAACACACTTATATATACGCATGCACTTTATGCGCAAAGGCGCGGGAGCCTCTAATAATGTGTGTGTGCACTCGATCGATGATCCCTAAACCTTAAACCCTAAAACCCTAATCCCTAATTATACCCTAAACGTACACCCTAAACACCCTAAACACTAAACCCTAAACCCTAGACCCTAAACCCTAAACACTACACCCTAAACCCTAAACCCTAACCCTAGACCCTAAACCCTAATTAAACACTAAACCCCAAACCCCAAACCCTAAACCCTAAACCCTAGACCCTAAACCCTAATTAATTAACCTTAACCCTAACCCTAACCCTAAAACCATAGCTAGCTAATCCTAAACCCTAAACCCTAATTAAACCCTACATATATATATAGGCCAACGACACTAAATTGCGCATCAAGCAGGCGACCAACTAATTAGCGCTGATAAATTAATTAACTTGTTGAATCTTGACAAGTTCTCTCGAATGAAAACACATTTGATTAAGTTGCCTCATAATATATATACAATTAGTGTGCATGCGCGCATGGCATACCTTGCACATATCATTCGTGCATATATTTCAATATATATCTGAACATATTCTTGGGGATAAATATATATATTTCAATCTTTCTCTCTCGATATATATATATATATATCGTTGGTGGCCAAAAAACACACTTATATATACGGATGCACTTTATGCTCAAAGGCGCGGGTGCCTCTAATAATGTGTGTGTGCACTCGATCGATGATCCCTAAACCTTAAGCCCTAAAACCCTAATCCCTAATCCCTAATTATACCCTAAACGTACACCCTAAACACCCTAAACACTAAACTCTAAACCCTAGACCATAGACCCTAAACACTACACCCTAAACCCTAAACCCTAAACCCTAAACCCTAACCCTAGACCCTAAACCCTAAACACTAAACCCCAAACCCCAAACCCTAAACCCTAAACCCTAAACCCTAATTAATTAACCTTAATCCTAACCCTAACCCTAAAACCCTAGCTAGCTAATCCTAAACCCTAAACCCTAATTAAACCCTACACACACATATATATATATATATATATATAGGCCAACGACACTTAATTGCGCATCAAGCAGGCGACCAACTAATTAGCGCTGATAAATTAATTAACTTGAATCTTGACAAGTTCTCTCGAATGAAAACACATTTGATTAAGTTGCCTCATAATATATATATAATTAGTGTGCATGAGCGCATGGCATACCTTGCACATATCATTTGTGCATATATTTCAATATATATCTAAACATATTCTTGGGGATAAATTATATATATTTCACGCTTTCTCTCTCGATCTATATATATATCGTTGGTGGCCAAAAAACACACTTATATATACGCATGCACTTTATGCGCAAAGGCGCGTGTGCCTCTAATAATGTGTGTGTGCACTCGATCGATGATCCCTAAACCTTAAACCCTAAAACCCTAATCCCTAATCCCTAATTATACCCTAAACGTACACCCTAAATTAACACCCTAAACACTAAACCCTAAACCCCTAGACCCTAAACCCTAAACACTACACCCTAAACCCTAAACCCTAAACCCTAACCCTAAACCCCAACCCCAAACCCTGCTAAACCCTAAACCCTAGGCCCTAAACCCTAATTAATTAACCTTAACCCTAACCCTAAAACCCTAGCTAGCTAACCCTAAACCCTAAACCCTAATTAAACCCTACATATATATATATAGGCCAACGACACTTAATTAATTGCGCATCAAGCAGGCGACCAACTAATTAGCTAGCGCGCTGATAAATTAATTAACTTGAATATTGACAAGTTCTCTCGAATGAAAACACATTTGATTAAGTTGCCTCAAAATATATATACAATTAGTGTGCATGCGCGCATGGCATACGTACCTTGCACATATCATTTGTGCATATATTTCAATATATATCTGAACATATTTCTTTGGGATAAATATATATATTTCAATCTTTCTCCCTCGATCTATATATATATCGTTGGTGGCCAAAAAACACACTTATATATATATACGCATGCACTTTATGCGCAAAGGCGCGGGTGCCTCTAATAATGTGTGTGTGCACTCGATCGATGATCCCTGAACCTTAAACCCTAAAACCCTAATCCCTAATCCCTAATTATACCCTAAACGTACACCCTAAACACTAAACCCTAAACCCTAGACCCTAAACCCTAAACACTACACCCTAAACCCTAAACCCTAACCCTAAACCCTAAACCCTAAACATTAAACCCCAAACCCCAAACCCTAAACCCTAAACCCTAAACCCTAGACCCTAAACCCTAATTAATTAACCTTAACCCTAACCC
Source organism: Lolium perenne (assembly GCF_019359855.2). NCBI lineage: Eukaryota > Viridiplantae > Streptophyta > Magnoliopsida > Poales > Poaceae > Lolium > Lolium perenne. The sequence continues at coordinate 34,560,130 of NC_067249.2, read as the reverse complement.
TAACCCTAAAACCCTAGCTAGCTAATCCTAAACCCTAAACCCTAATTAAACCCTACATATATATATATATAGGCCAACGACACTTAATTGCGCATCAAGCAAGCGACCAACTAATTAGCGCTGATAAATTAATTAACTTGAATCTTGACAAGTTCTCTCGAATGAAAACACATTTGATTAAGTTGCCTCATAATATATATATATAATTAGTGTGCATGAGCGCATGGCATACCTTGCACATATCATTCGTGCATATATTTCAATATATATCTGAACATATTCTTGGGGATAAATATATATAGTTCAATCTCTCTCTCTCTCTCGATCTATATATATATCGTTGGTGGCCAAAAAACTCACTTATATATACACATGCACTTTATGCGCAAAGGCGCGGGTGCCTCTAATAATGTGTGTGTGCACTCTCGATCGTTGATCCCTAAACCTTAAACCCTAAAACCCTAATCCCTAATCCCTAATTATACCCTAAATGTACACCCTAAACACCCTAAACACTAGACCCTAAACCCTAGACCATAAACCCTAAATGTACACCCTAAACACCCTAAACACTAAACCCTAAACCCTAGATCCTAAACCCTAAACCCTAGACCGTAAACCCTAACCCTAAAACCCTAGCTAGCTAACCCTAAACCCTAAACCCTAATTAAACCCTACATATATATATATATAGGCCAATGACACTTAATTCCTCATCAAGTAGGCGACCAACTAATTAGCGCTGATAAATTAATTAACTTGATTTTTGACAAGTTCTCAATCTCGAATGAAAACACATTTGATTAAGTTGTCTCATAATATATATATAATTAGTGTGCATGTGCGCATGGCATACCTTGCATATCATTCGTGCATATATTTCAATACATGTTTGAAGATATTCTTGGGGATATATATATATTTCAATCTCTCTCTCTCGATCTATATATCGTTGGTGGCCAAGAAACACACTTATATATATACACATGCACTTTAATTTATTTGCCTCACAATATATATAATAAATATGCATGCATGGCCTAACCATGTATGCTTATATATGTGTTTAATTTGGAGATTTCAATCGCTCTCTCGCCGCTCTCTCGTTGGTGGCCAACAACACACACATGCACTTTGTGCGCAAAGGCATGTGCCTCTAATAATGTGTGCGCAGTCGATCGGTCTAGTTTTGATTAATCATAGCACACAAATATAGAAGTTGTATTTGAATCCACACAACCCTAATCTAAAACACATAGCCCCTAACATGGCCTAATTAACTGACCCCTTCTCTCTAGCTAATTAGTGGAAATTGCACAAAATCAAAAGGGGCCCCTCACTAATTATACATATATATCTAGATTGTGATAAACTTTTGCCCCATATTTGGTGGATGGGTGCATCTTGGCATGTAAAACAATTAATGTTTGCAAATGGCATTGTCAAAATTTATGTACAAATGATTTCTTTCCATCCAAAGTGCATAAAATGGGAGTTTTAATGAAGAAGGTACAAATAAAACAGCTCAACATGCCTCCACACCCCGATTTTCACGGGAAGTAGAGCATATTTAAAGGATAATTCCAGAGTTTTACTATTTTTCAAGCAACTTTGCTAATTTCCACCCACTCACATGACTTTATGTCGATTTAACGAAAATAGGGCGAATTTAAACTACATGGGCGGGATAGTTTGAATTGTGCGCGCGGCAAAGGGAACCGCCTATTCCTCAACCTTGTGCACGGCAAATTACACACGCAACTCCATTAAACACCACCTACCGGGCGGCCCGGCCGCATGACCCCCCACCCACCGCTACACAACTTATCCCCGTCCGTGCGAAGAGCTTCCCCTCCCCGTCCCGTCCGTGCGAAGAAGAAGCTTTTCCTCCCCGTCGTTCTTCTCGAGACGCACCGACGGTCAAGTTGATCCACGGTAGGGTTGCTATCTCTAGCTCAATCATGCATCGGGCAAGACGGCCTAACGATTTATATTTTCTTGATGCTGCTAAAAAAAATCGTCAGTATGCTCGAACTAATTGGCACTTTATAGTTTTCTGCTCGATTTGTCCTCGATCAATTTGTTCATTTGCGTGGGCATATAGAGTCAGTTCTGCACTCGATCCGTTAATTTGCTGAAATGCCATGGCAGAGATTTGTACACGATCTGTTTGCTAAAATGTCGATGGGCATTTTTTGTTTTGTACTCGACATGATTGCTGAAATGCATAATCATGTACTAGTATAGTTTTGTACTCGATGGATATACATTTCCTACTTCGCCTTAAATTAATCACCAACCATTGTATCTCATAATTAAACAGATGGACAAAACTTGGATACTGCATGGACACTTATGTTCCCCTTCATATATAAATGGTGTTCAACCCTTTATGGGGTTTATTAGAGCTCATGAAGGTCACGACCTGGACGTGTATTGCCCGCGCTGCACATGTATGAATGGTGAGAAGAGGCCTCACCATGTAGTGGAAGATCATTTACACATTTTTGGGATGGACCGCACATATGTTAGGTGGGTTTATCATGGTGAACCACATAATGATCCTTCAGCGGGAGAAGCAGATCTTGCTCATACTGTATGTGTGCTGGCATATGTAGTTAATTATTTATATTGATGATGCCGCTGTTTCGATCAATAGTTTGCATTGCTGTGCAAGGTTCTGTACTCAAATTTAACTTGTTGCAGATGGATGGACGGGAAGGAGAGAAAAAGCGCTTGCTTCAGGAACCGGGTTTCAGCTCTGGGACATGTCTTGTGCAGGATGAGAAGGTAAATATGTAAAACGGCATTTGTTCGAGGTTGCATCCCTTAGATGTTTGTCTAATCTGTTGATGTACTAATTGCGAAGCATAGAGTTGAAGAGGTCTCTCGGTTTGATGGGAGATTTGAAGATGAATCTCAGTTTGATGCACCTGTGGATGGTGCGATGACGGGCCTTTCATAGACGAAGGTCCTGCACAGAGATTATCCAGCCTACGAGAAGGAGGCCGTGGACCGAGTACACAGCTTTGCGTTGAAGTGGATGCACGCCCGAGAGATCATCGGTGGCGTCGGGTAGTCTCAAGACCACCCAGCCCTGATGCACTGTGGATGGTGCGATGACGAGCCTTTCATAGACGAAGGTCCTGCACCTGAGATTATCCAGCCTACAGAAGGAGGCCGTGGACCGAGTACACAGCTTTGCGTTGAAGCGGATGCACGCCCGAAGATCATCAGGGGCGTCCCGGTAGTCTCAGGACCACCTAGCCCTGATGCAAAATGTTGAGCTACTTTATGATTCGTACTCTTATGTTCTGGTGCTGTAGTATGTACTATCTTTGTTATGATTTGTACGCCTTTGGCGCTAGAACTATAATTAAGCATTCAGTGGATGATCGCGTTGCAAAATTTGACACCCACACAATCAGTTCATCGTATGAGTAGTAGCACAATTACTTCTACAGCCAGTCCTACCAGCGCATTAATTGGTAGCATGAAACACTTTCAGGCACTCCCTACGATTCATATTAATTGACTCAATTTTGTCTAGATATGGATGTATCTAGATGCATTTGTTAACTAGACTAACAAACTTGAGTCAGTTAATATGAATCGGTGTAAACCGCCCAAGTCCTCCAGCAGCTAGTTTATTGACTCTGGACTCCAAGCCTCTCGCGGCAAGCCATCGACGAAGCTTTGACCAGATCTTGGCCCGCTTTTTTTTTGCGAATAGCAAAGCTTTGACCAGTTCCTCTCTCGGGATACAGCACGCCGGTGAGCTTGCACGGTTGCCATGAGCACTTTCCGGCGGAACTTCCTCTGCAGCGCCCTCAAGCCGCCGCTGCGAGACAGCACGCAGTGCCTCGAGGTGGACGGAACGGACGAACTCGGGATCTCGGGCGGGGGTCCGCCTCGTCCGGAACGATCTCCAGCGGGTTAACGAGGACATGCATGGCGGCCAGGGGATTTGGGTATTTTTTGTTTTTGTTTGTTCATGGGATTTGGGGATTTTCGGATACGGTAGTAGGAACCGATGAAGAGGAAGGAACAGACCGCGTGCTTGGCGCGTGGCAGTGTGCTTGAATTTCGAATTTTTGTGAAATGTTTCATTTCCCGCTACAATTCGGGGTTTTCTTGACGCGCCAATGCGTCCCGCCGTGCGAGTTCAAGTGAATTTGGGGTGCCACACTATGGGCCCCGGTTTCCGTGAGACATGTAATGACTAGTCACATCAGTAAGTTCACTGTGTAATAAAATATGTTACCCCTCCCCTTTATGTAGCCCCCTTTGTCTCTCCCGATCGAGTGCCGACAGCCGACGGATGCAAGCCGCTAGCTCGATCCCCTCCTTTCGCTTCCACCGTCCAGGCATCCAGCTTGGAGGGGCAAGCTGCATCTAGACCAAGCGGATTAGGTAGTACTAGTAATGCTCTTTCCTTTCTCGAGATCGGTTCTTTTTTCCTCACCTCGATATCTTGCGCATCTACTATTTCCTATTACGGGCGAAGGGGTGTCTTTCTGGTCACCCTCGCGCTGGGAGTGATTGATGGGGGTGGGGGCGGGGGCTACCTTTGCTTGGATTGGGGTGTTCTTCCTTTATTTGTCGACATTTGCAACCTTTGTAGTTTCTGCAGATCCTCAATGTATCTTTTGTCGGCTTGTACGGAAAGGAAATACCTCGGTGGTGGTGGGGGGGCAATGGAGCGTAAGGCCACCACGCATGTGGGCGGTTGGCTGAGCACGAGCTGCGTCCCCAGCCCATAAAGCGGTACTCCGTTTGCTTATCCACTCGTCTGTCTGCATCCTCAATCTGTTCCTGTTACGGAAGATGCTTAAAGTAGCACATGTCTTCAGGTGTTTGTGCATAAAGCCTCTGTGACACCATGCTCTATATTCTCTGTATCAGGTTGGTACCTCCAGGTTCCGTGCTGAGGCTATGGGGAACGAGAATAGCGCCCCACCTGCTGCAGGAGCATGGCCCGATCTGCAGCACAAGAAGCGAAATGCCCTTTGCCCGAGCTGGGCAGGGACCGCCGAGGGGTAATTTTTTTAACCAACTTACCATGATGTAGTCTGAATCTGATACTCCCTCAGATCCAAATTAATTGACTCAACTATCTGTAGATACGGATGTATCTAGATGTGTTTTTAGCTCTAGATACTACTACCTCCATCCCAAAGCTTAGGGATTATTTTATTTTTAGAAAGTCAAACTATACCATGTTTGACTAAGCTTTTACCAAAAATCATTAACATGCAAAATACAAAATTAATATCATTAAATAGGTTGTGAAATATATTTTCCTACGGTATCTACACAATATTATATTTGTTGATAGAATGTTCTAAAATTTTGGTCAAACTTTACTTGCTTTGATTTCTCAAAAATAAATAAGCCTTAAGCTTTGGGATGGAGGTATCTAGACAAAGCTGAGTCAACTGGAGTAGTTTTTTTTGTCTGTCCATAGCTAGTGTTCATGGTGCAAAAGGCTAAGAGCATCCACTATATGCATCAGTCTATCTCATACAGTAATTCAATATCACTGCTGAGGTCTACCTTTTGTTTTGCTATTCATATGCAGACTGAAACTTTAGGGCCTTTACTCAAAAGGAAGATCAAAATTGCGGCTGATCAGGCTGCCAGTATGTTGATGTCACCTCCATCTTCTAAATGCCTCTACAAGCACAAGGCCACGCGCCCGCTGGGTGGTGATCTTTTAATGAATATAGTATATTTTCTTAATCCACAAAACATGCCTTGATTTTTGTCTGTTTATTGTCGGTTTTTTCTAATGCTTGCCAAAAGTTTACAACAACAACAACAACCAAGCCTTTCAGTCCCAAACAAGTTGGGGTAGGCTATAGTTGAAGCCCATAAGATCTCGAAGCCAAAATTTTAGAAACACCAAATTCGTTTGCTCACAATCATCATACAGTAATGTTCATCTACTCTCCAGTTCCCCTAACCCAACAAAAAATGATGTTAATTACGATTTTTAGATTAAAGGAGCACCATTAGGCACTGTTAATTATGATTTTGAGATTAAATGTCATTTGCAATTGCTAATTACAATTTTGAGGCAAATGATTAGTTTAACCTTGATCTGTTCCACTCTCCATTTTTCCCAACCGAAAAAAATGTAACCATTCCATTCCTCTGAAATGGAACCATTCCATTCCATTCCACGCTGTTTCAGAACCGAACACACCCTTGCATTGTTCTGAACTGTTGTCCATACACAGCCATACCCTTCCACTTACATCCAGCACTATATGCATCAGTCTGTCTCAGAGTCATTCAATATCACTGCTGAGATCTGTTCCCATTCTTATGCAGGCTGAAACTGCTGCGCCTTTACTCAAGTGGATGCAAAATGAGGCTGATGAGGCTGCTGTGAGGACGATGGTGCCGGCACCATCATCCGAAAACCTCTACAAGCACGAGGCCATGGGACAGCTGGGTGGTGACCTTTTAATGAATCTGGTATATTTTCTTAATCCACATACATGATTTTATTATTATCTGTTTAATTACTGTTGGCTTTGCCTAATGCTTACCAAAAGTTCAGAAACACTGCGTTTGCTTACAATCATCATACACTAATTTTTCACTTTTCAGTCTGTCTCATCCAGTATATAAACTGTTGAGTTCCGTTGGCTTCTTTTGTAATCATTTGCATTGTTGTCAACTGTTGTCTATGCACAACCCTATTCTTCCACTTACATCCCGCACTTTTTGCATCAGTCCATCTCATAGATTTATTAAATATCAATGATGAGTTATGTTGCTATTCATATGCAGGATGAAGCACGTGCCTCTACTCAAATGGATAAAAAATGATCCCGATGAGGCTGCTTTGTGAAGATGATGGTGCCGCCACCATCTTACGAAAACCTCCTCAAGCACAAGGCCACGGGCCATTGGGTGGTATCCTTTTTAAGCAGGTATATTTTCTTAATCCTCATACATGATTTGATTTGTCTGTTTATTGCCGGCTTTGTCTAATTATGCTTACCAATAGTTCAGAAACACACACAACCCTATTCTTCCACTTACATCCAGCACTATATGCATCAGTGTCTCATAGATTCATTTTATATATCACTGCTGATGTCTGTTGCTCTTCAATTTTCCTATGCTGTTGAAACTGCTAAGCCTTCATTGGTCAAAAGGATTGCAAGCTGCTGCGATGAGGCATCTGCAGGCTGCCACCAAGTTCTTGTCGGCCCCACCTTACGGATGCTTATATAAGCTCAAGTCCAAGGACCAGCCGGGCCGTAACCATCAAGGGTTCGGGTATATTTTCTTAAGCCACATATACATGCCATGATTTATTTACGATATTATCACCGGCTCTGTCTAATGCTTCTTGGAATTCGGAAACGCCAAATTAGCATGCTTATATTCATCATACACTAAATTTTGACTGTTCAGTTTGTAACATAGTGTTATGCACTCGCTTGTCAACATTTGCATTGCTCTGAACTATGCACTTTACACAACCTAATTCTTCCACTTACATTCAGCGCTACGCACCAGTAGTACCTCCCATGTTTCCTTCACCATCCCGATGCCGAGCTTGCGGGAATATGGCGGGCCCATGTACATACCCCGCATATAACACCTACTATGGCTCTATCTACCTTTCTAATAACTCCTTCACAGAGTTACGGGTATGTATTCTCAGTGGTTTAGCATGAATTGGCATATAGTAAAGTCTTGTTTTTAGTCTTCCTGCTTCTTACATTAGTATCAATTTTCACCGCATTGTACCTTGTGAACTTCGTCCAATGATTAACCAGATGTGTCCGCATGAAGGGTCTTTCACTATGCATGGCAATGGCAAATTGATGAACACCTACACGGTCTATGAGGTGTATGTCTACAAGACGCAGGCCATCACATATTTGTATGGACATGATTGGAGAAAGTTTGCTTTTGACTACGGTCTGAAGAAGGGCGACGAGCTGAGGATCGAAACTCAAACGGGCAGATATACGTAGCGCTTACAGAGTTGGAGACACTTCCAAATATATAATATGTAACTTTTTTGTACTCATATCCTTTGATTACTGCATTCTGAGCAGTTGTTCTAAACCATTCCCTCTGTTCTAGCTTGCTGGGTTTAACATGATCAAAGCTGCAGATCCCCTGATGGAACAGGAGCGGATGTCACAAAGGGCACCCACACCAGCACCGGCATCGGCTTCCCACTCTCCTGCATCAGCACCGGTTCCTGTACCAGCACCGTTTATTGCATCTACCCAGCAGGCCCCTACATCAGCATTGGTTCCTGTAGAGGCCCCATATAGTACACCGCCCGGGCTCTCACGCATCGACCTTTGGTTCCTCTAGCTGCACCATTTACTACACCTGCCCAACGAGTCTCCTGCATCGGCACCGGTTCCTCTAGAGGCACCGTTTATTGCACCTGCCCAGCAGTCTCCTGCATCGGCACCGGCTCGTGTACCAGCCCAGGCTCCTGCACCTGCCCCAGCCAGATCACCGAGGTCTCAGCTCATTGCTGTGGCCACCCGTGTGGTGACCAGGACGCATCTGAAGGCTATGTTCGTGAGTATATGACAGCATAACAACTCTTATCTTGATGTCTTCTCTGCTCAAAGTCTCACATGGTTCAGTCTTTAGTGCATTGGTGCCATTGACTAATTTTTGTTGGTATCTCTTGCTTTGAATCAGAAATTGCCTAAAAGTATCCCCAAGGATCTCAATGCTGGCCGAAGGGGCAAGATTTCCCTCGTCATGGAGAGTGAAGGTCTCACCGTGGAGGGACGGTACTCCGTCAGTCCCATAGATGGCCGCTTGGCTGTTACTTCCAGGTGGAAAAAGTTCATTGACGGTGCCAAACTTCGCATTGGATCAAAGTTGAAGGTCAAGATCTTTCGATGCCACTGTGACATGCTGGTCATCAAGTTTGCGGTTGTCTAGTTCTATTGTCCCATGAGCCCTTAGCAAATGCATTTGTAGTTATACTTATATAAGGTTATCTTATCTGAACTGCTAATTAGTTGTATGGGTGGTAAAACTCTGGCAAGCTTTTGCTCTTAGAAAGTATGTATGTATGATCAGCTATTATGATAACTAATGTTTGTGTTCATCTTAATTTCATTTCAGTTTTAGAAAAAAACTTAATTTCTATTTTGGCTGACCTGTTAGAGAACTATCAGATTGAATCCACAACATGATTCAAATATATTCATTACACCAAGCCACATGTCTTGACCTTGCTACACACTAGTTCCATTAATCAGTGCAAGAAGGCTTACCTGAGCTGCCTAAACCACGGTAGATCCGAATCCACCTTAGCTATCTAGCTAGAAATACAACCTTTGCAGAAAGAGGATTTGCAGTACGGGGAGGCTGACATTGGGGACCCATGAGCCAGCAGCGTCGTCAACGTTTTAAAGGCGGCAGGGGATCGAAACAAAAAAAGCCAAAAATCAGTTGGTAAACAAAATCCAAGAAATGAAACTTTTACCTTTCTGAGAGGATGACATGCGGGACCCATGAGGCAGCAGCATCCTCAACTATTCCAAGGCGGCAGGGGATCAAAATAAAAATAGGAAATAGCCAGAAATTAATTAGGGTAAAAAATAAATCTATCAAAGGAAACCTTTATTGTTCATAGAGGATGACATGTGGGACCGACCTGCCAGCTGCGTCGTTATGGTTTCAAAGGGGGCAGGGGATCAAAAGAAAAAGGCAAATAGCCAGAAATTAGGGGTAAAAAATAAATCCAACAAAGGAAACATTTATTGTTCATAGAGGATGACATGCGGGACCCATGAGCCAGCAGCTTCCTCAACATTTCAAAGTTGGCATGAGATTGAAAGAAAAAGGCAAGTGACCAAATATCAGGAGCCAAAAATAATCCAAGAAAAGAAAATTTATTGTACATAGAGGATGACATGCGGGTCCCATTTTGCAGCAGCGGTCTCAACATTTCCAAGGCGGCACAGGACCAAAAGAAAAATGAAGTAGCCAAAAATCAGGGGGTGAAAAAAATCCAAGAAAAGAAAGATTTCAATTGGGCTGCATCTGGACATCTGGGCCTTCGAACTATCCTGCTGTGCCTTTTGACTCGTACAATTTCAGCCCACTCCAAAACAGGAAAGTTCGGATTTTTCTAAAAAAAACAGGAAAGTCCTATGCTTCGCAAAAACACAAAACAAGGAGATTCAACATATAAGTTTGTTTATGTAAAAATAAAGATTTAATTTATCCGTTTGCAATAGCTCAGAGCGAAATACAATATTTATTGTATGCAAAATAATCAAGATATCACATGTTTCTTGTACGGGGAGGCTGACATCGGGGACCCATGAGCCAGCAGCGTCGTCAACATTTTAAAGGCGGCAGGGGATGGAAAGAAAAAGTAAACCAAAAATCTGTTGGTAAAAAATACAAGAAAAGAAACATTTTCGTTCTGAGAGGATGACATGCGGGACCCATGAGGCAGCAGCATCCTCAGCGTTTATTGTTCATAGAGGTTGACATGTGGGACCCGTGAGCCAGCAGCGCCCTGAACGTTTTAATGGCTTCTGGAGATCGAAAGAAAAAATAAGCAAAAAATAGTTTGGTCAACAAAATCCAAGAAAAGAAACATTTACCGTTACGAGAGGATGACATGCGGGACCCATGAGGCAGCGGCATCCTCAACGATTCCAAGGCGGCAGGGGATCAAAGGAAAAAAGGAAATATCCCGAAATTAATTAGGGGTTCAAAATAAATCCATCAAAGGAAACTTTTATTGTTCACAGAGGATGACATGTGGGACCGACCTGCCAACAGCATCCTCATCGTTTCAAAGGGGGCAGGAGATCAAAAGAAAAAGGCAAATAGCCAGAAATTAGGGGTCAAAAATAACTCCAAGAAAGGAAACTTTTATTGTTCGTAGCGGATGACATGCGGGACCCATGAGCCAGCAGCTTACTCAATGTTTCAAAGGCGGCATGAGATCGAAAGAAAAAGGCAAGTGACAAAATATCTGGAGCCAAAGATAATCCAAGAAAAAAACTTTATTGTACATAGAGGATGACATGCGGGTCCCAATTAGCAGCAGCGGTCTCAACGTTTCAAATGCGGCTTGAGATCAAAAGAAAAAGAAAGTTGATTGTACATAGAGGATGACATGCGGGTCCCATGAGTCAGCAGCTTACTCAACGTTTCCAAGGCGGCAGGGGATCAAAAGAAAAAGGAAATAGCCAAAAATCAGAGGGTGAAAAAAAACCAAGAAAATAAACTTTTATAGCACATAGAGGATGACATGCGGGTCCCATGAGCCAGCAGGGTCCTCAACGTGGCATGAGATCGAAAGAAAAAGGCAAGTGACCAAATACCAGGAGCCAAAAATAATTCAAGAAAAGAAACTTGATTGTACATAGAGGATGACATGCGGGTCCCAATTAGCGCGGTATCACCGTTTGAGAAGCGGCGAGGATCGAAAGAAAAAGGCAAGTGACCAAATATGAGGTGCCAAAATGAATCCAAGAAAAGAAAGTTTTATAGTAAATAGAGGATGACATGCGGGTCCCATTAGCCTGCAGGGTGCTCAACGTGTCATGGGAGCGAATGAAAAATACAAGTGACCAAATATCGGGGAGCCAAAAATAATTAAATAAAAGAGACTTGATTGTACATAGAGGATGACATGGGGGTCCCATTTAGCAGTAGCGGTATCACCGTTTGAGAGGCTGCACGGGATCGAAAGAAAAAGGCAAGTGACCAAATATCAGGAGCCAAAAATAATTCAAGAAAAGAAACTTGATTGTACATAGAGGATGACATGCGGGTCCCATTAAGCAGCAGCGGTATCACCGTTTGAGAGGCTGCACGGGATCGAAAGAAAAAGGCAAGTGACTAAATGTGAGGTTCCAAAAAAAATCCTAGAAAAGAAAGTTTTATAGTACATAGAGGATGACATGCGGGCCCCATTTAGCAGCAGCGGTCTCACCGTTTGAGAGGCGGCAGGGGATCGAAAGAAAAAGGTAAGTGACCAAATATGAGGTGCCAAAAAAATCCAAGAAAAGAAAGTTTTATAGTACATAGAGGATGACATGCGGGTCCCATTTAGCAGCAGCGGTATCACCGTTTAAGAGGCGGCAGGGGATCGAAAGAAAAAGGCAAGTGACCAAATTTGAGGTGCCAAAAAAACTCCAAGAAAAGAAAGTTGATTGCTCATAGAGGATGACATGCGGGTCCCATTTAGCAGCAGCGGTGTCAATGTTTCCAAGGCGGCAAGGGATCAAAAGAAAAAGGAAGTAGCCAGAAATCAGGGGGTCAAAAAAAATCCAAGAATAGAAAGAATTTTGGTTCATAGAGGATGACATGCGGGACCCATGATCCTGCATCGTAAACGGCTCGATCGGAGAGCGTTGAACGAGATGGCGCGATCGAGAAAAAAAACAATGCCAGAGAGGCTGCCATCTGGGCCCTACATCCCTCGGTGGTGCGGATTTGCGTTGACTCGGCCGGCGAACCCGAGAATTCGAGATGCACCACGTCCCGGGCCACCATACGCAACGTTTTGGCCGTATTCGTCGGGCTAGGTGGCCTCAAAAACGAGAAAAAAAAACATTTTGACATGCACAACGGACAGACCCAAAATCGTCGGCCATGGTACACCAGCAACCACGGCGCGACTTCAACTTCGTCGGCCATGGCAACTTTTCTTGTAGTGCCATAGTTCTACTTTTGTCTTCACCAAACAACAGAACACAATGTGTTCATCACAACATAGCCAACCGGAGTACCTAGTAGTGTAACTAGAGAAGTGAACCTATAGTTGATCAAGCCTTCAACTTTAACACAATAATACCCCCACATTATGTGTTGAGGAGCCACACCCATATATTTAAGAGTACCATCATGTAGACCACAAATGCATCAATGAAGAGAGGGGTATTACTTATAGACCACCTCTTTACAAAACAGTTGTAATTAGTAGACCACAAGTGCCTCGTTCATTAGCTATGAAATTACATACTATCAGTAGCTACAATGGCTGCAGGACCTGTTTCATAATTAAACATCACACTTGTTCCAATCCGGGGCGTTGGTGAAGTTTGGGATGAACCAAAGCGGTGTCTTTACCAGGTACCTATCTTTTTTTGTTTTGCATGTTTTCTCCAAGGCGTTGGTTTGGAAACCAACGGCGCAATCTTCACGATTCAGACTGAATCGGCATATTTCAGGCAGCTGCGAATTGCGAAGCCATGCTTCATTTGGCAAGGTGTAGACACAATTTCTTCTCGTCAGACATCCTGGGACAACATCTGCACCGCCTAATGGCAGCATAATCGGATAGTTCACTCCAAGGAAAAGAGAATATTTTCCAAGGTCATCCATCTTTTCCCATGGAATACCTTCATTTAACTTACTAGTGTCCTTCGTGAACACCAGGCAACCAAACCCAGAAGCATAGTTGCCAACAGTGCGACCATGATGAACATGACGATCAGAAGCAGTATGGCACACTTTACATGAATATTCCCTTTCATCAGCAATGCCCAGTGTATGGATCAGAAGAAGTCTAGAACCATCTATAGATCTTGCTAACCACCACACACCATAATCGACCTCGTGATCATGGCCAAGAGCATCATCAAGTGCACACCGCCATTCAAACACAATGGATGGTGGCTCTACGATCAGCGGAGGACCTGCTTGAAAACGAAATTACTGTTAAGAAGGGCATGTTTGGTTTGCACAAATCTGAAAACGTAAGAATTGGGAAAACGCATTAGGATTCAGATGGGATGATATAATGTCATTTCCATTCAATAATACAGCATATTGGTGTATTTGAGTACATCACATGGGAAACCAAAGGATTCATTTCAAGAAGTTCAAGTAGAGGTCAAAATCCAACATAATTCAATCTGAGAATAAAACTCCTAATTATACAATCCTCAAATTTGTCTATGGTAATCATCTTGAATAAAAAGTCTAAATACCAATGAAATTTCATCCGAAGCAAATACGCCCCAAGTCAGATCAGTCAGGTTCGAAAATTAATAAGTTTGTGCATTAAAATTATCTTTACAGCCATGAATAATGAAGCTCATCATACACTACGTCCGGAGGAAAATTACCAGCTTGCTGAGGTTTCCATGCATGAACAGTGCCAGTATGAGTTGTGGCAAACACAAGCCCATTGTGGAGAATTGCATCGCTGTAATTGTAAAAGATGTGGGACTTGGGCTCTGTAAGAACTGTCCATTCAGAATCAGCGCCGTAAAGGAGGGCAACTCTGATGTCAAAAACAGCAACAAGAGAGAAATTTGTGTACCCCCAGCATTTGTGGGAACTTGGCAAATATATATCTTGTGAAATATAATAGCACGAAGGTTGTGGTGGTATATATTTGGAATGTGGGTGGTTTCAAACGGCACAGGGAGAGGAATTTCACGGCGAGTGTAGACGTTGACAAGTTTCCATTTGCAAGCAGGAAAGCCAGTGTCAACCATGGCAACCCAATCTCCATTGGCACCTACCCACTGCTTACCCATACCGTCTGGCATCACAGCGTCGCAGGAGAACCTGTCGAGCGGCGTGAGCTTGCAATCCCGTGCTACCTTCGTCGGGTGAGAATGAAGAACACATGGGAGCCCAAACGGGAGAGAAACAGATAGAGTTGCACTATCATTTGCAGAGTCGAAAAATAGTTTGGACGAACCGACGAGGCTCGCGGCGGTGATGACGTCGCATCTTGTTACGAGTTCTTCAAGGGGACCTTCGGAAAAGACCTTCTGAAACTGTTCAGAGTCATCATTTTCCTTGTTCGATGCCACCATCGCAGGGCAGGGGGTGGGTCTATGAGGTTTGGGTTCAACTGATTGGAGTTTAATTTGGGTTCGATGGCGGCAGGTGGGGGGAAGATGAAGAACGGAGGCTCTCAAACTGGGCGGTGGAATTGATTCTAAAGCTGCATGGCGGCGGCACTGGCGCGTGCTATGGAAGGTGGTCTATTGGAGAGTGGGTGCGGGCGGGGGCGGAGGTAGACGATGGAGGTGAACCGAAATAGGGCAGGTGGGGGCGGGGCGCTTGACTTCGCTCCTCTACACTCTACAACATCTCCTCCTGTTTCTTGGAAAGTGTATAGACCCATAATAAAAAAGTCACTGTTCCCTCTGAAAAGGTGAAGAACAAGTCACTGGTCTAACGTGCAAATTTGGACATCCCAAGCTCTGTGTTGCCATGTCAATTCAATGTCCATGGCAGTATTTTGAATTTTGCGTGACCAAAAGAAGTACGCCTTGGCCTTTCACAATCGGGGTTTCTTAGGCCCTCCACAACGTTGCACATTTTCGGTGCCCAAACAACTTTTCAGGCTTTGGGCATCGGTGCCCTACGCTGCACAACCGGTGCCCCGATTTATTTTCAGGGAATCGAATCATCTACTCAGCTGTGGATAGAATACTACGTAGTATTATTTTCCTGCTCACCCGCAGCAAACCTTCCTCTATGCAGCTCCTTTCTCTGTCCACAGGTACACTGATGGTTAGCTGAATGGATTGTTTATCAAATGTGGGCTCACTTCCTTTCTGACAAGCGATGCTCTACGTTGTGACCTCGGTGCCTCAAATTTTTTATTTGGGATCGATGGTGACGTGTTAGCTTTTTCAGCAATTGGGCACCGGCTACATTGTGGAAGGCAGAGCAAGAACAATAGAAGAGCCAACAGCTGGCAAAAGTGCCACGTAGGCGGGCTATACTATACATTGTGGATGCTCAAGCGCCCACTATTGTCCTACTTCCTCTTGGCGTGATACTCCCTCCGTCCACAAATAAGTGGACGTGCGGGATTTTCAAGGTAAATTAGTACAGTAAAAGGAAAGAAAAAATGCATTGGAGCACTCGTATCTTAAGAAACACATGTACTCAACCACGGTTGTAAATTTTCTCGGCGCAAGACTTTTCCCCAGCAGTTGTGGCTTTCAGTTGTTCGTGGGTGTGGGGAGGAGCTCCGCCGCATCGGTAGAAAGCAAAAAGGAACGGCGGCTCTCGATCGTGCGGTGCACTCATAAATCACGCGCGACCCATTCCCTAATAATTAACAATGCATTGATGAGGGCTATCACTTCATCATCCAATAAAATGTAGTAACTATCGTAATAATATTGTCTCTTAAGCCATGTAGTACAGTGCAAGATGCTTTAGAGAAATAAACATCTATTTTATTGCTAATACACATGGTTATTTATTCTAGGCAAATGCCTACCGAAAGATGTAGGAATAGGAAAAATGTAGGATTGCAATGTCATGTCCACTCCAATCCTATAGGAATTCATAGAAACCAAACTTTGTTTGATTCCACCATAGGAAAAGTAAAGGATTCTTAAAAAGAGGCATGAGTAGATGTTTAACTTCCTATGGAATCTGTGCAAAGGAATCCTTAGGAAAAATTCCTATCGGAAACAATCCTACAAATCAAACAGCCAAGGATTCAATTCTACCAATTTCCTATGCAAATCCTTGGTGTTCACCCAATCCTCTCGAATACTCATCCAAAAAATGCACTAATACTTTGATGGGGAGTTTTTTTATTCTAGGCAAGAATAGAGGGTTTGCAGGGATCACTTGAGAAGTGTATTAACCAAAGAAGGCATAAGTAATACACCAACACACACTAACATGCCCTTAATGGATGTATCTCCATAAACTCCCTCTGTTCTTTATTACTACTACTAGTTTATGTACTTCTTAACTAATATGGGATAATCATGAAATATATTTTCTAACATTCAGCCAAAATATAGTGTTTCGACTTTCTAAAATACTGAAAAAGCTAGTAATTAAAAATATTTGAGCTAATAAATCTATGAAGTTTGAAAATATTTTGTATTCCGTCTGAAAGTTGTGTCACTTGGTGTGAGATTCACACAAAAATGATGAAAATATCAAACCTTCAAAATAATTGTAGTAATTCGACCGTTAAGTGCATTTCATAATTTTGGAAAATCGATTCTATTTGCAATTAAAACTAGTAGTTGGTGATCCCCGATCATCTGATTTGCTCTTAAACAGCTCAATCCTAAATTTGAACCTCCCTGCAACAGAACACGATAGTTGGTGGTTTGTGCGGAAAAAAAAATAGTTTAAATAAGTGTTTACGCAACGAAGGCAGCAATAAGCGGTAGTTTGAGCAATTTCCTCGTGTAAACAACATGTAGCGTCGAAGTAGTAGTACTAGGAGTACAGAAATCTTGTGTAATTTCTAGTTCTACACATTACTAGTGTCCACTGTTTGAGAGTTGATGGATCTTTTTTGTGTAATTCCAAATGTGAAGCAAGTCTCTGTATCTGTGAATGGGTCTAATTTTCAATCGAATGAGAATTAGCAAATTGATTTCTATGACAAAAGCATACAAAGCGATTAAAACCAACATACCCGCATTCGCCGCTGCTACCAGCATGCGATGCCTCCACGAGTGCATTGACGGCTGCTGCAAATCCTCGGAAGGCATCTAGGTCTTGCAGATTGTCGATTGCCGCTGTCCGGCTAAGCTTAACCAGCATAGCTGCCGCCAAAATATCTCGGATTTGGACCACAGGCAGAAGCTGATTGGGGTCGAAGGATTGCCTGATTCGGAATTTGAAGTACCAAGCCCTCGGCTCCGATGGTGGAAGTTTGGAACTCGGCCCGGCCAGAACCTCCCAAATCTGTGTGTGGCAGTGGATGCCCATCGGCATCCCCAATGCTGCCGACGCCGTGATGTGGTCGGTCGCACTTTGGTCCCCACTAAAGGCTGGGGCTGCAGCACGTCGCCGCCGCCCCCGACGTCCCCACGACGACATCGCCATGGAACGAGGCACTGAGTTTGTTGGCGAACCCGAAGCCCTGGATGGCACGTGCTTCTTCACAATGGAAGCATCCTCACCTGGCGAGGTTCGCCCCCGGCGCATGCCTCTGCTCCGACCAGCCCACTTTGCCGCTGCTGCCTGGGCTGCCGCCGATACCTGGGCCACCGCCGCTTCATGGGACCCCCTCCCTCCTCTCCCTCTCCTAGATCAAAGGGCGCCAGGAGTCTAGCCACAGCAAGACACAGAGCCGCCTGCTTCATCGCACACCAGTGGCACACAGATATTTGCGAGCTTTTAGCGCACACCCCTCCGAGGCTGAGTCGTGGAGCCTGGGTGCACGGGGCTAAGGCTGGAGGAATCGCCATGGGACGAGGGGTGTAGAGTGCTCGGGCAAGTACGGGAAAGGGGAAGTTTTGCATAACCTTATATGATCACATCAATGCTTCTCAAGGAGCCAAATACTGTATGAGAAACCGGAAAAGTTTGAACGTTTGAAAACTTTGCCGGCATAATGCATCCTTCCAATGCACGCCTACGTACCCAACGTATACGCCAGCTAAGGTAGAAAGCCAACTCAGTTGCTACTTTGTTGGAAAATGTACCATGGCTCAATCTCAGGTCACACACCCATGAAGCCAAGTTAACTCATCTATCAATTGTCACCCTCTTCATCCCACTATAGGTATAGTAAGGTTGCTTCGAGTTTGATCTTTTGTATTGTTTCTTGTAAGGTTCGTGAATAATCTAATAAAAAAAGTCGTGTGCATCCTTTGGATGCAGAAGCTCGGGCGATTTTTCCCCCATTTCAAAAAAAATCAATTGGTATATTTTGGCTATATTCAAAACTTTACTTTGTAGGTCATGCCATTCTACTACTCGCCTAACACTTTTTCTACGCGGGAAGGATACGAGCGATGCAACAAAAAGTAACACATTCGTCCCCCTCCCCCAGTGATTTATCCTAGATATGAAATCAAACTACAAGTGGTTCAAAAAGGCAATCGAAAAACATGGATTGTTCATCAGTTTGTACATAGCTAGGGAAAATACCAGAATGTCATATTAGTGTTTTAGAGAAGAGCCCTTCAAGTAGTTTGGCACCATGTTGGACACCGTCCAGCTTAATTCCACCCAAACATGATTTTTTTCGTTTGAATATGTCTAGACTTTGTTTATCATCTTCAATGCGTATTGTATGACATAAGAAGACTATGTGCTTTGGTTTTAATTTTTTGAATTTTTAATGCCCAATTGAATCTTGGTCAAATCCTAGGTTTGACCAAGATTTAAACAAGTTCAAAACATGAAAATGAAAAAGTAAGCCTGGATCCTTCTTAGTCACTCCAAAATGAATCTTTTGGAAGGTTTTTTAAATTTCCATGTTTGAAACCCAAAACCACTTCCCTTCATGCTTGACTTCATAAGACAGAGTTTAGGGTTAGGGTACGTAGATACATGATTTTTGTGGTTTGAATATGTCTAAAACTTGTTTAATTTATCAACTTGAATACTTATATGACATACGAAGAATATGTGCTTTGGTTTTTCATTTTCTTTATTTTTTCGATTTTTTATGCCGATTTGTATCTTGGTCAAATCCGAGATTTGACAAAGATTTTAAAAAGTTTAAAACATGGAAATGAAAAAGTAAGCATGGGTCCTTTTTAGTCACTCCAAAATGAAGCTTTTGGGAGGTTTTTTTTGAAATTTCCATGTTTGAAACCCAAAACCACTTCTCTTCATCCTTGACTTCCTAAGACAGAGTTTAGGGTTGTTAGGGGGTACGTAGATACATGCTTTTCTGCTATGAATATATATGTGTGGACCTTGTTAATCAACCTGAATGCTTACTATATGACATAAGAAGACTATGTCCTTTGGTTTTTCATTATTTTAATTTTTTGAATTTTTATGCCCATTTGTACGTATCTCTTGGTGAAATCCTAGGTTTGACCAAGATTTAAAACATGAAAACGAAAAAGTAAGCTTGGATCCTTCTTAATTAGTAACTTCAAAATGAAGCTTTAGGAAGGTTTTTGAAATTTCCATGTTTGAAACCCAAAACACCCTCTTCATGATTGACTTCATAAGACAAATCGAGTTTAGGGTTACCAGTAGATACATGATTTTCTAGTTTGAATATGTCTAGACCTTTGCTTTTATCAACTTGAATGCTTAATTAGTATATGACATAAGAAGATGTACTATGTGCATTGGATTTTCATTTTTTTGATTTGTTTTGAATTTTTATGCCCATTCAAATTTTGGTCAAATCATAGGTTTAACCAAGATTTAAACAAGTTTAAAACTTGAAAATGAAAAATTAAGCATGGATCCTTCTTATTAGTCACTCCAAAATGAAGCTTTTGGGAGGCTTTTCAAATGTCCATGTTTGAAACCCAAAACCACTTCTCTTCATGCTTGACTTCATAAGACATATGAGTTTAGGGTTAGGGGGTGTAGATACATGATTTTTCTGGTTTGAATAGGTCTATAACTTGTTTATCAAGTTGAATGGCTTACTATGTGACATAAGAAGACTATGTGCTTTGGTTTTTCATTTTTCGAAATTTTTTATGCCCATTTGAATCTTGGTCAAATCCTAGGTTTGAACAAGATTTAAACAAGTTTAAAACATGAAAATGAAAAAGTAAGCATGAATCCTTCTTAGTCACTCCGAAATGAAGCTTTTGGGAGGTTTTCGAAATTTCCATGTTTGAAAACCCAAACCACTTCTCTTCATGCTTGAGCTTGACTTCATAAGACAAAGTTTAGGGTTAGGGGGTATACATGTTTTTTCTGGTTTGAATATGGCTAGACATTGTTTATCAACTAGAATGCTTACTATATGACATAAGAAGACTATGTGCTTTGGTTTTTCATTTTTTCTGATTTTGTTCTGGATTTTTATGCCCATTTGAATCTTGGTTAAATCCTAGGTTTAACCAAGATTTAAACAAGTTAAAAACATGAAAATGAAAAGGTAAGCATGGATCCTTCTTAGTCACTCTAAAATGAATCTTTTGGGAGGTTCTTGAAATTTCCATGTTTGAAACCCAAAACCGCTTCTCTTCATGATTGACTTTATAAGACAGAGTTTAGTGTTAGGGGTAGATACATGATTTGTCTAGTTTGAATATGTCTAGACCTTGTTTATCAACTTGAATTCTTACTTTATGACATAAGAAGGCTATGTGCTTTGGTTTTTCATTTTTCTGATTTTTTTGAATTTTATGCCCATTAGAATCTTGGTCAAATACTAGCTAGGTTAATTTGACCAAGATTTAAACAAGTTTAAAACATGAAAATGAAAAGGTAAGCCTCGATCCTTCTTACTCACTCTAAAATTAAGCTTTTGGGAAGTTTTTGAAATTTCCATGTTTGAAACCAAAACCACTTCTCTTCATGCTTGACTTCATAAGACATAGTTAAGGGTTAGGGGGTAGATACATGATTTTTCTATTTTGAATATGTCTAGACCTTGTTCATCAACTTGAAGGCATACTATATATACATGACATAAGAAGGCTATGTGCTTTAGTTTTTTTGTTTTCACATTTTTTTGAATTTTATGCCCATTTGAATATTGGTCAAATACTAGCTAGGTTTGACCAAGATTTAAACAATTTTAAAACATGAAAATGAAAAGGCAAGCCTGGATCTTTTCCAGTCACTCTAAAATGAAGCTTTTGTGAGGTTCTTGAAATTTCCATGTTTGAAACCCATACGACTTCTCTTCATGCTAGACTTCATAAGATCGACCGAGTTTATGGTTAGGGGTAGATACATGATTTGTGTGGTTTGAACACATGTATAAACCTTGTTTATCAACTTGAATGCTTACTATATGACATAAGAAGACTATGTGCTTTTGTTTTCAATTATTCTAATTTTTTGAATTTTATGCCCATTTGAATCTTGGTCAAATCCTAGGTTTGACCAGGATTTAAACAAGTATAAAATACGAAAACGAAAAGGTAAGCCTGGATCCTTCTTAGTCACTCTAAAATGAAGCAGCTTTTGGGATGTTCTTGAAATTTCATGTTTGAAACCCAAAACCACTTGTCTTCATGATTGACTTCATAATTAAGATAGAGTTTAAGGTTAGGGGCAGATATATACATGATTTTCTTGTTTGAATATGTCTAGACCTTGTTTATCAACTTTAATGCCTTACTATACGACATAAAGAATTCTATGATCACCCGAGTTATTACACCAACAGGTCTGTCACTTACGTGTGGTGCCCATGCGTGAGGTCCCACACTTCACTGAGCACAAGTCACGTGCAGTAGGTACGTAAACTCCCGGCCATCTTCTTTGTCAAGAGAAGACGCATCAGGATGCGTATTGGAAGTCTCTGGGTCCTTCAGGATCCTTCGGTTGTCCCTCTCACAAAAAAAGAAATCTCTCTCATTCTCGGCCTCGCTCGACTCGCTCGCTCGCTCGCACCTCATGCTCACTGACAAAACCTGCACAACAGTCAACATCATCACCCGAAAAAGGGGAGACACTCCCTTCTTCTCTCCTTCCGAGTGATCCCTCTTGCTCCGAGTTTCACTCGACGGGCAAACACACAAGTGCTGCATAGTAATAATGAAAAAGTAGAAAAATCGACCTACGAATTTATGATTAAATAGGTTAATCTAGGGTTTGCCCACTACTACAGATCAAGTTCAAAAATATCCAACTACCGGTTCGATTTTGGGCTACTAATGTGCGTTGGTTTTTTATTTTTTTATTTTTTCTGAATGTTTATGCCCATTTGAATCTTGGTCAAATCCTATGTTTGACCAAGATTTAAACAAGCATAAACATGAAAATGAAAAGGTAAGCTTGGGTCCTTCTTAGTCACTCTAAAATTAAGCTTTTTGGATGTTTTTGAAATTTCCATGTTTGAAACCCAAAACCACTTATCTTCATGCCTGACTTTATAAGACAAAGTTAAGGGTTAGGGGGTAGATACATGCTTTTTCTGTTTTGAATATGTCTAGACCTTGTTCATCAACTTGAATGCTTACTATATGACATAAGAAGACTATATGTGCGTTGGTTTGTTATTTTTTGTTTTTTTCTGAATGTTTATGCCCATTTGAATCTTGGTCAAATCCTAGGTTTGACCAAGATTTAACCAAGTTTAAAACATAAAATGAAAAGGTAAGCCTGGATCCTTCTTAGTCATTCTAAAATGAAGCTTTTGGGGGGTTCTTGAAATCTCAATGTTTGAAACCCAAAACCACTTCTCTTCATGGTTGACTTCATAAGACAGAGTTTATGGTTTGGGGTATATACATGATTTGTCGGGTTTGAATATGTCTAGACATGCATGCTTGTTTATCAACTTGAATGCTTACTATATGACATAAGAAGACTATATGTGTGTTGGTCAAATCCTAGGTTTGACAAAGATTTAAACAAGTTTAAAATATGAAAATGAAAAGGTAATTAACCATGGGTCCTTCTTAGTCACTCTAAAATGAATCTTTTGGGAGGTTCTTGAAATTTCCATGTTTGAAACCCAAAACCACGTACTTCTCTTCATGATTGACTTCATAAGACAGAGTTTAGTGTTAGGGGTAGATACATGATTTGTTTAGTTTGAATATGTCTAGACCTTGTTTATCAACTTGAATTCTTACTTTATGACATAAGAAGGCTATGTGCTTTGGTTTTTTATTTTTTCATTTTTTTGAATTTTATGCCCATTTGAATCTTGGTCAAATACTAGCTAGGTTTGACTAAGATTTAAACAATTTTAAAACATGAAAATGAAAAGGCAAGCCTGGATCTTTTCTAGTCACTCTAAAATGAAGCTTTTGGGATGTTCTTGAAATTTCCATGTTTGAAACCCATACGACTTCTCTTCATGCTAGACTTCATAAGATCGACCGAGTTTATGGTTAGGGGATAGATACATGATTTGTCTGGTTTGAACACATGTATAAACCTTCTTACTCACTCTAAAATTAAGCTTTCGGGAGGTTTTTGAAATTTCCATGTTTGAAACCCAAAACCACTTCTCTTCATGCATGCTTGACTTCGTAAGACAGAGTTTAGGGTTAGGGGTAGATACATGCTTTTTCTGGTTTGAATATGTATAGACCTTGTTTATCAACTTGAATGCTTACTATATGACATAAGAAGGCTATATATGTGCTTTGGTTTTTCATTTTTTGATTTTTTTGATTTTTTTATGCCCATTAAAATCTTGGTCAAATCCTATGTTTGACCAAGATTTAAACAAGTTTAGAACATGAAAATGAAAAGGTAATCATGGATCTTTCTTAGTCACACTCTAGAATGAAGCTTTTGGGAGGTTTTTGAAATTTCCATGTTTGAAACCCAAAACCACTTCTTTTCATGCTTGACTTCATAAGACCGAGAGTTTAGGGTTAGGGGTAGAGATACATGATGTTTTTTGGTTTGAATATGTCTAGACCTTGTTTATCAACTAATGCTTTCTATATTACATAAGAAGGCTATGTTATTTGGTTTTTCATTTTTTCTGTTTATTTCTAATTGTTTATGCCCATTTGAATCTTGGTCAAATCCTAGGTTAATTTGACCAAGATTTAAACAAGTTTAAAACATGAAAATGAGAAGGTAAGCTTGGATCCTACTTAATCACACTAAAATGAAGCTTTTTGGGAGGTTTTTGAAAAATCCATGTTTGAAACCCAAACCACTTCTCTTCATGCTTGACTTCATAAGACAAATTTAGGGTTAGGAGTAGATACATATGAATTTTCTTGTTTGATATGTCTAGATATTGTTTATCAACTTGAATATGCTTACTATATATATATGACGTAAGAAGACTATGTGCTTTGGTTTTTTTCCTGAATTTTTATGCCCATTTGAATCTCAGTCAAATCCTATGTTTGACCAATATTTAAACAAGCTTAAAACATGAAAATGAAAAGGTAAGCTTGGATCCTTCTTAGTCCCTCTAAAATGAAGCTTTTGGGAAGTTTTTGAAATTTCCATGTCTGAAACCCAAAACCACTTCTCTTCATGCTTGACTTCATAATTAAGACAGAGTTAAGCGTTAGGGGGTAGATACATGCTTTTTATGTTATGAATATGTCTAGATCGGCCATGTTCATCAAGTTGAATGCTGCTTACTATATATGACATTAGAAGGCTATGTGCTTTGGTTTTTCATTTTTTTTTTTGATTTTTTTGAATTTTTAGGCCCATTTGAGTCTTGGTCAAATCCAAGATTTGACCAAGATTTAAACAAGTCGTTTAAAACATGAAAATGAAAAGGTAAGCCTGGATCCTTCTTAGTCACTCTAAAATGACGATTTGCGAGGGGTGTTCTTGAAATTAAGTTTGGGTCCTTCTTAGTCACTCTAAAATTAAGCTTTTGGGATGTTTTTGAAATTTCCATGTTTGAAACCCAAAACCATTTCTCTTCATGCTTGACTTCATAAGACATAGTTAAGGGTTAGGGGGTAGATACATGCTTTTATGTTTTGAATATGTCTAGACCTTGTTCATCAACTTGAATGCTTACTGTATATATATATATATGACATAAGAAGCTAGGCTATGTGCTTTGGTTTTCATTTTTTGATTTGTTTTGAATGTTTATGCCCATTTGAATATTGGTCAAATCCTAGGTTTGACCAAGATTTAAGCAAGTTTAAAACACATGAAAATGAAAAGGTAAGCATGGATCCTTCTTAGTCACTCTAAAATAAAGCTTTTGGGAGGTTCTTGAAATTTCCATGTTTGAAACCCAAAACCACTTCTCTTCATGATTGACTTCATAAGACAGAGTTTAGGGTTAGGGGTAGATATATACACGAGTTGTCTGGTTTGAATATATGTCTAGACCTTGTTTATCAACTTTAATGCTTACTATATATATGACATAAGAAGACTATATGTACTTTGGTTTTTCATTTTTTTTGATTTTTTTATTTTTCTACCCATTTGAATCTTGGTCAAATCCTAGGGTTGACCATGATTTAAACAAGTTTATAACATGAATTGAAAAGGTAACCATGGATCCTTCTTAGTCACTCTAAAATGAAGCTTTTGGGATGTGTGTCCTTGAAATTTCCATGTTTGAAACCCAAAACGACTTCTCTTCATGCTAGACTTCATAAGATCGACCGAGTTTAGGGTTAGGGGTAGATACATGATTTGTATGGCTTCAATATGTCCAAACCTTGTTAATTTATCAACTTGAATGCTTGCTATATGACATACGAAGACTATATGCTTTGGTTTTTCATTTTTATGATTTTTTATGAATTTTATGCCCATTTGAATCTTTTGGTCAATCCTAGGTTTGTCAAAGATTTAAACAAGTTCAAAATATGAAAATGAAAAGGTAAGCATGGATCCTTCTTAGTCACTCTAAAATAAAGCTTATGGGAGGTTCTTGAAATTTCCATGTTTGAAACCCAAAACCACTTCTCTTCATGATTGACTTCATAAGACAGAGTTTAGGGTTAGGGGTAGATATATACATGAGTTTTCTGGTTTGAATATGTCTAGACCTTGTTTATCAACTTTAATGCTTACTATATATATGACATAAGAATGCTATGTGCATTGGTTTTTGATTTTTTCTGAATTTGTATGCCCATTTGAATCTTGGTCAAATCCTAGGCGGTTTGACCAAGATTTAAACAAGTTTAAAACATGAAAATGAAAAGGGAAGTTTGTATCCTTATTAGTCACTCTAAAATGAAGCTTTTGGGATGTTCTTGAAATTTCCATGTTTGAAACCCAAAACGACTTCTCTTCATGCTAGACTTCATAAGACAGAGTTTAGGGTTAGGGGGTAGATACATGATTTGTATGGTTTGAATATGTCCAAACCTTGTTAATTCATCAACTTGAATGCTTACTATATGACATAATAAGACTATATGCTTTTGTTTTTCATTTTTCTGTTTTTTTTTGAATTTTATGCCCATTTGAATCTTTTGGTCAAATCCTAGGTTTGACAAAGATTTAAACAAGTTTAAAATATGAAAATGAAAAGGTAAGCATGGATCCTTCTTAGTCACTCTAAAATAAAGCTTTTGAGAGGTTCTTGAAATTTCCATGTTTGAAACCCAAAACCACTTCTCTTCATGATTGACTTCATAAGACAGAGTTTAGGGTTAGGGGTAGATATATGCATGAGTTGTCTAGTTTGAATATGTCTAGACCTTGTTTATCAACTTTAATGCTTACTATATATATGACATAAGAATGCTATGTGCATTGGTTTTTCATTCTTTTGATTTTTTTCTGAATTTGTATGCCCATTTGAATCTTGGTCAAATCCTAGGCGGTTTGACCAAGATTTAAACAAGTTTAAAACATGAAAATGAAAAGGGAAGTTTGTATCCTTCTTAGTCACTCTAAAATGAAGCTTTTGGGATGTTCTTGAAATTTCCATGTTTGAAACCCAAAACGACTTCTCTTCATGCTAGACTTCATAAGATCGACAGGGGTAGATACACATGATTTGTATGGTTTGGGTATATCTAGACCTTGTTTATCAACGTGAATGCTTACGATATGACATAAGAAGACTCTGTACTATGGTTTTTCATTTTTCTGATTTTTTTAATTTTCTGCCCATTTGAATCTTTTTCAAATCCTAGGTTTGATAATGATTTAAACAAGTTTAAAACATGAAAATGAAAAGGGAAGCATGTATCCTTCTTAGTCACTCTAAAATGAAGCTTTTGGGAGGTTTTTGAAATTTCCATGTTTGAAACCCAAAACCACTTATCTTCACAAGCTTGACTTCATAAGACAGAGTTTAGGGGTTAGGGGGTATAGATACATGATTTGTATGGTTTGATATGTCTAGACCTTGTTTATCAACTTTAATGCTTACTATATGACATAAGAAGACTATGTGATTTGGTTGTTCATTTTTCTATTTTTATTTTATTTTTCTACCCATTTGAATCTTGTTGGTCAAATCCTAGGTTTGACCAAGATTTAGACAAGTTTAACACGTGAAAACGAATAAGTAAGCATGGATCCTTCTTAGTCACTCCAAAATGTACCAATTGATAGATGTGTTAACTTTGCTTCATGGAAAAAATAATGTCATGTAAATGAGTTAACTTGGATTTCCTAGCCTTGAATCCATAGGAAACTTTGTTCTAATGCACTATAATAATCAACCGAGTTTTTACACCAACAGGTCTGTCACTTACGTGTGGTGCCCACGCGTGAGGTCCCACACATCAGTGAGCACAAGTCACGTGCAATAATAGGTACGCAAACTCCCAGCCATCTTCTTTGTCAAGAGAAGACGCATCAGGATGCGTATTGGAAGTCTCTGGGTCCTTCAGGATCCTTCGGTTGTCCCTCTCACACAAAAAAAAACAAATCTCTCTCATTCTCGGCCTCGCTCGACTCGCTCGCTCGCACCTCCTCCTGCTCACTGACAAACCCTGCACAATAGTCAACATCGTCACCCGAAAAAGGGGAGACACCATAATGCTCTCCCTTCTTCTGTCCTTCCGAGTGATCCCTCTTCCTCCGAGTTTCACTAGCTAGACGGGCAAACACACATGTGCTGCATAGTAATAATAAAAAGGTAGAAAAAT
Organism: Lolium perenne; assembly: GCF_019359855.2. NCBI lineage: Eukaryota > Viridiplantae > Streptophyta > Magnoliopsida > Poales > Poaceae > Lolium > Lolium perenne. The sequence continues at coordinate 34,531,730 of NC_067249.2, read as the reverse complement.
CGATATACGAATCTATAATTAAATAGGTTAAACTAGGGTTTTGCCCAGTACTACAGATCAAGGTTCAAAAAAATCCAACTACGGGGTTCGAACAACACGATTCTAATCCAAGAATTTTTTCTACCTCATCCAAATGGCCTCAAACTATAGGGTTAGCATCTATCTAGTGCAGTATGTGTGAAAATGTATGCACTATGTGTGCTATAACTTGTATGTCTTTCAAATTTGAACCAAATTTGAATAAGTTTGAAGTATTTGAAAAAAGGGGCTTTTGGCTTAAACGTTTGAAACCCAAAACGACTTCTCTTCATGCTAGACTTCATAAGACCGAGTTTAGGGTTAGGGGGTAGATACATGATTTGTCTGGTTTGAATATGTCTAAACCTTGTTCATCAACTTTAATGCTAACTATATGACATAAGAAGACTATGTGCTTTGGTTTTTCATTTTTTTTTGAATTTTATGACCATATATTAGAATCTTGGTCAAATCCTAGGTTTGAAAAAGATTTAAACATGTTTAAAACATGAAAACGAAAAGCGAAGCTTGTATACCTCTTAATTAGTCACTCTAATATGAAGTTTTTGGGAGGTTTTTGAATTTCCATGTTTGAAACCCAAAACCACTTCTCTTCAAGCTTGACTTCATAAGACAGAGCTTACGGTTAGGGGGTAGATACATGATTTGTATGGTTTGAATATGTCCAAACCTTGTTAATGCATCAACTTGAATGCTTACTATATGACATAAGAAGACTATGTACTTTGGTTTTTCATTTTTCTGCTTTTTTTGAATTTTGTGCCCATTTGAATCTTTTGGTCAAATCCTAGGTTTGACAAAGATTTAAACAAGTTTAAATCATGAAAATGAAAAGGTAAGCATGGATCCTTCTTAGTCACTCTAAAATAAAGCTTTTGGGAGGTTCTTGAAATTTCCATGTTTGAAACCCAAAACCACTTCTCTTCATGATTGACTTCATAAGACAGAGTTTAGGGTTAGGGGTAGATATATACATGAGTTGTCTGGTTTGAATATGTTTAGACCTTGTTTATCAACTTTAATGCTTACTATATACATGACATAAGAATGCTATGTGCATTGGTTTTTGATTTTTTTCTGAATTTGTATGCCCATTTGAATCTTGGTCAAATCCTAGGCGGTTTGACCAAGATTTAAACAAGTTTAAAACATGAAAATGAAAAGGGAAGTTTGTATCCTTATTAGTCACTCTAAAATGAAGCTTTTGGGATGTTCTTGAAATTTCCATGTTTGAAACCCAAAACGACTTCTCTTCATGCTAGACTTCATAAGATCGACCGAGTTTATGCATGGTTAGGGGATAGATACATGATTTGTCTGGTTTGAACACATGTATAAACCTTCTTACTCACTCTAAAATTAAGCTTTCGGGAGGTTTTTGAAATTTCCATGTTTGAAACCCAAAACCACTTCTCTTCATGCTTGACTTCGTAAGACAGAGTTTAGGGTTAGGGGTAGATACATGCTTTTTCTGGTTTGAATATGTATAGACCTTGTTTATCAACTTGAATGGTTACTATATGACATAAGAAGGCTATATATGTGCTTTGGTTTTTCATTTTTTGATTTTTTTCGAATTTTTTATGCCCATTAAAATCTTGGTCAAATACTAGCTAGGTTTGACCAAGATTTAAACAATTTTAAAACATGAAAATGAAAAGGCAAGCCTGGATCTTTCCAGTCACTCTAAAATGAAGCTTTTGTGAGGTTCTTGAAATTTCCATGTTTGAAACCCATACGACTTCTCTTCATGCTAGACTTCATAAGATCGACCGAGTTTATGGTTAGGGGGTAGATACATGATTTGTCTGGTTTGAACACATGTATAAACCTTGTTTATCAACTTGAATGCTTACTATATGACATAAGAAGACTATGTGCTTTTGTTTTTCATTCTTCTAATTTTTTGAATTTTATGCCCATTTGAATCTTGGTCAAATCCTAGGTTTGACCAGGATTTAAACAAGTATAAAATATGAAAACGAAAAGGTAAGCCTGGATCCTTCTTAGTCACTCTAAAATGAAGCAGCTTTTGGGATGTTCTTGAAATTTTCATGTTTGAAACCCAAAATCACTTCTCTTCATGATTGACTTCATAATTAAGACAGAGTTTAAGGTTAGGGGCAGATATATACATGATTTTCTGGTTTGAATATGTCTAGACCTTGTTTATCAACTTTAATGCCTTACTATACGACATAAATAATGCTACGTGCTTTGGTTTATCATTCTTTTTGTTTTTTCCTGAATTTTTATGCCCATTTGAGTCTTGGTCAAATCCTAGGTTTGACAAAGATTTAAACAAGTTTAAAATATGAAAATGAAAAGGTAACCATGGATCCTTCTTAGTCACTCTAAAATGAATCTTTTGGGAGGTTCTTGAAATTTCCATGTTTGAAACCCAAAACCACTTCTCTCTTCATGATTGACTTCATAAGACAGAGTTTAGTGTTAGGGTTAGATACATGATTTGTCTAGTTTGAATATGTCTAGACCTTGTTTATCAACTTGAATTCTTACTTTATGACATAAGAAGGCTATGTGCTTTGGTTTTTCATTTTTCTGATTTTTTTGAATTTTATGCCCATTAGAATCTTGGTCAAATACTAGCTAGGTTTGACCAAGATTTAAACAAGATAAAAACATGAAAATTAAAAGATAAGCCTCGATCCTTCTTAGTCACTCTAAAATGAAGCTTTTGGGAGGTTTTGGAAATTTCCATGTTTGAAACCCAAAACCACTTCTCTTCATGCCTTACTTCATAAGACGGAGTTTAGTGTCATTAGGGCGTAGATACATGATTTGCCTGGTTTGAATATGTCTAGACCTTGTTTATCATCTTGAATGCTTACTATATGACATAAGAAGACTATGTGCATTGGTATTTCATTATTTGTTTTTTTATTTTCATGTCCATTTGAATCTTGGTCAAATCCTAGGTTTGAGCAAGATTTAAACAAGTTTAACACGTGAAAACGAATAAGTAAGCCTTGATCCTTCTTAGTCACTCCAAAATGTACCAATTGATAGATGTGTTAACTTTGCTTCGTGGAAAAATTAATGTCATGTAAATGAGTTAACTTGGATTTCCTACCCTTGAATCCATAGGAAACTTTGTTCTAATGCACTATAATAATCAACTGAGTTTTTACACCAACAGGTCTGTCACTTACGTGTGGTGCCCATGCGTGAGGTCCCACACTTCAGTGAGCACAAGTCACGTGCAGTAGGTACGCAAACTCCCGGCCATCTTCTTTGTCAAGAGAAGACGCATCAGGATGCGTATTGGAAGTCTCTGGGTCCTTCAGGATCCTTCAGTTGTCCCTCTCACAAAAAAAAGAAATCTCTCCCATTCTCGGCCTCGCTCGACTCGCTCGCTCGCACCTCCTGCTCAATGACAAAACCTGCACAATAGTCAACATCATCACCCGAAAAAGGGGAGACACCATAATGCACTCCCTTCTTCTCTCCTTCCGAGTGATCCCTCTTCCTCCGAGTTTCACTCGACGGGCAAACACACAAGTGCTGCATAGTAATAATAAAAAAGTAGAAATATCGACCTACGAATCTATGATTAAATAGGTTAATCTAGGGTTTTGCCCACTACTACAGATCATGTTCAAAAATATCCAACTACTGGTTCGATTTTGGGCTACTAATGTGCGTTGGTTTTTTATTTTTTAATTTTTTCTGAATGTTTATGCCCATTTGAATCTTGGTCAAATCCTATGTTTGACCAAGATTTAAACAAGTATAAACATGAAAATGAAAAGGTAAGCTTGGGTCCTTCTTAGTCACTCTAAAATTAAGCTTTTGGGATGTTTTTGAAATTTCCATGTTTGAAACACAAAACCACTTATCTTCATACCTGACTTCATAAGACAAAGTTAAGGGTTAGGGGGTAGATACATGCCTTTTCTGTTTTGAATATGTCTAGACCTTGTTCATCAACTTGAATGCTTACTATATGACATAAGAAGACTATATGTGCGTTGGTTTGTCATTTTTTGTTTTTTCTGAATGTTTATGCCCATTTGAATCTTGGTCAAATCCTAGGTTTGACCAAGATTTAAACAAGTTTAAAACATAAAATGAAAAGGTAAGCATGGATCCTTCTTAGTCATTCTAAAATGAAGCTTTTGGGGGGGGGGGGGGGGGTTATTGAAATCTCAATGTTTGAAACCCAAAACCACTTCTCTTCATGGTTGACTTCATAAGACAGAGTTTAGGGTTTGGGGTAGACACATGATTTGTAGGTTTTGAATATGTCTAGACATGCATGCTTGTTTATCAACTTGAATGCTTACTATATGACATAAGAAGACTATATGTGTGTTGGTGAAATCCTAGGTTTGACAAAGATTTAAACAAGTTTAAAATATGAAAATGAAAAGGTAACCATGGGTCCTTCTTAGTCACTCTAAAATGAATCTTTTGGGAGGTTCTTGAAATTTCCATGTTTGAAACCCAAAACCACTTATCTTCATGATTGACTTCATAAGACAGAGTTTAGTGTTAGGGGTAGATACATGATTTGTCTAGTTTGAATATGTCTAGACCTTGTTTATCAACTTGAATTCTTACTTTATGACATAAGAAGGCTATATGCTTTGGTTTTTCATTTTTCTGATTTTTTTGAATTTTATGCCCATTAGAATCTTGGTCAAATACTAGCTAGGTTAATTTGACCAAGATTTAAAACAAGTTTAAAACATGAAAATGAAAAGGTAAACCTCGATCCTTCTTACTCACTCTAAAATTAAGCTTTTTTGGGAAGTTTTTGAAATTTCCATGTTTGAAACCAAAACCACTTCTCTTCATGCTTGACTTCATAAGACATAGTTAAGGGTTAGGGGGTAGATACATGCTTTTCCTATTTTGAATATGTCTAGACCTTGTTCATCAACTTGAAGGCTTACTATAGATATATGACATAAGAAGGCTATGTGCTTTAGTTTTTTATTTTTTCATTTTTTTGAATTTTATGCCCATTTGAATATTGGTCAAATACTAGCTAGGTTTGACCAAGATTTAAACAATTTTAAAACATGAAAATGAAAAGGCAAGCCTGGATCTTTTCCAGTCACTCTAAAATGAAGCTTTTGTGAGGTTCTTGAAATTTCCATGTTTGAAACCCATACGACTTCTCTTCATGCTAGACTTCATAAGATCGACCGAGTTTATGGTTAGGGGGTAGATACATGATTTGTCTGGTTTGAACACATGTATAAACCTTGTTTATCAACCTGAATGCTTACTATATGACATAAGAAGACTATGTGCTTTTGTTTTTCATTCTTCTAATTTTTTGAATTTTATGCCCATTTGAATCTTGGTCAAATCCTAGGTTTGACCAGGATTTAAACAAGTATAAAATATGAAAACGAAAAGGTAAGCCTGGATCCTTCTTAGTCACTCTAAAATGAAGCAGCTTTTGGGATGTTCTTGAAATTTTCATGTTTGAAACCCAAAACCACTTCTCTTCATGATTGACTTCATAATTAAGACAGAGTTTAAGGTTAGGGGCAGATATATACATGATTTTCTGGTTTGAATATGTCTAGACCTTGTTTATCAACTTTAATGCCTTACTATACGACATAAATAATGCTATGTGCTTTGGTTTATCATTCTTTTTGTTTTTTCCTGAATTTTTATGCCCATTTGAGTCTTGGTCAAATCCTAGGTTTGACAAAGATTTAAACAAGTTTAAAATATGAAAATGAAAAGGTAACCATGGATCCTTCTTAGTCACTCTAAAATGAATCTTTTGGGAGGTTCTTGAAATTTCCATGTTTGAAACCCAAAACCACTTCTCTCTTCATGATTGACTTCATAAGACAGAGTTTAGTGTTAGGGTTAGATACATGATTTGTCTAGTTTGAATATGTCTAGACCTTGTTTATCAACTTGAATTCTTACTTTATGACATAAGAAGGTTATGTGCTTTGGTTTTTCATTTTTCTGATTTTTTTGAATTTTATGCCCATTAGAATCTTGGTAGGTTTGACCAAGATTTAAACAAGATAAAAACATGAAAATTAAAAGATAAGCCTCGATCCTTCTTAGTCACTCTAAAATGAAGCTTTTGGGAGGTTTTGGAAATTTCCATGTTTGAAACCCAAAACCACTTCTCTTCATGCCTTACTTCATAAGACGGAGTTTAGGGTCATTAGGGCGTAGATACATGATTTGCCTGGTTTGAATATGTCTAGACCTTGTTTATCATCTTGAATGCTTACTATATGACATAAGAAGACTATGTGCATTGGTATTTCATTATTTGTTTTTTTATTTTCATGTCCATTTGAATCTTGGTCAAATCCTAGGTTTGAGCAAGATTTAAACAAGTTTAACACGTGAAAACGAATAAGTAAGCCTTGATCCTTCTTAGTCACTCCAAAATGTACCAATTGATAGATGTGTTAACTTTGCTTCATGGAAAAATTAATGTCATGTAAATGAGTTAACTTGGATTTCCTACCCTTGAATCCATAGGAAACTTTGTTCTAATGCACTATAATAATCAACTGAGTTTTTACACCAACAGGTCTGTCACTTACGTGTGGTGCCCATGCGTGAGGTCCCACACTTCAGTGAGCACAAGTCACGTGCAGTAGGTACGCAAACTCCCGGCCATCTTCTTTGTCAAGAGAAGACGCATCAGGATGCGTATTGGAAGTCTCTGGGTCCTTCAGGATCCTTCAGTTGTCCCTCTCACAAAAAAAAGAAATCTCTCCCATTCTCGGCCTCGCTCGACTCGCTCGCTCGCTCGCACCTCCTGCTCACTGACAAAACCTGCACAACAGTCAACATCATCACCCGAAAAAGGGGAGACACCATAATGCACTCCCTTCTTCTCTCCTTCCGAGTGATCCCTCTTCCTCCGAGTTTCACTCGACGGGCAAACACACAAGTGCTGCATAGTAATAATGAAAAATTAGAAAAATCGACCTACGAATCTATGATTAAATAGGTTAATCTAGGGTTTTGCCCACTACTACAGATCATGTTCAAAAATATCCAACTACTGGTTCGATTTTGGGCTACTAATGTGCGTTGGTTTTTTATTTTTTAATTTTTTCTGAATGTTTATGCCCATTTGAATCTTGGTCAAATCCTATGTTTGACCAAGATTTAAACAAGTATAAACATGAAAATGAAAAGGTAAGCTTGTGTCCTTCTTAGTCACTCTAAAATTAAGCTTTTGGGATGTTTTTGAAATTTCCATGTTTGAAACCCAAAACCACTTATCTTCATGCCTGACTTCATAAGACAAAGTTAAGGGTTAGGGGGTAGATACATGCCTTTTCTGTTTTGAATATGTCTAGACCTTGTTCATCAACTTGAATGCTTACTATATGACATAAGAAGACTATATGTGCGTTGGTTTGTTATTTTTTGTTTTTTCTGAATGTTTATGCCCATTTGAATCTTGGTCAAATCCTAGGTTTGACCAAGATTTAAACAAGTTTAAAACATAAAATGAAAAGATAAGCATGGATCCTTCTTAGTCATTCTAAAATGAAGCTTTTGGGGGGTTCTTGAAATCTCAATGTTTGAAACCCAAAACCACTTCTCTTCATGGTTGACTTCATAAGACAGAGTTTAGGGTTTGGGGTAGACACATGATTTGTAGGTTTTGAATATGTCTAGACATGCATGCTTGTTTATCAACTTGAATGCTTACTATATGACATAAGAAGACTATATGTGTGTTGGTGAAATCCTAGGTTTGACAAAGATTTAAACAAGTTTAAAATATGAAAATGAAAAGGTAACCATGGGTCCTTCTTAGTCACTCTAAAATGAATCTTTTGGGAGGTTCTTGAAATTTCCATGTTTGAAACCCAAAACCACTTATCTTCATGATTGACTTCATAAGACAGAGTTTAGTGTTAGGGGTAGATACATGATTTGTCTAGTTTGAATATGTCTAGACCTTGTTTATCAACTTGAATTCTTACTTTATGACATAAGAAGGCTATGTGCTTTGGTTTTTCATTTTTCTGATTTTTTTTTGAATTTTATGCCTATTAGAATCTTGGTCAAATACTAGCTAGGTTAATTTGACCAAGATTTAAAACAAGTTTAAAACATGAAAATGAAAAGGTAAGCCTCGATCCTTCTTACTCACTCTAAAATTAAGCTTTTTTGGGAAGTTTTTGAAATTTCCATGTTTGAAACCAAAACCACTTCTCTTCATGCTTGACTTCATAAGACATAGTTAAGGGTTAGGGGGTAGATACATGCTTTTCCTATTTTGAATATGTCTAGACCTTGTTCATCAACTTGAAGGCTTACTATAGATATATGACATAAGAAGGCTATGTGCTTTAGTTTTTTATTTTTTCATTTTTTTTGAATTTTATGCCCATTTGAATATTGGTCAAATACTAGCTAGGTTTGACCAAGATTTAAACAATTTTAAAACATGAAAATTAAAAGGCAAGGCTGGATCTTTTATAGTCACTCTAAAATGAAGCTTTTGGGAGGTTCTTGAAATTTCCATGTTTGAAACCCATACGACTTCTCTTCATGCTAGACTTCATAAGATCGACCGAGTTTATGGTTAGGGGGTAGATACATGATTTGTCTGGTTTGACACATGTATAAACCTTCTTACTCACTCTAAAATAAAGCTTTGGGAGGCTTTTGAAATTTCCATATTGTAAACCCAAAACCACGTACGTATCTTCATGTTTGACTTCATAAGACAGAGTTTAGGGTTAGGGGTAGATACATGATTTTTCTTGTTTGAATATGTTTAGACTTTGTTTATCAACTTGAATGTTTACCGTATGACATAAGAAGACAATGTTTTTGAATTTTTTATGTCCATTTGAATCTTAGTCAAATCCTAGGTTTGACCAAGATTTAAACAAGTTTTAAACATGAAAATGAAAAGGTAAGCCTGGATCCTTCTTAAGTCATTCTAAAATGAAGCTTTTGGGGGGTTCTTGAAATCTCAATGGTTGAAACCCAAATTAAACCACTTCTCTTCATGGTTGACTTCATAAGACAGAGTTTAGGGTTAGGGGTAGATACATGATTTATCAGGTTTGAATATGTCTAGATCGATCACATGCTTGTTTATCAACTTGAATGCTTACTATATGGTCGACATAAGAAGACTATATATATGTGTGTTGGTCAAATCCTATGTTTGACCAAGATTTAAACAAGCATAAATCCTGAAAATGAAAAGGTAAGCTTGGATCCTTCTTATTCACTCTAAAATTAAGCTTTTGGGAAGTTTTTGAAATTTCCATGTTTGAAACCCAAAACCACTTCCTCTTCATGCTTGACTTCATAAGACATAGTTAAGGGTTAGGGGTAGATACATGCTTTTTCTGTTTTGAATATGTCTAGACCTTGTTTATCAACTTGAATGCTTACTATATATATGACATAAGAAGGCTATGTGCTTTGGTTTTTCATTTTCTATTTTTTTTTTGAATTTTATCCCCGTTTGAATCTTGGTCAAATACTAGCTAGGTTTGACCAAGATTTTAAAAAGTTAATTTAAAACATGAAAATGAAAAGGTAAGCCAGTATCCTTCTTAGTCACTCTAAGGTGAAGTTTTTGGGAGGTTTTTGAAATTTCCATGTTTGAAACCCAAAAACATTTCTCTTCATGCTTGACTTCATAAGATAAAGTTTAGGGTTAGGTGTAGATACATGATTTGACTGGTTTGAATATGTCTAGACCTTGTTTATCAACTTCAATTCTTACTATATGACATAAGAATACTATGTGCTTTGGTTTTTCATTTTTTCATTTTTTTCTGAATGTTTATGCACATTTGAATCTAAAGGTGAGAGAGCACGTTAAAGGTTATTCTAACGAAGGTCATGCTTGGAATCTTACCTATGTATTATTGTACATCACAAATTTGAAATCAAAATATGTGCATCTCTATAAACCATAAACCCTAACTATATAGAAAAATATGAACAATCCGGCCATGCTTTTCGATTGCCTTTTTGATCCACCTTTGGCTGGATTTGAAATTTAGGGAGGGGGTACCTAGGGGACGAGTGTGTTTCTTTGGATGCCTCTCTCGTATTTGCTAGTTTTTGGGGGTCACAAAAATTTAGGGTAGCATCATGCCCACCCCCCTCCCTTCACGCGCGAAAAAAGTGTTAGGCGAGTAGTAAAATGGCATGAACAACAAGTTTCAAGTAAAATTTCGAATATAACCAGAATGTACCAATTGATAGATGAGTTAACTTGGCTTCATGGAAAAAATAATGTCATGTAAATGAGTTAACTTGGCTTTCCTACCCTTGAATCCATAGGAAACTTTGTACTAATACAGTATAATGATCACCCGAGTTATTACACCAACAGGTCTGTCACTTACGTGTGGTTCCCATGCGTGAGGTCCCACACTTCAGTGAGCACCAGTCATGTGCGGTCGGTAGGCAAACTCCCATCTTCTTTGTCAAGAGAAGACGCATCAAAACTCCCCCCCCTCTCTCTCTCTCTCCAGTTATCCACCTCCGCTGGCTGCCGGTTTTGGCATTGCGTTTCTAGCTCAGCTCGGAGGCCATGGTGTGCACGCACTGTAGGCATGGCGATTTGGTTGCGCTAAGTGGTTCGTCCCCGGCTGCGATGAGGATCAATCTGGGCGGTGGCTGTTAAGGACCCGATCGCATTTCTTGCTTTCGGCGTGGCGTCTTCCATATAAAAGTTAGAGGTCGTTTGGTATCCATCATTTGGGCCTGGAATCCTGGAATTCATTTTGGAATTCCATAGGTGGGCTGTTTGGTTGCCACAGAATTGTGCTGTCATTTCATTTAGGAATTCTAGCAAAATGACTCCATGGGTAAACATGATTCCAAGCTGAAACCTGTCATTTGCAATTCTCTATGGAAGCCTCTACACATTCAATATTGAATTCTGCTGTCATTTGCAATTCCTGTGGCAACCAAACAAGTGTATATTTCTGAAATTACAATGTAAATGAAATGAATACATGTATTCATTTTCAAATGCTACAAACGAAATGAAAGCCTGGCTTCCAAACGACCTCTTAGGGATTTAGATGAAATTTCCTGTTTATTCTGTGTCTTGTTGTAAACTGTGCTCTGGTGCGTATTGGAAGTCTGAGTTCTTCAGGATCCTTCGGTTGTCCCTCTCTCTCTCAAGAAAAGAAAAAACATCTCTCTCATTCAGTTGTGCTCTCATTACGGCCTCGCTCGCTCGCTCGCACCTCCTGCGCACTGACAAACCCTGAAAAAGGTCAGACACCATAAATAAGAGGGCCCCCCTCACTTCTCACCTGATCTCTATCCTCCGTGTGATCCCTCTTCCTCCGAGTTTCACTGGACGGGCAAACACATGTGCTGCCTACAAATATTCGACCCCTTTGCATGGATAATCATGTCGACCATTTTTACCTGGTTTTGAAATAAATAAATGAAAATGAAGAAAACCTCAAAAATGAAACCCTTCCGCATTGAGTGCTTATAGGTGTACTAGTTGACAGGGAAAATAAGAAACCTGTGATAGGGTAGTAAAAAACAAAATGTCTTCACAAAACGGACTATCGTGTATGAAGATTCATGGGTTTCAAGCCAACAAATGGCGTAGTTATGGCCATATTTGTGGCATAGTTTGTTATAATGTGCCCAAATTAGGCATGGTGGTGCATCTTGCCATTCCCAACAATGTTGCTGACTAGACTTTTCAACTTTTCGGTATATAAAAACTCATTTTTCATTTTCAAGATGTCAAAATAGGTTTATTTTGTGAATGTGGTACATAAGATACAGCTCAAAATGGCGCCTCTACATTTTTAAGATAAATTAGGCCACATATTAGTGAAAATTCCCAACTCTTTACGTTTTTAGTGCTTTCTAGCTAGTTTCACACATTTAAATGACTTTATGCTGATTTATTGAAAGTAATTCCAATTTGAAATGTAGGTGTGTTATAACTTCGTCCTATAAATCCCCAAAAATCATTTTTAGATACATATTACTTACTATATGTCTGGACCTTGTTTATCTACTGGAATATGCTTACTATATATATATGACGTAAGAAGACTATGTGCTTTGGTTTTTTTTTCCTGAATTTTTATGCCCATTTGAATCTCGGTCAAATCCTATGTTTGACCAATATTTAAACAAGCTTAAAACATGAAAATGAAAAGGTAAGCTTGGATCCTTCTTAGTCCCTCTAAAATGAAGCTTTTGGGAAGTTTTTGAAATTTCCATGTCTGAAACCCAAAACCACTTCTCTTCATGCTTGACTTCATAAGACAGAGTTTAGGGTTTGGGGTAGATACATGATTTGTCGGGTTTGAATATGTCTAGACATGCATGCTTGTTTATCAACTTGAATGCTTACTATATGACGTAAGAAGACTATATGTGTGTTGGTCAAATCCTATGTTTAACCAAGATTTAAACAAGCATAAATCTTGAAAATGAAAAGGTAAGCTTGGATCCTTCTTTTTCACTCTAAAATTAAGCTTTTGGGAAGTTTTTGAAATTTCCATGTTTGAAACCCAAAATTACTTCTCTTCATGCTTGACTTCATAAGACATAGTTAAGGGTTAGGGGGTAGATACATGCTTTTTTCTGTTTTGAATATGTCTAGACCTAGCTTGTTCATCAACTTGAAGGCTTACTATATATATATATATATATATATATATATATATATATATATATGACATAAGAAGGCTATACTATGTGCTTTGGTCTTTCATTTTTTTATTTTTTTGAATTTTTATGCCCATTTGAATCTTGGTCAAATCCTAGGTTTGACCAAGATTTAAACAAGCTTAAAACATGAAAATGAAAGGTAAGCCTGGATCCTTCTTAGTCACTCTAAAATGAAGCTTTGGGGTCGGGGGGTCTAGAAATTTCCATGTTTGAAACCCAAAACCATTTCTCTTCATGCTTGACTTCATTAAGACAGATCTAGTTTAGGGTTAGGGGGTAGATACATGATTTGTCGGGTTTGAATATGTCTAGACATGCTTGTTTATCAACTTGAATGCTTACTATATGACATAACAAGACTATATGTGTCCGTTGGTTTCCTATTTTTAAATTTTGTCTGAATGTTTATGCCCATTTGAATTAATCTTGGTCAAATCCTATGTTTGACCAAGATTTAAACTAGTTAATTTAAAACAAGAAAATGAAAAGGTAAGCATATATGGAACCTTCTTAAGTCACTTTAAGATGATGTTTTTGGGAGGTTTTTGAAATTTCCATGTTTGAAACCCAAAACCACTTCTCTTCATGTTTGACTTCATAAGATAGAGTTTAGGGTTAGGGCTAGGGTAAATACATGATTTTTCTAGTTTTAATATGTCTAGACCATGTTTATCAACTTGAATGCTCATTATATGACATAAAAAGGCTATGTTCTTTGGTTTTTGATTTTCTTTTTATTTTTTGAAATTTTATGCCCATTTGAATCTTGGTCAAATCCTAGGTTTGACCAAGATTTAAACAAGTTTAAAACATGAAAATGAAAAGGTAAGCCTGGATCCTTCTTAGTCACTCTAAAATGAAGCTTTTGGGAGGTTTTTGAAATTTCCATGTTTGAAACCCAAATCCACTTCTCTTCATGCTTGACTTCAGAAGACAAAGTATAGGGTTATGCATGGGTAGATACATGCTTTTTTCTGGTTTGAATATGTATAGACCTTGTTTATCAACTTGAATGCTTACTATATGACATAAGAAATACTATGTGCTTTGCTTTTTCATTTTTCTATTTTTTAATTGTTAAACCCATTTGAATCTTGGACAAATCCTAGGTTTGACCAAGATTGAAACAAATTTAAAACATCAAAATGGAAAGGTAAGCATGAATCATTCTTAATTATTCACTCTAAAATGAAGCTTTTGGGAGGTGTACTTGAATTTTTATGTTTGAAACCCAAAACCACTTCTCTTCATGTTTGACTTCATAAGACAGAGTTTATGGTTAAGGGTAGATAGATGATTTTTCTAGTTTGAATATGTCTAGACCTTGTTTATCAATTTGAATGCTTACTATGTGACATAAGAATACTATGTGCTTTGCTTTTTCATTTTTCTAATTTTTTAAATTGTTAAACCCATTTGAATCTTAGTCAAATCCTAGGTTTGACCAAGATTGAAACAAGTTTAAAACATCAAAATGGAAAGGTAAGCATGAATCATTCTTAACTATTCACTCTAAAATGAAGCTTTTGGGAGGTACTTGAAATTTTATGTTTGAAACCCAAAACCACTTCTCTTCATGTTTGACTTCATAAGAAAGAGTTTATGGTTAAGGGTAGATAGATGATTTTTCTTGTTTGAATATGTCTAGACCTTGTTTATCTACTTGAATGCTTACTATAAGACAAAGTTTAGGGTTAGGGTAGATACATTTTTTTTGGTTTGAATATGTCGTCTAGACCTTGTTTATCAACTAATGCTTACTATATTACATAAGAAGGCTATGTTATTTGGTTTTTAATTTTTTCTGTTTTTTCTAATTTTTTATGCCCATTTGAATCTTGGTCAAATCCTAGGTTTGACCAAGATTTAAACAAGTTTAAAACATGAAAATGAAAAGGTACGCCTGGATCCTGCTTAAGTAGTCACTGTAAAATGAAGCTTTTGGGAGGTTTGTGAAATTTCCATGTTTGAAACCCAAAACCACTTAAGATAGAGTTTATGGTGAGGTGTAGATACATGATTTTTCTTGTTTGAATATGTCTAGACCTTGTTTATCAACTTGAATGCTTACTATATGACATAAGAAGGCTATATATGTGCTTTGGGTTTTCATTTTTTGATTTTTTTCGATTTTTTATGCCCATTTAAATCTTGGTCAAATCCTAGGTTTGACCAAGGTTTAAACAAGTTTAAAACATGAAAATGAAAAGGCAAGCATGAATCATTTATTAATTAGTCACTAGCTCTAAAATGAAGGTACTTGAATTTTTTTATGTTTGAAACCCAAAACCCCAGTTCTCTTCATATGTTTGACTTCATAAGACAGAGTTTAGGGTTAGGGGTAGATATGATACATGATATTTCTGGTTTGAATATGTTTAGACCTTGTTTATCAACTTGAATGCTTACTATATGACATAAGAAGACTATATACAGTATGTGCTTTGGTTTTTCATTTTTTGATTTTTTATGAATTTTTACGCCCATTTGAATCTTGGTCAAATCCTAGGTTTAACCAAGGTTTAAACAAGTTTAAAACATGAAAATGAAAAGGTAAGCATGGATCCTTCTTAGTCACTCTAAAATGAATCTTTTGGGAGGTTTTTGAAATTTTCATGTTTGAAATTAACCCAAAACCACATCTCTTCATGCTTGGCTTCATAAGACAGAGTTTATTGTTAGGGGTAGATACATGCTTTTTTCTGGTTTGAATATGTCTAGACCTTGTTTATCAACTTGAATGCTTACTATATATATGACATAAGAAGGCTATGTTATTTGGTTTTTCATTTTTCTGATTTTTTATGCCCATTTGAATCTTGGTCAAATCCTAGGATTGACCAAGATTTAAACAAGTTTAAAACATGGAAATGAAAAGGTAAGCCTGGATCCTCCTTAGTCACTGTTTAATGAAGCTTTTGGGAGGTTTGTGAAATTTTCATGTTTGAAACCCAAAACCACTTAAGACAGAGTTTATGGTTAGGTGTAGATACATGATTTTTTTGGTTTGAATATGTCTAGACCTTGTTTATCAACTTGAATGCTTACTATATATTAAATAAGAAGTCTATGTTCTTTGGTTTTTCATTCTTCCTGGTTTTTTTAAGTCCATTTGAATCTTGGTCAAATCCTAGGTTTGACCAAGATTTAAACAAGTTTAAAACATGAAAATGAAAAGGTAAGTCTGGATCCTTCTTAATCACTCTAAAATGAAGCGTTTGGGAGGTTTTTGAAATTTCCATGTTTGAAACCCAAAACCACTTCTCTTCATATTTGACTTCATAAGACATAGTTTAGGGGTTAGGGCTAGATACATGATTTTTCTGGTTAGAATATGTCTAGACCTTGTTTATCAACTTGAATGCTTACTATATGACATATGCAAATCCTGATAATCCATATCAATCATTTTAGAAGTGATAAGGTAGGAGTAGTTAAATTTAATCCATCAAATATGTACCATGGTGATTTTATATGCAGCTGGGCACCAGACATCACGTGCACACTATATCAATGCGCATCAGTACTTGCTCCAGAAAACCCACATTTTTGTACCTAGACATTACGCTAAAATGAACTGCGAAAACAACGAACAACACTTTTGTAGTACTGTACTCGGTACTCCGTACTTGCTCCAGATAATCCCCATTGCTTCACTACTACAGTACTACCCTGGCGTTCATTATTTCCACTGACTATTCAGAGCTTTGGACGTCCATCAGAGTAGTACTAGTAGTCAGTAGTACAGCTGCTAGCTCGATTAATGGCATGCTATAAAATTCTATACTAGCCGACAGATGTCCATTCCTCGGGTTGCGCGCCAGAGCCTTCGAAGAGAAGGTAGCCGCTCTGTCCCGTTGATTTACGGTGGACGGACAGGATAGAACGTCTCTGTGTTGAAGCATACGTACTACTCCGGACCGCTCTCGATTCATTTGCTTCTTCTCCGGAGTCCTGACCAGGGACTGAGATCCAGTGACTTCAGTAAGAGAAGTCACCATGCAACTTCGTCTTAATGTAAAGTTTTTTTTTCGATAAAGGGATTTTTTTTTCTGAGTAACATAAATTTTAGTTTCAAATTTTAGATCAACCATGTGCGTTGGATCTTAATCTGATGGCTCGTATAGGTAAAGTTCATGGTAACTTCTGTTGGGTAAGTCACTGGATCTGAGTTCGCAAGGGAGCCCCCTCTCGGCCGTTGATTTAGGATGGGCGGACCAGGTTGCTCGAAGCGAGGGCAGGAGACGGCTGTCTGGTTTTAATAGGGGGGAGTACTTCTTCCATTCCCTTCTTGCTTCACTTCCAGTCTCCTTCCACTTCCCGCGATGCCCCCGAAGTCAAGGCCACCATCTCGCTTGAAGAAGCACCATCTAGTGTTGACCAGGGACGCGGAGAGTTCCCGCCGGCGGTCTATCCAGATGCTGGCCGCGAGAAAGGACCCGCCAGAAAACGAAGGCCCTGCTTCGCGCTCGTCTCGGAACGGCGTCCGTCGTGCGGTCGAAGATTCCTGGTTAGTTTCCATCGCCATGTTTCTTGATTTTTCCTGGCCCGGAGGTCCCAACTCTTTATTCCGTATTAATCCTTTTTATACATATCTCAGTGCCCCACGACGCACCCTGCCATCTTCTCATGACGACTTCAACCCCTGTCTCATGCGCTTAGAGGTTACCACTGATTGGACATTTTCGTCTTCCTCTCATCACTTTGTTTGGTACTGATGATATTGCCATGCAGGAAGCGTCGGCATGTTTCAGAGATGAGCTTAAAACTCTCGTGGAACTCGCCTCCAACTTTCGCGATGATCTCGATACTTTGAAGGACAAGGTCACCGGCCGGGGCAAGCTGCATGATGTGAGCATTCGATCAAGTGAGGAAACGAACACTGTCATCAAGAAGCTTGAGGGCGAGAATTTGATGCTTAAGATCGAGTGCGGCTTTCTTCGCGAAGAAAACGTCGAGCTATCAAACAGGTGCGTTCAAGCTCTCAACGGGAGCCTCAACACCCAACATGATGCGGTGAAGAAGATGATGGATGACAGCATCTTGAAGAAAAACAATATGGTGGAGGACACGCGCGGGATGGTTGATCCAATCCAGGCACCGCAGAAGGAAGTCGATGTGCTCCGAGTCCAGCCACCTTTGCGTAGGTCACCGAGGCGCCCTCGCGGAGGTAGCTGAGGAGCGCACGTCGCCGAGTAGGCTGGGGGATAAGGAGTTCCAGGGAGAGAAGCGGAATCACCACCTGACCTGATGGAGGGCCGCTCCGCCAGGTAGGCTGGGGGAGAGAAGCACTGACTCTCATTGTTCTTTAGCTAGTCCTCCGATCCATATTACTTGATGTTAAAATGGATGTATCTACAACTGAAATATGTCAAGATACATATATTTCAACGTTTATATTGCCTAAGTCATATTATCCATCCCTAAGCTGGGTCGCTTTTGTAACTACTGATTTGCAGATTCGACTCTTCTGACGAAAGATTTGTGGCCATGTGTCTTACAAGTCTAGTTCCAACTGACATTATTTGTACTCGATAAAAACGTATTATTCAGTACCCCCTCTGAATAATACTTTCGTAGTATGTGCTTCTAAAATTGTAGATGTTGATATTTTTTATGTAGAGTTCCTCAATCTTTTGAATTTTGACTTGGCTGAAAAAATATATGTATCGTAATTAGGGAAGGAGATAGTAGCAAGTTGGGATGCATCTGGATTTGGATGTTTGGCGTCACTCGAACCTCTGTTAATATGATTTTTCTTTTGTGAGAGGGACAACCGATACGCATCCTGATGCGTCTTCTCTTGACAAAGAAGATGGCTGGGAGTTTGCGTACCTATTGCACGTGACTTGTGCTCACTGAAGTGTGGGACCTCATAAGTGGGCACCACACGTAAGTGACAGACCTGTTGGTGTAAAAACTCGATTGATTATTATAGTGCATTAGAAAAAAGTTTCCTATGGATTCAAGGGTAGGAAATCCAAGTTAACTCATTTACATGACATTATTTTTTCATGAAACAAAGTTAACACATCTATCAATTGGTACATTTTGGAGTGACTAAGAAGGATCCAAGCTTACTTATTCGTTTTCATGTGTTAAACTTGTCTAAATCTTGGTCAAACCTAGGATTTGACCAAGATTCAAAAGGGAAGAACATAAAACATAAAAATGAAAAACCAAATCATGTACTCTGTCTTATGAAGTCAAGCATGAAGAGAAGTGGTTTTGGGTTTCAAACATGGAAATTTCAAAAACCTCCCAAAAACTTCATTTTAGAGTGATTAAGAAGGATACATGCTTCCCTTTTCATTTCATGTTTTAAACTTATTTAAATTATCTTGGTCAAGCCTAGGATTTGACAAGATTCAAATGGGCATCAAAATTAAAAAAAAACAGAAAAATGAAAAACAAAAGCAAATAGTTTTCTTATGTCATATAGTAAGCATTAAAGTTGATAAACATGGTCTAGACATAATCAAACCAGACAAATCATGTATATGTCTACCCTAACCCTAGACTCCGTCTTATGAAGTCAACCATGGAAATTTCAAGAACATCCCAAAAGCTTCATTTTAGAGTGACTAAGAAGGATACAGACTTCCCGTTTCATTTTCATGTTTTAAACTTGTTTAAATCTTGGTCAAACCTAGGATTTGACCGAGATTCAAATAAGTTCAAAACATGACAATGAAAAGGTAAGCATCGATCCTTCTTAGTCGCTCTAAAATGTAGCTTTTGGGAGGTTTTTGAAATTTCCATGTTTGAAACCCAAAAGCACTTCTCTTCATGCTTGACTTCATAAGACAGAGTTTAGGGTTAGGCCTTAGGGGTAGATACATGATTTTTCTGGTTTGAATATGTCTAGACCTTGTTTATCAATTTGAATGCTTACTATATGACATATGAAGGCTATGTGCTTTGGTTTTTCATTCTTTCGATTTTTTTTTCTGAATTTTTATGCCCATTTGAATCTTGGTCAAATCCCAGGTTTGACCAAGATTTAAACAAGTTTAAAACATGACAATGAAAATGTAATTAATTCTGGATCCTTCTTAATTTAAAAGTAAGTCTAATTAAAATGAAGCTTTTGGGAGGTTTTTGAAATTTACATGTTTGAAACCCAAAACCACACTTCTCTTCATGCTTGACTTCATATATGAGATAGAGTTTAGGGTTAGGGGGTACATGATTTGTCTGGTTTGAATATGTCTAGACCTTGTTTATGAACTTGAATGATTACTACATGACATAAGAAGACTATGTGCTTTGGTTTTTTATTTTTTATTTTATGCCCATTTGAATATTGGTCAAATCCTAGGTTTGACCAAGATTTAAACAAGTTTAAAACATGAAAATGAAAAGGTAAGCCTGGATCCTTCTTAATTAGTCACTCTAAAATGAAGCTTTTGGGAGGTTTTTGAAATTTCCGTGTTTGAAACCAAAAACCACTTGTCTTCATGCTTGACTTCATAAGACAGAGTTTAGGGTTAGGGGTAGATACACGATTTGTATTATTTGAATATGTCTAGACCTTGTTTATCAACTTTGAATGCTTACTATATATATGACATAACAATACTATGTGCTTTTGTTTTTCATTTTTCTGATCTTTTTTAATTTTATGCCCATTTGAATCTTGGTCAAATCCTAGGCTTGACAATGATTTAAATAAGTTTAAAATATGAAAATGAAAAGGTAAGCATGGATCCTTCTTAGTCACTCTAAAATAAAGCTTTTGGGAGGTTTTTGAAATTTCCATGTTTGAAACCCAAAACCACTTCTCTTCATGCTTAACTACATAAGACAGAGTTTAGGGGTAGGGGTAGATACATGATTTTTCTTGTTTGAATATTTCTAGGCCTTGTTTATCAACTTTAATGCTTACTATATGACATAAGAAAACTATGTGCTTTGGTTTTTCAGTTATCCTTTTTTTTTTTGGAATTTTGATGCACATTTGAATCTTGTAAAATCCTAGGTTTGACCAAGATTTAAACAAGTATAAACATGAAAATGAAAAGGGGAGAATGTATCCTTCTTAGTCACTCTAAAATGAAGTTTTTGGGAGTTTTTTTAAATTTCCATGTTTGAAACCCAAACTATGCACTTCTCTTCATGCTTGACTTCATAAGACAGAGTTTAGGGGTTAGGGGGTAGATACATGATTTGTCTAGTCTGAGTATGTCTAGACCTTGTTTATCAACGTTAATGTTTACTATATGACATAAGAAGACTATGTGCTTTGGTTTTTCATTTTTTCATTTTTTTATTTTATGTCCATATGAATCTTGGTCAAATCCTTGATTTGACCAGGATTTAAACAAGTTTAAAACATGAAAATGAAAAGGTAAGCCTTGATCCTTCTTAGTCACTCTAAAATGAAGCTTTTGGGATGTTCATGAAATTTCCATGTTTGAAACCCAAAACGGCTTCTCTTCATGCTAGACTTCATAAGATCGACATGGGGTAGATACATGATTTGTCTGGTTTGGATATATCTAGACCTTGTTTATCAACTTGAATGCTTACGATATGACACAAGAAGACTATGTGCTTTTGTTTTTCATTTTTCTGATTTTTTTAATTTTGTGCCCATTTGTATGTTGGTCAAATCCTAGGGTTGACAATGATTTAAACAAGTTTAAAATATGAAAATGCAAAGGTAAGCATGGATCCTTCTTAGTCACTCTAAAATGAAGCTTTTTTGGAGGTTTTTGAATTTCCATGTTTGAAACCCAAAACCAATTCTCTTCATGCTTGACTTCATAAGACAGAGTTTAGGGGTTAGGGGTATAGATACATGATTTGTCTGGTTTGAATATGTATAGACCTTGTTTATCAACTTGAATGCTTACTATATGACATAAGAAAAACTATGTGCATTGGTTTTTCATTTTTGTGATTTTTTAAAATTTTGATGCCCATTTGAATCTTGGTCAAATACTAGGATTGACCAAGATTTAAACAAGTTTAAAACATGAAAATGAAAAGGGAAGCATGTATCCTTCTTAGTCACTCTAAAATGAAGTTTTTGGGAGGTGTTTGAAATTTCCATGTTTGAAACCCAAAACCACTTCTCTTCATGCTTGACTTCATAAGACATAGTTTAGGGGTTAGAGGGTAGATACATGATTTGTATGGTTTGAATATGTCTAGACCTTGTTTATCAAATGTAATGCTTACTATATGACATAACAAGACTATGTGCTTTGGTTTTTCATTTTTCTGTTTTTTTTTTTGGAATTTTCTGCCCATTTGAATCTTGATCAAATCCTAGGTTTGACCAAGATTTAGACAAGTTTAACACGTGAAAACGAATAAGTAAGCTTGATAATCCCATTTGTTGACTCATTTAACTAGTTAATCCCATTTGTTGACTCTCTGTTGACCATCCACTTGAGGTAAAATTGAGTATATTGCACTAGCGAGTATTAGACTCGAGTACGCGTGTTGCGGTGCAGAAGTTGAAGACGTGCAATTGTTGACGCGTAGACGCGGGTCGCGGTGCAATAGTCGAAGACGTGCAATCGTGGACGCGTGTCTCGTTGCAGAAGCCCAAGACGTGCAGACGATCAATGGTGGACGCGTAGGACGCGGGTTGCATTAACCACCCCTCGCCTTTATAGACGCCTCCTCGCACTCTCTCTGTCACTCTCACTAGCTCATGCAACGCCTCCTCTCACGTCCCATCATCTTCTCCAAAGCGAAAAACCCTCTCCCTCACTGCCGGCGAGATGTTCAAGGAGAATGCGAATCCCATCGTCCATGACGCCGTCGGCTCCAAGCGCGACGCCTCCCTCTTCGACGCCGTCGCCTCAACGGCAGTCGCCGCCGCCGGTGGCGGTCGGATCCCGCCGGGATGGGACCCCTATGAGGAGGTGCCATACATCTCGCCTCCGAACCCCTACGACACCTGCATGGACGACCCATGGAACGAGGTAACTGTGGTTTGCTCCCTTTTTTGTTCCCCATTCCTCTTTGAACCCTATTTTTGCTGGTTCCCTAGTAACTATTAGTGCCGATCTGTAGATTTGGATGAGTATTGGGTTAATATTTGCGCCGATTTTATTCCATTTGTCTTTGATCCCTTCTTGATTTCGTTTAAGATTTGGAGTTCGACCGTTCGGTTAATTTGTGCAAGTAATAATGGGATCTCAATCAGTTAATTTATGGGATCTCAGTCAGTTATTTTATGCACAAATCAAAAGATATCAACCGTTTAATTTTGCAAATATTCTGGAATCTGTTCAAATTCAGATCTGGAATCTATTTCTTTGCCTATGATGAATCGTTGGGCACAAATTTTTACAGGGTGGGTTCAGTGAACCATTGCTGTGTACAATTCTGTTGTGCATGAGCTTTGGTTCGTTAACACCATCCCTGTAGACATATAATCGTGTCCACTCTAACTGAGGCTGGCTCTGTTTTTCCTTACTTTGTTATCATGCACGTTAGTCATCGTTGCATCTCATTCACTAATAGTTCCCGTTTGATATGGATCAGCTGTCTGGCAGCGACGTCGGCAATGACGACGAGCACCATGACGTCAAGACTCGCCAGTGCTTTGCGGAGGCTGCAGGTCGGCGACACGTCTCCTACTTCGCCAAGGGTGTCTACAGGTGCCCCTTCTGCACTAGGAGGCTCGGCGGCACTGACTTCAACTGCCTCCTCACGCATGCCGAGAACATCGGCAACACCAACCCCAAGGTCGGCGCGTCGGTGAATCCCCACTCCTTCCGCGCCAAGCACATGGCGCTCGGCATGCACCTCCGCAGCATCCAGCGGGTGGAGATCTCCGCCGGGCGCATGCCTCCGCTCAAGCCCAAGGCTCCCAAGGGGAGCAACAAGTGGAGGCAGAGGCAGATGGGGTAGGCGGAGTCCTGGACGTGTGCTGCTGCTGCAAAGCAGCTTCTATTTTGTTGTTAGCTAGGGATCCCTTGTTGTTATGTTGTTAGTATGATGGTGTTGTGAAGAACCTCGAACCTGTTACTATGTTGGCTGTTGTGTATGCAGCTTATTATCTAGGGAGGGATCCCTATTATCTATCCCTATTCTACTATATTTTGTTGGCCCTACTTTGTTTTCTTGATTTACTATGACTGTGAATTTTTCGTTCATTACCCTGGAGATTTGCTTCTTGATTTAACTACATACATATGGACCAGAGGGAGTACTAGATTTGCTGCCATATTGGGCAAACAACGAGGGCCGAAAGGCACAAATAATTGAAGAAAGACAAAAATGCAAACTTCTCTAGATTTGATACTAATTTGGTTAAAAAAGACAAAGAGACAGAGGGGGAAAAGGTGCTCTTAAAAATGCCAATTCGCGCCGAGAGAGACAGAACCCAGCTCCTGCTGACGTACAACCAAACGCGGTCTCGTCCTGTCCCACGCGGTCCCTTTCTACTAGCCCCACATGTCAGCACGAAACGGTCAACTAAACTGGAATCCTCCCGTCTGAGCTCCTTCTGCGGGTTGCAAATAAGGGCTTGGCGAAAACTGAGGAAAAACATGAGGCAATCTTATTGACTAATATAGCTGCTTAATTAATAAAAGGATTAGCTACAACGTGCTCAGTTTGCCCATTTATTAAGGTATAAGACTAGCAGGAGAGAAAGTAATCGCTAGTTTCCTCATTTTGCCCCTGCATGCTCGCACGATTAAAGCACCTTCTGCACGCGCTGGACTCCTCGTTTCCTTAAACCTCCTCGTTTCTCGGGATAGACCAACAGTTTTTCAGGATCTTGGGTTAATGTGGCCAGGTTTCGACTTTCGACTAGTGGAAACAGGAAAGCAGGTGCAAATTAGGGAGATAACTGAACCACAACCACCCACGCCTTAAGCATCGAGTAATATCGGGGGAAAATGCGCCGTAAGTAGTGAGACGGAGGGAGTAGTGCACAATTCCAATACGGAGTATAATTTTACCTGCCATATTTTCTTAATTTTTGTGCAGTCTACAATGTATACTAAGATTTTCACATTGAGATTTTGCACGTAGCAGGATATTTTTCATTGGTTTCGAAACTTAAAACTATGATTACGATTTGACAAGGGCTCCCATCAGTATGGGGTGAACAAGCCCTCCCATCAGTATATCAGAGGAATTTGACAAGGGCTACAGGACGACTAGATACATCACCAAAAAAAGGTGATGCATGTCTCCTTCACCAAAACAGCTGAAACAAGTACATGAACGCAAGTACACCACCATAATAATACTACTACATCAACACAAGTACGAGTAATATAATAAAGTAAGAGTACTACTCCCTCTAATCTAATTTAAACCAAAATAAAACTTAAACTTCATCCTAAATTTGAACTAGTGCCTCGTCCTCGTTCTTCGCTCATTTTCTGATCCAAGACGGCGCAGAGTGCCAGAGTGCATGGCATGGAACTCTTCATCGGTGGCATGCCATGGGCATGTCACCGGATGCATGATTTTTTTCGCAATGTTTAAATTTGAATTTAGGCCGCATGTCACACGGTGACATGCAAAAGGTGCATGTCACCTGGTGGTGGTAGGCAACTACCCTCATTTACGGCAGCGTAGGCGACTGGACGCCGCGTGGCCAGCCGCTGCCTCGTGGCCGCCTCGATTTCCACGCGGGAGACCATTAAACGCCGACGACCAACCTTCCCGCGTCACGGTTAGCGACTATGACTATAAGGGTGATGTCTACGGGTGCTTCTATTCTTGTAGACAGTGTTGGGCCTCCAAGAGCAGAGGTTTGTAGAACAGCAGCAAGTTTCCCTTAAGTGGATCACCCAAGGTTTATCGAACTCAGGGAGGAAGAGGTCAAAGATATCCCTCTCATGCAACCCTGCAACCACAAAGCAAGAAGTCTCTTGTGTCCCCAACACACCTAATAGGTGCACTAGTTCGGCGAAGAGATAGTGAAATACAACTGGTATGAATGAATATGAGCAGTAGTAACGGCGCCAGAAAAGTGCTTTACGGCGTGCGATTGATGGTAGTAATATTGCGGGAAGTAAAGATGCGGTAAAACAAAGTAAACAAGCAGCGATAGCAGTATTTAGGAACAAGGCCTAGGGATCATACTTTCACTAGTGGACACTCTCAACATTGATCACATAACAGAATAAATAAATAGATGCTAGACTCTACACCCTCTTGTTGGATGATGAACACCACTAACTGTGTAGGATTACACGAACCCTCAATGCCGGAGTTAACAAGCTCCACAATATTCAATGTTCATATTTAAATAACCTTAGAGTGCATGACAGATCAACATAACCAAACCAAGTACTAACATAGCATGCACACTGTCACCTTCACACTACGAAAGGAGGAATAGATCACATCAATACCATCATAGCAATAGTTAACTTCATAATCTACAAGAGATCACAATCATAGCCTACGCCAAGTACTACACGATGCACACACTGTCACCATTACACCGTGCAGGAGGAATAAACTACTTTAATAACATCACTAGAGTAGCACACAGATAAATTGTGATACAAAACACATTGCAATCATAAAGAGATATAAATAAGCACTTCACTATGCCATTCATAACAGTGAATAAGTATTCTGTGAAATATAGCCTAAGAGACCCACACTAAGGTGCACACCTTTGTCACCTTTACACACGTGGGACAAGGAGTCTCCGGAGATCACATAAGTAAAACCCACTTGACTAGCATAATGTCATCTAGATTACAAGCATCATCATATGAATCTCAATCATGTAAGGCAGCTCATGAGATTATTGTATTGAAGTACATAGGAGAGAGATTAACCACATAGCTACCGGTACAGCCCCGAGCCTCGATGGAGAACTACTCCCTCCTCATGGGAGACAGCAGCGTTGATGAAGATGGCGGTGGTGTCGATGGAGAAGCCTTCCGGGGGCACTTCCCCGTCCCGGCGGCGTGCGGAACAGAGACTCCTGTCCCCCAGATCTTGGCTTCGCGATGGCGGCGGCTCTGGAAGGTTTTCTCTGGTTTCGTCGAACGTGGTAGGGTTTTCGCGACGGAGACCTTAAGTAGGCGGAAGGGCAGGTCAGGGGGCCACACGAGGTGGCCACACAATAGGCCGGCGCGACCCAAGCCCAGGCCGCGCTGCCTTGTTGTGTCGTCGCCTCATGGCCCCACTTCGTTTCCTCTTCGGTCTTCTGGAAGCTTCGTGGAAAAATATGACCCTGGGCGTTGATTTCGTCCAATTCCGAGAATATTTCCTTACTAATATTTTCTGGAACCAAAAATAGCAGAAAACAGGAACTGGCACTTCGGCATCTCGTCAATAGGTTATTTCCGGAAAACGCATAATAATGACATATAATGTGTATAAAACATGTAGGTATCATCAATAAAGTAGCATGGAACATAAGAAATTATCGATACGTCGGAGACGTATCAGCATCCCCAAGCTTAGTTCCTGCTCGTCCCGAGCAGGTAAACGATTACAAAGATAATTTCTGGAGTGACATGCCATCATAACCTTGATCATACTATTGTAAGCATATGTAATGAATGCAGCGATCAAAACAATGGTAATGACATGAGTAAACAAATGAATCATAAAGCAAAGACTTTTCATGAATAGTACTTCAAGACAAGCATCAATAAGTCTTGCATAAGAGTTAACTCATAAAGCAATAAATCAAAGTAAAGGTATTGAAGCAACACAAAGGAAGATTAAGTTTCAGCGGTTGCTTTCAACTTATAACATGTATATCTCATGGATAGTGTCAATGTAAAGTATTATAACAAGTGCAATATGCAAATATGTAGGAATCAATGCACAGTTCACGCAAGTGTTTGCTTCTTGAGATGGAGAGAAATAGGTGAACTGACTCAACATAAAAGTAAAAGAAAGGTCCTTCAAAGAGGAAAGCATCGATTGCTATATTTGTGCTAGAGCTTTTATTTTGAAAACATGAAACAATTTTGTCAACGGTAGTAATAAAGCATATGTATCATGTTAATTATATTATACAAGTTGCAAGCCTCATGCATAGTATACTAATAGTGCCCGCACCTTGTCCTAATTAGCTCGGATTACCAGGATTATCATCGCAATACACATGTTTTAACCAAGTGTCACAAAGGGGTACCTCTATGCCGCCTGTACAAAGGTCTAAGGAGAAAGCTCGCATTTGGATTTCTCGCTTTTGATTATTCTCAACTTAGACATCCATACCGGGACAACATAGACAACAGATAATGGACTCCTCTTTAATACATAAGCATGTAGCAACAATTAATGTTCTCATGTGAGATTGAGGATATATGTCCAAAACTGAAACTTCAACCATGATTCATGGCTTTAGTTAGCGGCCCAATGTTCTCCTCTAACATTATGCATGCTCTAACCATTTAATGAGTGGTAAATCTCCCTTACTTCAGACAAGACGAACATGCATAGCAACTCACATGATATTCAACAAAGTGTTGATGGCGTCCCCAGAAACATGGTTATCGCACAACAAGCAACTTAATAAGAGATAAAGTGCATAAGTACATATTCAATACCACAATAGTTTTTAAGGCTATTTTGTCCCATGAGCTATATATTGCAAAGGCGAATGATGGAAATTTAAAGGTAGCACTCAAGAAATTTACTTCGGAATGGCGGAGAAATACCATGTAGTAGGTAGGTATGGTGGACACAAATGGCATAGTGGTTGGCTCAAGGATTTTGGATGCATGAGAAGTATTCCCTCTCGATACAAGGTTTAGGCTAGCAAGGTTATTTGAAACAAACACAAGGATGAACCGGTGCAGCAAAACTCACATAAAAGACATATTGTAAACATTATAAGACTCTACACCGTCTTCCTTGTTGTTCAAACTCTTTACTAGAAATTATCTAGACTTTAGAGAGACCAAATATGCAAACCAAATTTTAGCAAGCTCTATGTATTTCTTCATTAATGGGTGCAAAGTATATGATGCAAGAGCTTAAACATGAGCACAAAATTGCCAAGTATCAAATTATCCAAGACATTTTATCAATTACTACATGTAGCATTTTCTGTTTCCAACCATATAACAATGGATGAAGCAGTTTCAACCTTCGCCATGAACATTAAGAGTAAAGATAAGAACACATGTGTTCATACGAACCAGCGGAGCGTGTCTCTCTCCCACACAAGGATGAACTTATTCAAACATAAACAAAAACAAACAGACGCTCCAAGTAAAGTACATAAGATGTGACCGAATAAAAATATAGTTTCAGGGGAGGAACCTGATAATGTTGTCGATGAAGAAGGGGATGCCTTGGGCATCCCCAAGCTTAGACGCTTGAGTCTTCTTGAAATATGTAGGGATGAACCACCGGGGCATCCCCAAGCTTAGAGCTTTCACTCTTCTTGATCATAGTATATCATCCTCCTCTCTTGACCCTTGAAAACTTCCTCCACACCAAACTCGAAACAAACTCATTAGAGGGTTAGTGCATAATCAAAAACTCACATGTTCAGAGGTGACACAATCATTCTTAACACTTCTTGTCAACACCCGGATTTTTAAGTCCGAATGCCTATTATGTCATACATCGCAATCCCAGGAATATTGTTGTTGCGAGGCATAATAGTTAAGTATCACAGTCATCATTCATTACAAACCATAAGTCTTACAAATTGGAATCACATGATCCATATTACACGAATAGTTGATCTATTGATCAACGAACAAACACAAGTTCATAGTTCAACATAGCGGAAGCGTAAGATACAAGGACTCTCTAGTCCACAGGCCAACGCTTGACGTCGGAAGGCGCTTAGTTGTCGTAGGCATCCTGCTGGTCATCTCCTTGTTCATCTTCATACTCTGGCCATTTGAATAGCCAGGGACAAAGCCGTGAGTACGTTGAGTACTCGCAAACTCAAACTAATGTAAGTGCTAGACATTCTAGTAGGGTGTGCTAAGCTCTAGTTTATTTGCATAAAGCGAGTTTTAGTTCACAAAGTTTTGAGAAAAGCTTACTCAAGTGCTAACTAACTCAAGTGAGAACATTAGTGTCATCCCCACCATTCAAGTGGTGATTTCAATTCAATCCACCACAAATCATTTCACCATCACCTTTCAACATCATTTTCAAAAATATGACATCGGAAACTGTATGGCCTTTCCAACCGTCCGTAACCGTGGACGCGGCTATTCGAATAGGTTTACACTCTGCAGAGGTTGCACACTTGTGCCACAACATTTGATTTCATCCGTCGGGATTTCCCGAATAATCGTAACACGACGCGGATCATCAACCATAACCTTTCACTTACGAACCCTAGTATGAGCACCTCTCCCCATGAGCTTGGCCTCCCGGTGAAGACCAAGCTGTCAACCCGGGAGCTGCACGGGGGCTTGGGCCGGACATTCACCTCATTTCGCATCATATCGTATCGTTTCTTTTGTGGTAGAGGCAGCTTTCGGCATAACCCCGATGACGCTTGTTTAGAGGGAACCCATACTAAGACGCATAAACTTCAGTTAAGCCCTACCCATAATCAGGTATTGTGGGGGTACTTGAGAATTGGAAAGGTATCGCATTCAAACCAACATCATGTTTTATCAAAAATCACCATCTTCTCTTGGTCATATTCACCTTCAAAATCCTTCAATGGAATGCATCTTCATTCCAAGGTTTCAAAATCCTTTCAAAAACATGTTGTTCCCATCTAGAGTAGTCAAATTTAGTTTATTAGCACTAGCTCTAATTCATGAGGGGTGCTATCTTGCCTTGCTTGGAAGAGACTAACTCACTACTCTAGTACCCAACTTGTACTTCGACCAAAGTTAACTATAAAAGTAAATCGTTTAGAAAACAAGTAAAAACTTGGGATGGGTTCACATAAGAAAAGATAAGAAACATGGTGCCATGCCCCAAGGGGCTTTGCACTTTGCAAGAGTAAAAGCTTGCACAGTAATTTAGCTTGCCTTGGTAGTTTTCAAACTGTTCCTCTTCCTCCTCCTGGTAGCAACCTTCTTCTTCGGCGTACTCTCCGGTGCTACCGTCTAAATTTGAATACGAGTATAATTACTCACTAATTCAATGGCTATTCCACACATCACAAATAAACACACAAACTACTCTATGCACACACATAAATAAACTAGGGTGCATGGGTTGTGGGATTTAAGTAGAATGTGTATTCCAAATGTAGATGATAGTTTCCATAGGGTTCTTGAGAAATAATTTCCTCTCATTGAAATCTTCTTAAGATTTAATTTCTCCAACAATCATGGATGAACTCATATTGACCTAAATCAAATGTTCATCATCATCATCATTTGGTAGAATGATTTAAATGAGGTGGATCACCTCATACCATTTAAATAATACTACATTTGATTTAAATCTCAAGAATTTCATATAAGAGAGTTTGGAACCAGGGGTCCAAGCATCCCATGAATTCATGTGAGACAAGTTTAAATGAAGTACAAGACTTCACACCATTTAACTTTAATAGTTTTGGACAATATCAACTAGTTAAACTAGTCAAAATATCCACTCATTAAACCATGGCATGATCATGCAAAGTGACCACACCATTTTATTGCATAAACAATTAGTGTAAGTCAAATGTGAGCTATTAGAGTTGGAATTTACTTAATATATATTTTGGTTGATTTTTAAGAATTATTTGAATAGGGAAAAGTCCCTGGCTTGTTATTTTTGTCACATTAATTCTACAAAGAAATTGACCAAGAGGCCAGTGGCATGTTGTAGAGAATTTCAGTGGCTTTCTAACAATGTCAAATTCACTAAATTTGGTTTAGCCAAATTGAAACTATTTAATTTCAAAGTTTGGGCAGTATTGAAATTGGGTGAAATTGATTTAAACGAATTTTGAATAAAAGGGCCGGCGGGAAAACGAAGCTGGGCCGATTTGAAATAAAACGGCCCACCTCAGCCCACCACGCGTCTGTGCCCGCGTGGGCTGCCTGACAAGGGGGGTCCCGCATGTCAGCGGCGTTTAAAACCCGAAACGGTACGAGCGACGTGGCGCGTTGGATTAGAAGGCAATCCAACGGCGCACGGTCGTCGTCTTCTCCGGCGAGAAGCAGAGGTTCGGGCGGCGAGCCTAGGGGGTGGGAGAGCTAACCAGGGCTCCCGCGGTGGCTGGCAGTGTGCGTGATGTCGATGTGGACGACGGCGGTTCTCCTGGTACCGGCGGCGACTCTGGATCGGCTCCAATCGACGGCGGCGAGGTGCGGTGCCGGCGGGCTCCGATCTTCAAATTGAAGCAACTCCGGCGACAATCGAGTGAGTGGTTGGGTGGAGGAGAAGCAGTGGAGGATGGTGAACGAGATGGTGTGCTCAACTTCGTCCAGGGAACGCTGTATTTATAGCTGGCCAAGGGTGCGGCGTGGCCGTGAAGAAGTCGACCATGGCGCGGCTTCTCCGGCAAGCGATCGAGCTAGGCGAGGTGGTGGCAGTGTTCTACGGCTCCTGGCGACGCTATTGGCGGCGACAGCGGGGTCGGGCGGTGGCTAAACTGGTCGCATTGCTTCCGTGTCTGCCGTGTTGGTCGCGGGATCGCGTTGTCGTCTCCGGCGACGGCGGGCACGGGTCGGGGTCGAGGGCATGTCTGGTGGCTGCGTGGCGACGCGGCGATGCTCAACGGCTGGTCAGCGAGTCCAGGGCGTGCTCGTGGTGATGGCGCGGTGCGTGGCCAGTGTGTGCCCGCGGTGTGCACACGCGCGACGTGCGCGGCGTCCAGGGCGCCATGGACGCGTGCTGGTCTCGGCGTTGTCGAGCTCCTCCTCGACCAGGGCTGGGCTAGGGTGGCGTAGGAGAGGTGGTGGCACACGGTGGCGCAGGGGCCAGGGTTGGGGAAGCAAGGGGAGAGGGGGTGGTGCGGCATGGCCGGCATGTGGCCGGCATGGCCATGCCATGCTTGCTCTCTCTCCCTCCTTAGCTCCACTATGCTTTATTTAGGGTTTAAGGGGACCAGGGAGCATTGTAGGATAGCTTTGGTTTAAATTTGGATGAGGTAGATCACTATTTGCAATAGTTGCAAATAGTGCCCAATTTTGGAAAATGCAAAATTATCCAAATTGGAAAAAGTTCAAAAGGTGAAAGTTTGTGATATGTGAAGGTTGAGATAAGTTGTAATTGACCAGAGATGAATTGAGGTGGTGGTGGAAAAATTAGATTTCAAAATTTGGCCAAAATGGCTAAGTGGAGATTGTTGACAATGTTAAAAAGTCAAGACTTTGGATGAGCATAGCTAGTGATCCAAGATGAATTTGGCAGGGTGGTCTTCATCAAAGTTGTTCACCTTGATGTTGACTTTGAAATGGTGCAAAGAGTTAGCAAAGATTGGTTTGAGAAGATTGAATTGCAGGGGCTCAAAGTGGTGATCAGACTAAAATTGGCAGATTTGGTCATCATCACATGTGAGTGGGAAAAGTGTTTGAAATTCATTTGAATTGTGCAACCCTGGTTCCAAAAGTTGTAATAAGTGTTTAATAACATTATTCCACTAATGGTGAAGACCAAATAGGTCTAGGGTCAAAATTTATAAAAATGCCATAGGGCATATGTGAGGGTTTTTAGGGTTTTGCCTTTTATTGGATTTTCTTCCACTTTGATTTATTTGGTTGGTGATCTTCATATGATCACTCTAGGGTTTTAGAGCACATCAAGATACAAGTAACAACAATCATCATGGCATATCACTCAAATGCACAAGTCCTATGCATGGTACTATATGCAAAAGAAAAGTTTTTGTTGGTTTGAAATTTTGCTTTCTGAATTCTCTAACTTTCTTTTCATTGAAATTTGGGGTGTTACAAACCCTTCCCCCTTACAAAAGATCTCGTCCCGAGATCGAAAAGAAAGTTAGGTACTAAAGAGATCTGGGTACTCCTTCTTCATGAAGTCTTCGCGTTCCCAGGTGGCTTCATCCTCTGTATGATTGCTCCATTGGATCTTCAGAAACTTGATGCTTCTGGTGCGGGTGGTTCTGTAAGCTTCTTCTAGGATGCGAATCGGCACTTCGCGGTAAGTCAGATCCTGGTTGATATCCACTGATCGGTGATCGATGTTCTTGAACACTTCGGTCTTCTCAGGGACTTCAAGACATTTCCGGAGAAGTGAGATGTGAAAAACGTCGTGCACAGCCGACATTTCTTCAGGCAACTCCAGTTGATAAGATACTTCACCTCGGCGGCTGAGGACTTGGAAAGGTCCCACATAGCGAGGTGCAAGCTTTCCTTTCAGCTGAAACCTTTGCATCCCTTTCAAGGGGGATACTTTAAGATAGGCGAAGTCTCCGATCTCAAAGGTCATCTCACGACGTCTCTTGTCGGCGTAGCTCTTCTGCCTGGATTGCGCAGTCTTGAGGTACTCGCGGATCTTGTGAACCTTCTCTTCGGCTTCACGAAGAACATCCGGGCCGAACACTTGACTCTCTCCGACTTCCGACCAGTTCAGGGGGGTACGGCACTTCCTTCCGTACAAGGCTTCAAAGGGGGCCATCTGCAGGCTGGCTTGGTAACTATTGTTGTATGAGAATTCGGCGTAAGGTAGGCAGTCTTCCCACTTGGATCCGTATTCGCACGCATGCTCTAAGCATGTCTTCCGATGTCTGGTTTACTCTCTCGGTCTGTCCGTCGGTGCGAGGGTGATAGGCGGTGCTGAAATTTAGGCGAGTGCCTAGTCCTTCATGCACCTTCTCGCGTAACCTTGAGGTGAACTGTGATCCTCTGTCTGACACTATCGATTTGGGGGTTCCGTGCAAGGCGACTATTCTGGAGATGTAGAGTTCAGCTAACTTGGGGCCTTGATAGGTGGTTTTGACGGCGATGAAATGGGCGACTTTGGTCAATCTATCGACCACTACCCATATGGAATCATTGCCTTTGCTGGATTTGGGCAGTCCGGTGATAAAGTCCATTCCTACGGAGTCCCATTTCCATTCTGGAATCTGAAGGGGTTGCAACAGTCCAGCGGGTCTTTGGTGTTCTGCCTTAACTCTTTGACAGATGTCACACTTAGCGATATAGCTACCGATCTCTCTCTTCATTCCGTGCCACCAAAATTGTTCCCTTAGGTCCTGGTACATCTTGGTACCTCCGGGGTGGATTGAGTAAAGGGTGTCGTGGGCTTCTTGCAGGATGACTTGTTTCAAGTCAGAGTCCGATGGTACGCAGAGACGTTCTTTGTACCAAAGCACTCCGGCTTCGTCAATGGTGAATCCGGGGGCTTTTCCTGCGGCTATCTGTTTCTTGATTCCCTCAATGCTAGCGTTGTCCTTCTGGGCTTCCTTGATCTGACCAATCAAGGTGGGTTGCAGTTCGATGCTGGCTAGGAATCCTTCACTTACAAGTTCAAGTCTGAACTGTTCAAACTCTTGGTGCAAACTGGGCTGTTCGGTTGCGAGCATGGAGTTCAATCGGCACGGCGATCGACTCAAAGCATCCGCTACCACATTGGCCTTGCCGGGGTGGTAGTGAATCTCCATGTCGTAATCCTTGATCAATTCGATCCATCGGCGTTGTCTCATGTTCAACTCCTTCTGGGTGAAAATATATTTGAGGCTTTTGTGGTCGGAGTAGATCTCGCATCGATTACCCATAAGGTAATGACGCCAAACTTTCAGGGCTAAGACCACGGCTGCAAGTTCGAGGTCGTGGGTTGGGTAGTTCTGCTCATGTTGCTTGAGTTGTCTAGAAAGGTAGGATACAACCTTTCCTTCTTGCATAAGCACGCATCCAAGTCCAGTCTTGGAGGCGTCGCAATATACGTCAAAGGGCTTAGCGATATCTGGCATGATCAGGATTGGGGCTGTTGTCAGTCTACTCTTGAGCTGTTGAAAGCTCTCTTCACACTTGTCGGTCCACTCAAACTTTCTGTCCTTTTTCAGCAGTTGGGTCATTGGTCGAGCGATGCTCGAGAAACCTTCTACAAATCTGCGGTAATATCC
This sequence comes from Lolium perenne, assembly GCF_019359855.2. NCBI lineage: Eukaryota > Viridiplantae > Streptophyta > Magnoliopsida > Poales > Poaceae > Lolium > Lolium perenne. Next base: position 34,496,089 of record NC_067249.2, on the reverse strand, counting down.
GGCTAATCCAAGAAAAGCACAGACCTCAGTTTGTGTGGTTGGGGCTTTCCATTCCATAACAGTTTTGATCTTGGCGGGATCTACGGCAATTCCTCCTGCAGACAAGATGTGTCCGAGGAATCCAACTTCTTCCAGCCAAAACTCACACTTGCTAAACTTGGCATACAACTGGTGCTGTCTAAGGGTTTCTAGAACAATTTCCAAATGCTGTTCATGTTCCTCTTCGGACTTGGAGTAGACCAGAATGTCGTCGATGAAAACAACGACAAATTTGTCCAAGAAGTTCATGAAGATCTTATTCATGAGATTCATGAAATAAGCGGGGGCATTGGTCAATCCAAACGACATGACGTTGTACTCATACAACCCATATCTCGGTGGTAAAGGCAGTTTTTGGAATGTCGGTGGCTCGGATCTTCAGTTGGTGGTATCCAGTTCTAAGATCAATCTTCGAGAAGACTCGGGATCCGGTGAGTTGGTCAAACAAGTCTTCGATCTTGGGTAAGGGGTATTTGTTTTTGATGGTGACATCGTTAAGCTTACGATAGTCTGTGCATAAACGATTTGCACCATCCTTCTTGTCAACAAACAAGACGGGGGATCTCCAGGGGGATGCACTTGGTCTAATCAAACCTTTGGCTAACATGTCATCTATTTGCTTCTTCAGCTCCACAAGTTCGGCTGCGTTCATGCTGTAGGCTCTCTGGGCGATGGGTCCAGTTCCGGGGATTAACTCGATGATAAACTCGATATCCGGTCCGGTGGCATACCGGGTAGATCATCCGGGAACACATCAGGGTAGCGACAAACGACCCTGATTTGATCCAGAGTTGGCTTGGATACACTTTGGTTGCAGGTAAATTTTCTGGGTAGTTTTTCAGAGACGTGCTCAACTACGATACCGGTGCTGCTAGTCATGGTTATGGCTTTCTTGGCGCAGTCTATCAATCCATTGTGCTTGGACATCCAGTCCATTCCTAGGACAACTTCCAAACCTTTGGTTCCAAGTATGATGAGATTTGCAAAGAAATCAACATCATGGATTTTGATAGGCACATTTTTGCAAAATTTCCTGGCTTTGGTGGTTGATCCGGGGATTTGAACTATCATAACATGCTTCAAACTGAGGGGTTGAATTTTACTTGTTGATGCAAAATCTTCGGTGACAAAGGAATGCGATGCTCCGGAATCAAACAACACTCTAGCAGGGGTGTGGTTGACAGAAAACATACCAGTACCACATCGGGTGCTTCCTGGGCTTCTTCGGCGTTCATGTGGTAGAGGCGGCCGTTGCGGTTGTTGGGGTTGTTGGGAGCGAACTTCTTGCCGGTGGAGACACGGCGTTGCTGCTGAGCAGGAGCAGCGGTGTTGCCGGCGAGCTTGGCAAGACGCTTGGGACACTCGTTGGAGTAGTGCCCCACTACACCACACTCATAACAAGTGATAGTGCTCTTGTCCTGCTTGTTCGCAACGGGAATGGCATTGCTCCCGGTTCTGGGGTTGGTGTTGGTGTTGGGGTTGTTGGTGTTCGGGGCTCGGGGTGGAGCGCGGTTGTAGTTGTTGTTGTTGTAGCCTCCTGGCTTGGGGTTTCCTCCACTCCGGTTCTGATAACCGGGGCGAGAGTTCTGCATCGGGGGTTTGTTGTGTCTCGGAGGGAATCCTCCGCTTGAGCTAGGGCGAAACTTTTGGGGGTGGCTTGATCCACTCTGATTTGCCATGCGGCGTTTGCGGTTCTCATTGGCTTGGTTTAACTTGCCCTCCATCTGGATGGCGGAGTCAACAAGGGCTTCGAGGTCGGCGAAGGGGATGTTGACGAGGACAGTCTGCATCTCATCATGCAGTCCGTTCAGGAATCTCTCCTTCCTCTTCTCAACGGTGTCAGTCTCATCAGGGGCATACCTTGACAAAGTGAGAAACTTGTCGCGGTACTCAACCACCGTCATGCGACCTTGTTTCAGCTCACGGAATTCATCCCTCATCTTCTTGATAAGACCCGGGGGTACATGGTACTTGCTGAACTTGAGTTTGAAATCCTCCCAAGTCATGAATTGACCTCCGTTCATAGCACGGGTACTTGTCCACCAAGCGCGAGCTGGTCCAGCGAGGTAGTGAGTGGCGAACAACACCTTCTCGTTGGCTTCCACTCCAGCTACTTCCAGATTGTTCTCCATAGTCTGGAGCCAATCGTCGGCGTCGAGGGGCTCCTCGGTCTTGCTAAACACCGGAGGGTTGGTGTTCGGAAGTTCTTGAGCTTGGATCCGGGGTGGTCATGATTTCCATGGCCTTGGTTGGCGATGTTCTGCAAGGCGATGATGTTGGCTTGTCGCTCGGCTCTCTCGGTTTCCCGGTGCTGCAAGCAGGGTTTGCAGAAGTTGCATCATCGCGTCGTTGGTGCGATTCGGAGGGGCCATCTGAAGATATAGAAGATCATGAGATAAGAGGGAACATTCTATGGTTCATTTTGGTTAAGTTTGAAAAACATTTGAAAACTGGTAATCTTTTCATGACAAACATAACATTCATTCATTCATGCAACACATAGTACAAACTACACATACTCCAATGGTTTTAAGAACCATTCTCATGCTACGATACAAAGGACGGGATACAACTCACACCTACTATAAGTGAGACTAGTGCAACTACTCCTCATCATCTATATCGATCGGGACGTAGTCATCCTGTCCGGCCTCCAGGAACTCGTAGTCCTCCTCCTCGGTGTTCTCGTCCTCCTCAAAGTCATCGTCATCGCTCAGAAAGGCGTCTCCTCCTCGGATGTCGATGCCTCCATCGTCCTCCTCCAGCTGAAGAATCTGATCCTCCTGGGCCTTGACAGTGGCCTCGAGTGACGCGATCCGGTCGCGAAGGCGGCGAATCGTAGCGTCCTTCTTGGCACGCTGGCCGGCGAAGGCTTCTGCGGTCTTTGTTGAGTAGCTTGATCGCCTCACCCTGCTCGATGATGTGAGCATGGGTCTGGTTCGCGTAAGCGCGAGAGGCGTCTAGGTCCCTCTGAGTCTGGTAGAGCATGAAGTCCAAGTGATCCACATGGTGCCTCAACCGGGGTGCAGCGGCACATCCATGGGTCTTCCGTCGAGTTACGCCGTGCGAGATGCGCAAAGCGTTCCTCACGAAGGGCTTCGGCATTCTGTCCGCACGCAGACGAGCAAGTGCTTCTGAAGAGCACGTGCAAGCCCGTCGAGCGTTGCTTTCCCTGAAAGAGAAAAGGATCCTCTCCGAGGTGGGAGGCTCCAGCTTGCCCCTCAAATCGGCAGTGATAATCCACTGCAGCTCCCCTCCCGGCTGGTCGTCCACCTGAATCCCGTGAAACTCGGGGTGTGGGCGGCCAAGGTGATCCGACAGGGAGTCGAGGTCATGCTCGAAGATCAAGCTTCCTCCGTTCCCAAGCTGATAAAACTTGGTGTTGAGGGGTTCATTCGGCTCCATCTGAAAGAGAATTGGATGAGTAAGTTAGAGAGTGCAAAGTGTGGCAAATTTTTAAGTTGATTCAAATAAGATAGAACATGATTCCCCAAATTTTGGCAAAGTCTCAAGACAAGAGTGTAGTAAGTTTTCACAAATAAGTTCTTTCCTTTGATTTCAAAGTTAAATTTTTCAGAACGCCCATTCTAACTAAGGTCTTCTAAGGTCAAACAATGGCTCTGATACCAACTTGTCAACACCCGGATTTTTAAGTCCGAATGCCTATTATGTCATACATCGCAATCCCAGGAATATTGTTGTTGCGAGGCATAATAGTTAAGTATCACAGTCATCATTCATTACAAACCATAAGTCTTACAAATTGGAATCACATGATCCATATTACACGAATAGTTGATCTATTGATCAACGAACAAACACAAGTTCATAGTTCAACATAGCGGAAGCGTAAGATACAAGGACTCTCTAGTCCACAGGCCAACGCTTGACGTCGGAAGGCGCTTAGTTGTCGTAGGCATCCTGCTGGTCATCTCCTTGTTCATCTTCATACTCTGGCCATTTGAATAGCCAGGGACAAAGCCGTGAGTACGTTGAGTACTCGCAAACTCAAACTAATGTAAGTGCTAGACATTCTAGTAGGGTGTGCTAAGCTCTAGTTTATTTGCATAAAGCGAGTTTTAGTTCACAAAGTTTTGAGAAAAGCTTACTCAAGTGCTAACTAACTCAAGTGAGAACATTAGTGTCATCCCCACCATTCAAGTGGTGATTTCAATTCAATCCACCACAAATCATTTCACCATCACCTTTCAACATCATTTTCAAAAATATGACATCGGAAACTGTATGGCCTTTCCAACCGTCCGTAACCGTGGACGCGGCTATTCGAATAGGTTTACACTCTGCAGAGGTTGCACACTTGTGCCACAACATTTGATTTCATCCGTCGGGATTTCCCCGAATAATCGTAACACAGTACGCGGATCATCAACCATAACCTTTCACTTACGAACCCTAGTATGAGCACCTCTCCCCATGAGCTTGGCCTCCCAGTGAAGACCAACTGTCAACCTGGGAACTGCACAGGGCTTGGGCCGGACATTCACCTCATTTCGCATCATATCGTATCGTTTCTTTTGTGGTAGAGGCAGCTTTCGGCATAACCCCGATGACGCTTGTTTAGAGGGAACCCATACTAAGACGCATAAACTTCCAGTTAAGCCCTACCCATAATCAGGTATTGTGGGGGTACTTGAGAATTGGAAAGGTATCGCATTCAAACCAACATCATGTTTTATCAAAAATCACCATCTTCTCTTGGTCATATTCACCTTCAAAAATCCTTCAATGGAATGCATCTTCATTCCAAGGTTTCAAAATCCTTTCAAAAACATGTTGTTCCCATCTAGAGTAGTCAAATTTAGTTTATTAGCACTAGCTCTAATTCATGAGGGGTGCTATCTTGCCTTGCTTGGAAGAGACTAACTCACTACTCTAGTACCCAACTTGTACTTCGACCAAAGTTAACTATAAAAGTAAATCGTTTAGAAAACAAGTAAAAACTTGGGATGGGTTCACATAAGAAAAGATAAGAAACATGGTGCCATGCCCCAAGGGGCTTTGCACTTTGCAAGAGTAAAAGCTTGCACAGTAATTTAGCTTGCCTTGGTAGTTTTCAAACTGTTCCTCTTCCTCCTCCTGGTAGCAACCTTCTTCTTCGGCGTACTCTCCGGTGCTACCGTCTAAATTTGAATACGAGTATAATTACTCACTAATTCAATGGCTATTCCACACATCACAAATAAACACACAAACTACTCTATGCACACACATAAATAAACTAGGGTGCATGGGTTGTGGGATTTAAGTAGAATGTGTATTCCAAATGTAGATGATAGTTTCCATAGGGTTCTTGAGAAATAATTTCCTCTCATTGAAATCTTCTTAAGATTTAATTTCTCCAACAATCATGGATGAACTCATATTGACCTAAATCAAATGTTCATCATCATCATCATTTGGTAGAATGATTTAAATGAGGTGGATCACCTCATACCATTTAAATAATACTACATTTGATTTAAATCTCAAGAATTTCATATAAGAGAGTTTGGAACCAGGGGTCCAAGCATCCCATGAATTCATGTGAGACAAGTTTAAATGAAGTACAAGACTTCACACCATTTAACTTTAATAGTTTTGGACAATATCAACTAGTTAAACTAGTCAAAATATCCACTCATTAAACCATGGCATGATCATGCAAAGTGACCACACCATTTTATTGCATAAACAATTAGTGTAAGTCAAATGTGAGCTATTAGAGTTGGAATTTACTTAATATATATTTTGGTTGATTTTTAAGAATTATTTGAATAGGGAAAAGTCCCTGGCTTGTTATTTTTGTCACATTAATTCTACAAAGAAATTGACCAAGAGGCCAGTGGCATGTTGTAGAGAATTTCAGTGGCTTTCTAACAATGTCAAATTCACTAAATTTGGTTTAGCCAAATTGAAACTATTTAATTTCAAAGTTTGGGCAGTATTGAAATTGGGTGAAATTGATTTAAACGAATTTTGAATAAAAGGGCCGGCGGGAAAACGAAGCTGGGCCGATTTGAAATAAAACGGCCCACCTCAGCCCACCACGCGTCTGTGCCCGCGTGGGCTGCCTGACAGGGGGGTCCCGCATGTCAGCGGCGTTTAAAACCCGAAACGGTACGAGCGACGTGGCGCGTTGGATTAGAAGGCAATCCAACGGCGCACGGTCGTCGTCTTCTCCGGCGAGAAGCAGAGGTTCGGGCGGCGAGCCTAGGGGGTGGGAGAGCTAACCAGGGCTCCCGCGGTGGCTGGCAGTGTGCGTGATGTCGATGTGGACGACGGCGGTTCTCCTGGTACCGGCGGCGACTCCTGGATCGGCTCCAATCGACGGCGGCGAGGTGCGGTACTGGCGGGCTCCGATCTTCAAATTGAAGCAACTCCGGCGACAATCGAGTGAGTGGTTGGGTGGAGGAGAAGCAGTGGAGGATGGTGAACGAGATGGTGTGCTCAACTTCGTCCAGGGAACGCTGTATTTATAGCTGGCCAAGGGTGCGGCGTGGCCGTGAAGAAGTCGACCATGGCGCGGCTTCTCCGGCAAGCGATCGAGCTAGGCGAGGTGGTGGCAGTGTTCTACGGCTCCTGGCGACGCTATTGGCGGCGACAGCGGGGTCGGGCGGTGGCTAAACTGGTCGCATTGCTTCCGTGTCTGCCGTGTTGGTCGCGGGATCGCGTTGTCGTCTCCGGCGACGGCGGGCACGGGTCGGGGTCGAGGGCATGTCTGGTGGCTGTGTGGCGACGCGGCGATGCTCAACGGCTGGTCAGCGAGTCCAGGGCGTGCTCGTGGTGATGGCGCGGTGCGTGGCCAGTGTGTGCCCGCGGCGTGCACACGCGCGACGTGCGCGGCGTCCAGGGCGCCATGGACGCGTGCTGGTCTCGGCGTTGTCGAGCTCCTCCTCGACCAGGGCTGGGCTAGGGTGGCGTAGGAGAGGTGGTGGCACACGGTGGCGCAGGGGCCAGGGTTGGGGAAGCAAGGGGAGAGGGGGTGGTGCGGCATGGCCGGCATGTGGCCGGCATGGCCATGCCATGCTTGCTCTCTCTCCCTCCTTAGCTCCACTATGCTTTATTTAGGGTTTAAGGGGACCAGGGAGCATTGTAGGATAGCTTTGGTTTAAATTTGGATGAGGTAGATCACTATTTGCAATAGTTGCAAATAGTGCCCAATTTTGGAAAATGCAAAATTATCCAAATTGGAAAAAGTTCAAAAGGTGAAAGTTTGTGATATGTGAAGGTTGAGATAAGTTGTAATTGACCAGAGATGAATTGAGGTGGTGGTGGAAAAATTAGATTTCAAAATTTGGCCAAAATGGCTAAGTGGAGATTGTTGACAATGTTAAAAAGTCAAGACTTTGGATGAGCATAGCTAGTGATCCAAGATGAATTTGGCAGGGTGGTCTTCATCAAAGTTGTTCACCTTGATGTTGACTTTGAAATGGTGCAAAGAGTTAGCAAAGATTGGTTTGAGAAGATTGAATTGCAGGGGCTCAAAGTGGTGATCAGACTAAAATTGGCAGATTTGGTCATCATCACATGTGAGTGGGAAAAGTGTTTGAAATTCATTTGAATTGTGCAACCCTGGTTCCAAAAGTTGTAATAAGTGTTTAATAACATTATTCCACTAATGGTGAAGACCAAATAGGTCTAGGGTCAAAATTTATAAAAATGCCATAGGGCATATGTGAGGGTTTTTAGGGTTTTGCCTTTTATTGGATTTTCTTCCACTTTGATTTATTTGGTTGGTGATCTTCATATGATCACTCTAGGGTTTTAGAGCACATCAAGATACAAGTAACAACAATCATCATGGCATATCACTCAAATGCACAAGTCCTATGCATGGTACTATATGCAAAAGAAAAGTTTTTGTTGGTTTGAAATTTTGCTTTCTGAATTCTCTAACTTTCTTTTCATTGAAATTTGGGGTGTTACACTTCTGGACATTGCCCAAAGCTACTGGAAGTTAATGGAACAAAGAAATCCATCCCACATAGCAAAAGAGGCAATGCGAAATAAAAGGCAGAATCTGTCAAAACAGAACAGTCCGTAAAGACGAATTTTAAAGTGGCACCAGACTTGCTCAGATGAAAATGCCCAAATTGAATTAAAGTTGCGTACATATCTGAGGATCACGCACGTAAATTGGCAGATTTTTCTGAGTTACCTACAGAGAACCCTGCCCAAATTCGTGACAGACAGAAATCTGTTTCTGTGCAGTAATCCAAATCTAGTATCAACCTTGCTATCAAAGACTTTACTTGGCACAACAATGCAATAAAATAAGATAAGGAGAGGTTGCTACAGTAGTAACAACTTCGAAGACTCAAATATAAAACAAAAGTACTGTAGCAAAATAAACACCTGGGTTATCTCCCAAGAAGTGCTTTCTTTATAGCCATTAAGATGGGCTCAGCAATTTTAATGATGCACTCGCAAGAAATAAGAGTTGAAGCAAAAGAGAGCATCAAAAAGCAAATTCAAAACACATTTAAGCCTAACATGCTTCCTATGCATAGGAATCTTGTAAATAAACAAGTTCATGAAGAGCAAAGTAACAAGCACAGGAAGATAAAACCAGTGTAACTTCAAAAATTTCAGCATATAGAGAGGTGTTTTAGTAACATGAAAATTTCTACAACCATATTTTCCTCTCTCATAATAATTTTCAGAGGCATCATGAACAAACTCAACAATATAAGTATCACATAAAGCATTCTTATCATGAGTCTCATGCATAAAATCATTACTCTCTACATAGGCATAATCAATTTTATTAGTTGTAGTGGGAGAAAATTCAACAAAGTAGCTATCATTATTATTCTCATCATCAAATATAGGAGGCATAATATAATCATAATCAAATTTATCCTCCATAACAGGCGGTACTAAAAGACCAATATCATTATAATCATCATAAATAGGAGGCAAAGTATCATCAAAGTAAATTTTCTCCTCAATGCTTGGGGGACTAAAAATATCATGCTCATCAAAGCCGACCTCCCCAAGCTTAGAATTTTCCATAGCATTAGCAACAATGGTGTTCAAAGCATTCATATTAATAACATTCCCATTAGCATGCATATAAAGTTCCATGGGTTTTTTAATTCTCTCTTCAAACACATCATGTCCTAATTCAAGATAAAGTTCATAAAGATCTCTCATATTTTTGTTGTTTTCCATTATGCCCAACTAGTGTAAACAAGAAACAAAAAGTTGCAATTGCAGGATCTAAAGGAAATAGCTTCGAGCACACACACAACAGCGCCAGAAAAGTACTTTACCTGGGACCGGAGTATGAGTGCCTTTTACCTTTCCTCCCCGGCAACGGCGCCAGAAAAGTAGCTTGATGTCTACGGGTGCTTCTATTCTTGTAGACAGTGTTGGGCCTCCAAGAGCAGAGGTTTGTAGAACAGCAGCAAGTTTCCCTTAAGTGGATCACCCAAGGTTTATCGAACTCAGGGAGGAAGAGGTCAAAGATATCCCTCTCATGCAACCCTGCAACCACAAAGCAAGAAGTCTCTTGTGTCCCCAACACACCTAATAGGTGCACTAGTTCGGCGAAGAGATAGTGAAATACAAGTGGTATGAATGAATATGAGCAGTAGTAACGGCGCCAGAAAAGTGCTTGCTGGCATGCAGTTGATGGTAGTAATATTGCAGGAAGTAAAGATGCAGTAAAACAGTAAACAAGCAGCGATAGCAGTATTTAGGAACAAGGCCTAGGGATCATACTTTCACTAGTGGACACTCTCAACATTGATCACATAACAGAATAAATAAATAGATGCTAGACTCTACACCCTCTTGTTGGATGATGAACACCACTAACTGTGTAGGATTACACGAACCCTCAATGCCGGAGTTAACAAGCTCCACAATATTCAATGTTCATATTTAAATAACCTTAGAGTGCATGACAGATCAACATAACAAACCAAGTACTAACATAGCATGCACACTATCACCTTCACACTACGAAAGGAGGAATAGATCACATCAATACCATCATAGCAATAGTTAACTTCATAATCTACAAGAGATCACAATCATAGCCTACGCCAAGTACTACACGATGCACACAGTGTCACCATTACACCGTGCAGGAGGAATAAACTACTTTAATAACATCACTAGAGTAGCACACAGATAAATTGTGATACAAAACACATTGCAATCATAAAGAGATACAAATAAGCACTTCACTATGCCATTCATAACAGTGAATAAGTATTCTGTGAAATATAGCCTAAGAGACCCACACGGTGCACACACTGTCACCTTTACACACGTGGGACAAGGAGTCTCCGGAGATCACATAAGTAAAAACCCACTTGACTAGCATAATGACATCTAGATTATAAGCATCATCATATGAATCTCAATCATGTAAGGCAGCTCATGAGATTATTGTATTGAAGTACATAGGAGAGAGATTAACCACATAGCTACCGGTACAGCCCCGAGCCTCGATGGAGAACTACTCCCTCCTCATGGGAGACAGCAGCGTTGATGAAGATGGCGGTGGTGTCGATGGAGAAGCCTTCCGGGGGCACTTCCCCGTCCCGACGGCGTGCCGGAACAGAGACTCCTGTCCCCCAGATCTTGGCTTCACGATGGCGGCGGCTCTGGAAGGTTTTCTCTGGTTTCGTCGAACGTGGTAGGGTTTTCGCGACGGCGACCTTAAGTAGGCGGAAGGGCAGGTCAGGGGGCCACACGAGGTGGCCACACAATAGGCCGGCGCGGCCCAAGCCCAGGCCGCGCCGCCTTGTTGTGTCGTCGCCTCGTGGCCCCACTTCGTTTCCTCTTCGGTCTTCTGGAAGCTTCGTGGAAAAATAGGACCCTGGGCGTTGATTTCGTCCAATTCCGAGAATATTTCCTTACTAGGATTTCTGGAACCAAAAACAACAGAAAACAGGAACTGGCACTTCGGCATCTCGTCAATAGGTTAGTTCCGGAAAACGCATAATAATGACATATAATGTGTATAAAACATGTAGGTATCATCAATAAAGTAGCATGGAACATAAGAAATTATCGATACGTCGGAGACGTATCAAAGGGCAAAACGCTAAACTCTCTCGTTCCATTCACTTTATTCCTCTCTCCACCTAACAAACATTTGTTCGTCGCTCTCTCCTCCAGCAATGTCTTCAAAATTCAGGTCGTCGGCAGTCAAGTACGCGGAGAAAAAACGCCGGCTCGAAATTTCGAGAGACGCTTCCAGAAACCAAGTGGGCTCGCCGTCACCACCGCCGCCGAAACGCGTCCGTGCTGTGCTCACCGGGTTAGTTTCCTTCGCCATGTACTTTCGTTTCTTTCGTCGCTCTCTCCTCCAGCAATTAATGTGTTCAAAATTCAGGTCGTCGGCGGTCAAGTACGCGGATAAAAAACGCCGGCTCGAAATTTCGAGAGACGGTTCCAGAAACCAAGTAGGCTCGCCGCCGCCGTCGGCGCCGCCGCCGCCGCCGAAACGCGTCCGTGCTGTGCTCACCGGGTTAGTTTCCTTCGCCATGTACTTTCGTTTCTTCTTCCCGGGCTCAAGCTCTTTAAGAGTCTCTATGGTTATACATCTTAAAGGGTTGGAAGTTCCAACGACGCCCGTACTGCACCAACTTCCACGACCAAGGAATCATCGTCGTCCGATGATTTCAACCCGGCCCTACCCCGACGAAATGAGGTAGCACCAAGCACTGTGTAGTTATCTTCTTCTTCTTCTTCTTCCTTTGCGCTTACTTGCTACCGATGATTTCGCCCTGAAGGAAGCGGCGCCGACTATCGACACCACTGTTGCCATCTTGATGGAAAAAACGAGGAGCTCAGCTTAGAGTGTGATCGCCTCCGAGACGATTTGGCTGCCAAGAAGAAGAATTCGAAAACTCTTGTGGAGCTCATTTGCAGCCTTCGCAATGAGCGCAACATGTTGAAGAACGAGCTGATTAAGCAGAAAGAGAGGAACATTGCATCAGCGGAGGAAGCCAGCAGCATACTCAAGACTGTGTGCCTCGAAAGAGACAAGTCTGATATAGAGTACAAAATCCTTCTTCAGGATAAAGTAGAGCTCCAAAAGTTGAACCTTGAATATGCTGACATCGCCATCCTTGCCCTTCTCGATAAGCAGAAGGCACAAGATAAGTTGATGCACCTGATGTTGGAGAGCTGCAGTGAAAGAGAAGAGACATTGAAAGAAGTGAGCAGTTTGGTGGGATACATGAGTGACGTCGGGCGAACTTCGCAGAATCCGCCCCGGCTAAGCTCAAATTCCAGCGGAACCAGCTTTCAGCAATGCATGTTATGCCCACCTACAACTTCTACTCATTGATTAGAGGTCGCACGACATGGCATTTTCCCTCGAAATAGTAGTACTGTACTAATAGTTGTACTACTTAGTATGTACCTTTTTGTAAAATAATTTCTTACATGTATTAGAAACTACCCCTCTCCTTTCTGGATGCACCCGGGACATTGTCATCCGGCCCTCTTCTGGACAAACCCCCTCGGGAAGGAAAGTATATTTTGCACATTTCGCTACTAGTACTTCTAATTCCACCGCTTATTTTTCTAATCCGTTAAATCGTTAATTAGATGACCAACTGATGGAAGCTGCGATTGATTAGACCAACAAGTGGTGAATCTTGAATTTCCTCTTCAGTGGTAGGCATGCTTCACTTATAGCTAGAGTACATTGCGGACCTGGTGCATTTCGTCAGTACCGATCAGCTATTTTTGCTTATCCGGGAAGAAAAGGTAGTACTAGCCTTTTCAGTGAGATGTCTTTTCAGTGCTACGGAGTTGTCTGTTCACTGCTTGCTTTGTCTGTCGGTGACTTTGCCAAGCTGACTTTGCCATGACTTTGGGTGACTGATACGTGGACCACAGTTGTAAGTGACTCAAAGTCACTGACTTGGGGGACTCCTGAATGCTTCGTATATTTCTGACGGTTTCTGAATTATGTACTCCGTACAACTTTTGTAATATTGGTCCAAATGGTGTTGTGTGGTCTAAATGTGATGTATCATCACACCACCATGTGCCCCCCCCCACCCCCACCCCACCCCTAGGTTTTGGTAATGCCATTCTGATACATGCTTCTTAGAAGGAGTACATTTTTTCCGTTAGGGCATGACAATTTTGAAAAATTCAAACAAAAATGGGAAGACAGAATGGTAACATCATTTTCCATGTGATGATGCACCCCTGTGCCAAATTTTGGTTCATTTTAAGAATGTAAGGTGCCAAATTACTCGAGGAAGCTAGTTGGAGTAGACGGGCATGATCGGATTGGCATAGGGGATTTATTTTTTGAAGGATGTTATTTTTCATAGACAATATCTGACACAAAAAATAAAATGTTAAGGTCTCATATTATTCTGAATGATTTTGAATTACTTATGACGTTTGGAAGTATTGGTGTACATGAGCCCCACATGAAGTTAAATGGTCCAAAAAAAAGTTTCATACACGTTTCCCAGAAAGTGGAAAGTCGAGTACATGCACGACTTCACGCGTCCACTACTGGATATAGAGAGTCAGAGGCTATAAAATAATCGGCCTCATCATCTCTCGCGAGCTCGTCCTCTCCACTCCCCCACACTGTGAAAAAACCCAATCCACTCACCGCACCTCTGATACATCGACTTCCCCGTTTCCAACCGCAGCAGCATGAAGACAGGTATTGCATACGAGGCGGAGCAATCGGTGGCCGCCCGCGCAGAGGATGCCTCTACGGTAGTGGCCGTCGCGGTGGGTGAGGCTTCACCGGGCACCCAGGCCGCTCGTCTCCTCTGCTTGTCTGATTCTTCGACCTCGGTCGAAATGGGCGTCCTGGCCGTCACGACGGGTGAGGCTTCACCGGGCACCCATGCCGCTCGTCTCCTCTGCTTGTCTGATTCTTCGACCTCGGTCGAAACGGGCGTCCTGGCCGTCGAGCAGAAGGTGGATACCAATGTTGTTGATCCCGCCGAAGATGTGCATGGCGTTGCAGGCCACCACGGCGAGGTCTTCCTAGGCCTGGTGCTGGACGCGAACCTCGACCCCTTCGACGATTTCGGCCCAAACGTTCAGTTCCAGGAGGATGTTGAGGGTGATGACGAGGAGGTACTACTCTTTTACCAAAACTGTCCCAATCCTCTTTGTGTCATATTGCTGTTCACATGGTTTGCACGAGCCTGGTTCTTGATTGATTTGATATCCTACCTTGTTCTTGTAGATGTAATTGATTCTACGATTCGTAAGATCAGATTCTAGTTTAATTTCGACTAATCTGCCATGTAGTCATATAATCAATTTATGTGTTCATACTTAGTGGACTTGCAATTGTTGTGGCTTATGTTCATGGTTGTTCATAGGGTTTCTCATGATTTATTACGATTTCTTCTGCCATTTACTTGTTCTACACATTTAATTTTAGGGTTTCTAAGGTTTGATTATGTTAGTGGAGTATTTATTCGATCTGTCATAAAAAACCTGATTATGTAGTACTTAATAATTCATAGGAGTATTCTGATGACATGGACAACAACAAGGTGCGCAGGGACCGGAAAAGCCGCTATGTTCTCAAGCGGCTGAAGGGTGGTGAAATTCGTTTCTGCATGCACGGGGAGCTATTTTGCCCATTATGTGGCAAAATTCTCCATAAGGACATCCGCAGCCTGATCCAACATGCGATGGGTGTAGGCCTAAGTACATCGGGGGAAGCACCGCCCTGCAACCAAGGCCAAGCACGCATCATATGGCCTCTTCCTCCAGAATTACGTCTTGCCTAGCTTATTCCACGTCAACGCCCCTGCTGCTGGCCCTCATGCTCCTGGTCATGTTTAAAGTTCATATGTGTAATCTTAATCCCTTTGGAAGTTCAGCATTAAACTCTACTAGTACAACCGTGGTGGTCTTGTGATGTAGTACTCTTTTGATGCATTTGTGATGTAGTAGTACTTTTTTTGAAATGATATAGTACTATCTAAGAAAAGTACTCCCTCCGATTCACATTCATTTCACACCAAGAAATATGGATCAGAGCGAGGGAGTAAATTAAACATGGCATCTCGTGCATGAAGCTTGACATATCGGTCAGGTTGGCTAGAATAGCAATACAATGCCGCTCATTAGGCAAATGCATGCCATGTACGATAGTATACATCAAGTAAAGAAGTCTATACTGACATAAAAAACTACTTTGGGGATGAGAGTCAATTGGGGCATCTACAGTATAGAAAATCTTGCTCGTAGATGATTTTGGCTAAGAGGGTTTTACTCACATTACACGTGCCACTTTCCTTGTCTGCAAAACAAGTTCCAATAAAGGGAGATGAAAGAAGAGGGTATTGTGGGCGAGATTGAACACCTTTTTTATGTGTTAAGCTGAGGCCTCGTTTAGATGAGGATTTCGACTTATGCCTAACAGCTCAACACACCCACAAATAATTCTCCTTGCGCGCACCACCGTTCATTAAAAATAACAATATTAGCTCGCAAGATTAAGAACGAAGTGAATTTAAGTAACTTGGTAAGCTTTTCAAGCAATATATTCAGAGAAAGAGCACACATGCTCGGCTCGAAATAATCATAAGAGAAGAACAATAAATCTAAGGCACCCACTTCATCGGCAGAAGGGGCGCGACACCACATGGATTCATACCTTGAGTCGACGCTGGCTCGTAGAAGGGCGGCCGCGCCTCGAGGATGCCGGGGACGTCTCCACCTCGGTCTCACATGTGACTGCTTATCAGCGGGTGGTGCGCCGCGCCATGTAGAAGATCTATCAAGAGAGGAGAGCCCGATGACGCTACCGACGCCTCAACCTTGATAGCACCGACCTGTTGCTCAGCACCGAGATGCGCCACGTGCAAGATTTAGCGGATGCACCAATTTTAGAGATATGTCATGATCATTGTAACAAATTTCAACGTGACGATGATTTGATCTTGTACTCGGCCTTGAACATAAGAACTAGTACAATCTCACAATTTTTTTTTATCATTATCCTTTGCGAGATTTAGCGGATGCACCAAATTCAGAGAAATATCATGATCATGGTAACACAATTTTCAATGTAATGATGATTTGATGTTGCACTCGACCTTGAACATAAGTACTAGTACGGTCTCACAAATTTGTATCATTATACTTTGCAAGTTTTAGCGGATGCGCCCATTTTCAGAGGTAGATCATGATCATGGTAAGTTGGTAACAAATTTTCAACGTGCTGATGATTTGATGTTGTACTCGGCCTAGAAGAGAAGTACTAGTACGGTCTCACAATTCTTTTTATCATTACACTTTGCAAGATCTAGCGGATACACTAATTTTAGAGATAGATCATGATCATGGTACTGACCGATATTCAAGGTGATGATGATTTGATTTTGCACTCGGCCTTGAACAGAGGTACTAGTACGGTCACTACAAGAAATCTGCCATAAGTTGACAAAATAAAGGTGTCACTGAAACGTCACTAATGGCTACTTGTGACGTTATTGTGACGACTTTCAAAACGTCGAAAGCTGGGAGTCAGCAGTGAGTGCTTAAGACGTTTCACTTGAAAACGTCGTAGAGCTTTGTGACGTTTTAAAATGTCACTGACTGCATGACGTTCCCAAAACGTCATGGGCACCTGCCCCCGAGTCCAGCGTGGCAATCCGACGTGGCAAAATTGTGACGAATTAGAAATGTCGTTATTTGAATTCAGCCCGGTCCATTCAGCTCCTTATGTGGGCTGAGCCCATTAGTTCTGATTATTTTTTCGGCTTTGTTGGGCCTTGGCCCGTAACTGGCCCAATTACCTCGGCCTTTTTAGCTTATTTTTTTTCAACGGCCTTTTTAGCTGCTGTACTTACTGGGCCTGGGCCAATTTCCATTGGGCCGTGGCCTTTTTAGGACCCATTACAGTTTTGGGCTGTGGCCTTTTTAGGACCCATTACAGTTTTGGGCCGTGGCCTTTTTAGGACCCATTACACTTTTGGGCCTTGGCCTTTTTAGGGTCCATTATGGTTTTGGGCCTTGGCCTTTTAGGGTCCATTAAGATTTTGGGCCTCAGCCTTTTTGGGGTCCATAAAGATATTGGGCCTTAGCCTTTTTGGGTCCATAAAAGTTATGGGCCTTGGCCTTTTACGGTCCTGCAAGTTTTTTGGGCTTCGGCCTTTTTTGGCCTTTTCAACTCCCATTTTTCGAATATGCAATTAATTATTTGTTGGGCTGTAGCCTTTTAAGAGCCCATATATTTCTAGGCTACTTTGGGCCTTGGCCTTTTAAGAGCCCACAATAGCCCAACAGTGCATATATTAAATTAGGAAATTCAAAAGCAAAATATAAAAGACAACATTTCAAATCTGCAAATTTCACAGCAGAGTGACAGCAGCAAAATTTCACAGATTCACCAACATGTCAAGAAAGTTCACAGATTCACTACAAGATCAACCACTTCGCAGTAAGAAGTTCACAGATATGACCAAGTTATTGTCACGCTGCCAGGATATGACCAAGTTCCATGGCGGGACACAAAAAAGGGATACGACCAACGAGGAGCTAATTCGCAGATGCTCCGAAGATGGACATCATGTGAGCAAGCCTCCTATCACTTTCCTCGCCTGCTTGAGGAGCTCCATGTAGTCCTTGTCACGGCCCGAGCTTGTGCGGCTTCATTTGCCGCTTGCTTCTCCTTCGGGCAGTTGCTTCTTCCATGATGGCGACAAGCTGCTGCTTCATCCGTTCAGCTTACTCCTGGGACCTCTTGGTGTGCTTCGGGTCATGAACATGCACCGATACGGCTGCGGTGGGCTTGTTGAGCTTGACAGTGGAACTGGCTGAAGTCCGACATTCTTGAAAGTGCTGTGCTTGGCTTCCTTGCTAAGAACCTTTGCAACAACAGCGACTGCAGACCTTGGCGGTGCACCTTCTGGCACAGGAATAGCCATCTCAGCTTGCATATCAGCCTGGAGATCCATTTCCAAAAGATTCATCAATTCAGGAAACGCACAGGTCCAAGAATGGTTCACAAAAGTGAAATGAACAAGTCACTTACTATTGCAGCTAGAGCTTCCTCAGAGAAACCATCCTTCTTGCTGTGATGGGTCGCCTTAAAGATGTCGACTGCATCTAGCTCTTCACCTCTGTGCTCCTCCCTCTGGAAATGATGTTCACCAAGAATCAGAACATAAGCTTGTGGAGACAAGAGTAAGATGCAAAAGGAAATTCTGTAAGAGTGTTCTTACGATTGCATACGAGATGAGCAAAGCATAGCTACGAGAGCCGATCTTTTGGCCAAATTTGACCGCATGACACGACTATCCTTGTTCTTGGTACATGTGTTCTGGCAGAAGGGCACAATCATGATATTCAGCAATGTGCACACTATAACGATGAGCATCATGTCTACCATGCAAGCACTAATGACTCGCAATCGAAGCAAAGAACATACCCTGTGTCTTGGGGTTACCCACAGAAAGGCTTAGAGCTTCCCATTCTTCATCTGAGACATCCTTAACAGGGGACTTGATACTGACTTCATTTGCTGGTACTTTGTCGAAGTAGTCCCTTTTCAGGATGTAGCGCCTGTTCTTCGACACTTTCCGCAGTACGTCATAGCAAGCCTTCTGGATGTCTTCCGACTCTGTGTCCATGTTGAAATTTGCCTACTAAGCAAACAAGGGCAAGGACGAGGTTAGTTATCATGAACTATGAACAATCAAGTAAGCACTCCTATCATCTAACAAATGAACTGGTGATGAAGAAGATTACCCCCATCTTTCCAACGAAGTCGGCCAACAAATTCTCATCCCTCTTGTACAACTTGAAATGCGGAAGGAGCGACATCTGGCCTCTTGCAAGCATTCCACCCTCCGATGCAAACTTGGCAGCAGGCAAAGGCTTCTCAGGACGTTTCAGCCCTGGAGGAATCTCAATGGTAAGCTTGACTCCCATCCCCTTGCAAATCTGCTCCAGCCCGGTGCCCTTCCTTTTACGGCCACCTGCAGCAGTGGTTCCACCTGAATAGCATACATACAAAGATCATGTCAGAAAGCAGCACCCACAACCAAAAGAGTTTATAAAGATAAACAAAAAAAGCAGTAGATAGTGTGGACAGCTGTCCAACAAAAACTTGCCTTCATCATCCTCAGGATCAAGAAAACCATCAGAATCAAAGTGCTGATGGACCATGACATCAGATGCAGTAGGACCTGTGTCCCTGCGAACAATGCTTGCTTCATCGATCCTTTCATCAATCTACGGTGAGCTACTGCGATTGTTGCGGGGCGGAGTATCTTCATTGTTGGTTGCAGACGCTTCACTTGATGTCCTCCTGGTGACTCTTTTGGAAGGAGCTTCAGCAACAGGTTCCAGATGCCTCTTTCTCCCTCCTGGAGCATCAGCAAACACTCTAACAGGAGGCATTGAACTTTGTTCCTTTTGCAACCTCTTACTCCTCCTCCCTGGGCTTGTCTTTCTAACAGAAGTCTTTTTCTTTCTACTCTTGGGATCCTTCAATGCCTCGCAAAAATAGCAAAACAAAATGGCATTACATCACAGGTTATAGCAAAACAGAAATAAGAAAACAGATACAAGTAATGCCAGCCCTCCAAAGATGATAAGCAGAATGCACCTTCTCAATGTGTTCCCCTATACTCCCTTCAACCTCCCCATCCTCCTGGTCAACCAATTGGTCATTGCTCGGATGATAATCTGAGCTCTCGCCTTGTGTTATGGCAGATGACTCATCATTTGAAAGTGTGGAACGACCTCCACCTCGACCACCATGTGACTTCCTAAAAATTGATACTACGGCGGAGATACCCAGGGATTGTAAGACACGGTTGTTCCGCATTATTGTCCTAGCCATGTCCTTCTCTATCTCGGTGAGGGGCGCTTCTTTACATGTATGAGAAAAATATGTAACCATTAGATTGATGGTTGAAATGCATAGAAGCAAGCCAACTCGAACAACTAAGGTAAATTGTTTAATCATAGCAATTTTCAACTTTTAGTTTCATTTAATCCTAGGGTACAGAAATATTCTGACAGAGCCAAAAAACCCCAGCACCCGATTAAAAGCATCAATTAGACACAATGATGTTAGGATGAAGCCGCATACCAGCCAGCTGCTTCTTCCCAGTCTTTGCCATGCCTGATGTTGATGGGTTGGATATGTGCTGGCACGAAAAGAATAACAATTAGTGACAGCAGATACAACATATGGATGCAATTAAAGAACCAAGCAACATAGGTTCATGTGGATCAACAATCACCTGGTTCACCTTGCTCCTTGAAGTAGGTCAGACCTTGATAGTATTACCTAAGAAGATAACATGTTATAATTATTAGACATATCCCTTCATACAACAATAGACATGTACACAGAAAAAGCTATAGGCATGTACAGATAAACAGGGCTCCCAAACTTTGTTTGGGAGAAGTTTCATCAACACAGGATAAAAGGGCAATATAAATGTTCATCGACGAAATATAAAAGGGCGTGCCTTGGTAAAGATCTGTACCAAGCAAGATCCGCAGCAGGTAATCATATTATGTACTAGTTGCACCAAGAAAGATCTGTAGCAGCTAATCATATATGGACTGCAGTAAACTAGATGTACAATCTACAGAGCCCAAGCCAAGTAAAATCCCCCAACAATCACAGACTGGTTGCAGCGAGACCCACGCCAGGCAAGATCCGCATCACTAATTGATTGGTTGGATACAGCAAGCTAGATCGGCAGCAGGTAATCATATAGGGACTGCAGTAAACCAGATCTAAATTCTACAGAGCCTGAGCCAAGCAAGATCCGCAGCAATCATCGACTGGTTGCAGCAAGACACATGCCAATCAAGATCCGAAGCAACCATGGACTGCTTGCATATAGCAAGCAAGATCGGCAGCAGGTAATCATATAGGGACTGCAGAAAATCAAATCTAAAATCTACAGAGCCTGAGCCAGGCAAGATCCGCAACAATCATCGACTGGTTGCTGCAAGAACATGCCAAGCAAGATCCGAAGCAACCATGGACTGGTTGCAGCAAGAACCATGACAGGCCGAGCAACCCTGACCCTGGAAAAGCCAAGGAAACAAGCCATGCCACGAAATCCCTAACCCTAACCATGCCATGCCAAGCAAACCGTAACCCTAGCCATGGCCGACGAAACCCTAAGCAGGCCAAGAAAAGGCCATAGAAGTGGGGGGGAGGGGTCAGGTTGAGGAGGGAACTCGCCTGAAGATCTTGTGGCGTGCGTCTACGCACGCGCGACCGTCGTCGGCGGGTAGCTCTCCGCTCGTCCGCTCGTCGGAGCGCCGCTCGTCGGTGGCCGTCGGTGGGTTGGGATGAGCGGAGTGGGAGGAGAATTGGGGTTCGTATCGCACCGGAGTGGGAGGGGAATTGGGGAATTGAGGGAGCTCGTACGGGATTTGACTGAAATGTCCCTCATTTCCAGCTTAGGTTAGTGGCGTTTCGGACATTTGCCCTCCTTTCCAGCTTAGGTTGTGGCGGGCGGATTCAAAACATTTCGCTGGAGCTGGCGGGAGAAGCTGGGCGGGAGAGTTTTGGGGTTTTGGAGTGAATTTTTGGGGCTTTTTTGTGCAAAACAATAATAATTAAATGCGCAATAATGCATATTATTTGGTGTAGGTTAAAATATTTTTTAAAACAGAATATCATGTAATTAAACGTGTGTCACCTTCATTCCTTTAATGATAATAATATAGGGATATATGAAACTCCTAGAATCCTTAATAATTAAATTATATAAAAAAATCAGAAAATGTTTGGTTAATTAGGTCAAATAATATATGTCTCTTGCACACACTAATTATATGCTTATCATAAGGCATATGCAAGCTTTATCCCATTCTATATACATCAAGATTCCGAACGTGGCAGTTCGATCGTGAAGGATTCTCCTAGCTAGAATGTCGTCTCCGCTCGACTTTGTGGCTCCATTTAATTTGCCAACTGCGCAAAACGGGGCCGCCGGGACATGCGATATGGCCGTACCGGGCGCGCGCATGCACCCGTCCGCCAACGCGCGAAACGGAAAACATTTAGCACATAAAATGACGCGTCCTAGACCTAAAAACATTTTTCCCTCCATTTATTGAGCCAAGGAAAGTGTGGCCCCAGTTCAAATCCTCCCGGTCAGTTTCCAGCGGATTCGGCGGGACACCGCAGGAAGCGGGAGGGATTCCCAGATGGCTACCGCGCGCATAAGGCATGTGATAAGTGGTGCGTAGGAGGTATCCTACCGCTGCGCGGACGTCTCGCGCAATACTAAAATGCGCACCATGTGTGTAGCTCCTTCACAAAAAAAGCCCTTCCAGCACCCCGAAAATGGAAAAACCGTCGCCCTTGGTTCGGATTGGAAATCCGCGACAGGGGCCTTGCTTCCCATCCTAAGGTCAACGCACGTGCCAAATATGGCCTCGTTCCGACAAACTATGTGGTGAAACGGGCCGTTTCCTACTCATTTCCCCTAAAAGCCATAGAACTCCGGACGTGATAGCCCTATTCGTGAAGGGTTTTCAAGATAATTTCCGTATCCCAATTCCGTCTTTTGAAGTGGTTACTAGGACACATAAAATGACGTCAGGCGGCTCCGCTCGATTTTTTTTGGCTCCGTTTACTTTGCCAACTGCGCAAAACGGGGCCGCCGGGACATGCGGTATGGCCGTACCGGGCGCGCGCGTGCACCCGTCCGCCAACGTGCGAAACGGAAAACATTTAGCACATAAAATGACGCATCCTAGACCTAAAAACATTTTTCCAGTGTGGCCCCAGTTCAAATCCGGTCAGTTTCCAGCGGATTCGGCGGGACACCGCTGGAAGCGGGAGGGATTCCCAGATGGCTACCGCGCGCATATGGCATGTGATAGGTGGTGCGTAGGAGGTATCCTACCTCTGCGCGGAGGTCTCGTGCAATACTAAAATACGCACCATGTAGCTCCTTCAGAAAAAAAAGCCCTTCCGGCACCCCGAAAATGAAAAAACCGTCGCCCGTGGTTCAGATTGGAAATCCGCGACAGGGGCCTTGCTTCCCATCCTAAGGTCCACGCACGTGCCAAATATGGCCTCGTTCCGACAAACTATGTGGTGAAACGGGCCGTTTCCTACTCATTTCCCCTAAAAGCCATAGAACTCCGGACGTGATAGCCCTATTCGTGAAGGGTTTTTCAAGATAATTGCATGGAAGGATTTTGACAATATTCATAAAGACTTTGCCGCTGATGCCAGGAACATAAGGCTTGGACTTGCCACGGATGGTTTTAATCCCTACGGGAATATGAGCAACTCCTACAGCATGTGGCATGTATTCGTGGTGCCATACAACCTTCCATCGTGGGCATGTATGGATCAGTCCAACTTCATGCTTGCATTGCTAATCCCTGGTCCATCCTCTCCGGGAAAAGATTTTGATGTCTTCATGGAGCCTTTGATGGAAGAGCTGCAGGAGCTCTGGAAAGGTGTAAAATCGTATGATGCCAATAGTCCAGACAAGTTTGATCTCCGTGCTGCAATCTTATGGTGTATTCATGATTATCCGGCACTGCACACATTGTCAGGGAGGGCCACAGCTAGTTACCAGGCATGTGTGCGTTGTGACAAAGATAATTGCTCCAAGAAATTAAGGAACAAAATCTGCTTTATTGGGCACCGCCGTTGGCTACCTTGGCACCATCCTTGGAGAAATAGCAAAGAATTCGATGGTGCTTCTGAAAGCCGTGAGAAGCCAGCGGAATTCACTCCAGAAGAGCTGAAGCAACAGCTTGATAGGGTTAGAGATGTGATACCAGGCAAGCTTCAGAAGAAAAGGAAACGTGAGGATGGTCAGTGTTGGAGCCGTAGATCATGTTTGTGGGACTTGCCATACTGGGAAGATCTAAAGCTGAGGCATAATCTCGATGTAATGCACATCGAGAAAAACATCTGTGACAATTTGATTGGTACTTTCATGAACATACAAGGCAAGACCAAAGACACTGTGAATTCAAGGCTTGATTTGGAAGACATGGGCATAAGACGTGACTTGCATTTGCGGCTGTTTCAGCTGACTCTTTTGAGATGCCACGGCGTGGTATACAATGAGTAAACAAGAAAAAATTGCTTTTTGTGAATTCATAAAAGCTGTGAGGTTTCCAGATGGGTACGCGTCTAACATATCCAAGTGTGTTGCTGCTGATAAGTGCAAGCTTCAAGGGCTGAAGACCCATGACTGTCATATATTGCTTCAAAGGATCTTACCGGCTGGCCTTCGAGGAACAATCCATGAAGACATATATGAAGCGGTTGCTGAGCTTGGAAATATCTTCAGAGAGCTGTGCTGCAAAACACTGAAGAGAGACGTTCTGGACAGACTTGAAAAGGAAATCGTAGTTATTCTTTGCAAACTTGAGAAGATCTTCCCCCCATCTTTCTTCGACGTGATGGTGCATTTGGCCATCCATTTACCAAAAGAGGCAAGGCTTAGAGGCCCAGTGCATTACGGTTGGATGTACCCAAATCGAAAGAAGGTTGCTAACATTGAAGCGTTATGTCCGGAACAATGCCAGGCCGGAGGGATCGATTGCCGAAGCATATATTGTTGATGAGTGCCTGACATTTTGCTCGAGATACTTCGACGATGTTGAAACAAGATTCAACCGTCCAAGCAGAAATCCGGAGCGGGATGATTCACATATTGGTGATGTGTCTGTTTTCAAACACGGTGTGAATTTTATTGGAGCCTCTCAATATGTGTTTGCAGGTGAGGACTATGACAACATGGTGTGGTATGTGCTCCGAAGTTGCCCTGAGGTTGATCCATACATCAAGTACGTTTCTCTTCATCCCCATATGTAGATAGGTTATTGCAGCCTCTCCAAATAATAATTAGGATCTATTTTCTGTTGCCATTCCAGCCTGTGCAAACAAGAGTTGAACCAACAAGGTGGTCAGATCAATGTTGATAGATGGCTTGCCAAGAACTTTGCTAGATGGTTTCAGACTCATGTGAGATCTTTAGCTGGTTTATTTCTGAAGATTGGAAAAGTTCATGATATAATTTTGCTGTGTGTTACTCACCCCCTGGTTGATTTTTTGCAGATTGGAAAAATGCGAAATGATGTCTGTCCTGATCTCTATGCTTTGGCGTGCAAACCAGATTTTAGAGTGAGACTATATTCGGCATGTGTTGTTGACAGTGTTCGGTACCATACTGTTGACCGCGAGAAGAACAGGAAGACACAAAATAGTGGAATCGTTTCTGAGGGAGATCATGATGGCAACAGCATTGACTTCTTTGGTCAGCTCAAATCCATCATCAGATTGCAATACAACTCCAGCGGTGGCGTCCATCGGTCAGTTGTCCTCTTAGGTGATTTGGTTTGACCTTGGTGGTAGGAAACCCGGGCTCGACGATGATGGACACTTCAAGAGTGTTAACACAGAAAAGTTTTGGTACAAGACTGATCCTTTCCTTCTGACATCACAAGCAACCAAGGTCTTTTATGTGCCAGACACCAAGTTGAAAGGAAAATGGCAAGTTTTGCGGAAATTTCACCATAGACATCTATGGAGTGTAAAAGAAAATGAACAGGGACCCGGTGTTGCTGTACTATCATATCAAGATGAAGATTCCAGTCAAGTTCCTGTGCAAGAAAAGAAGGCACTGCACAGAGTAGGACGAGAAGTGACCAGGAACGTGTGCTACTTGAAAAAGTCATTGTGGACAAACTGAAGAAACATAGCAAAGAGGTTGTGCCCGAAGAAATCGAGGAGGTTGATCAGACAATGTACCAATATTGCAGCGATGAAGATGATGATGATGATGATGATGGAGGAGGAAATAGGACTAGGAAGCGTCCATTTTCCGAAGAAGATGAATAGCAGTTTGAATCTGTAGTTTGTGTAATGGATGAATAGCATGCCAGCTTGTGTAATGGATGAATCTGTAGTTTGAATCTGTAGTTTGTGTAATGGATGAATCTGTAGGAATTTATGTTGAACATGCCAGCTTTGTTTTTCCCAGAATTTATGTTGAATATGTCATCTTTTTGTTCCCAGAATTTGTGCCCATTTTTTTGGGGAATCCATGCCCAATTTTTAGGGGAATCCATGCCCAATTTTTTCAATACATGGCTGACGCCGGCGACCATATATGGGCGGCGCCGCCGTGCATGGCTGACGCCGGCGACCATATATGGGCGGCGCCGCCGTGCAAAAGTAGCTGCTACACATTTTCAACAGAACTCATTTTCAACAGAACACATTTTCAACTGAACAGAATTGCACACATACATAGACATGGTTCAAATTCAGGAACTAAACATTGTGGCACGAACAGACAAATGGTTGGAATTACAACACAATAACTCTAGCATATACTCTAGCTTCTTCTCCTCCTGACCAACAGATCACTGAATTCACCCTAATTTTAGTTCCTACACATCACCCAGGTACAACAGATGACAAAAGCTACAGATAGCACCCAAACCATGAAGCCTCCCATTTTCTTTGGTTCAGGGTTGCTCTGTTTCCTTGCAGCAAGCAGAAACTTTTCTTCCTGGAGCCTCTCAATTTCTACCTGGAGCCTCTCAATTTCTTCATCTCGATCCCAAACAGCATCACGCAGATCACGAACTAACTCTTTGTGACGTGCATCCAGCGGATCATCAATCCACTTAAACACTTTACACCCTATTCCACCAGCAATCTGACAGATGAAGAACAAAAGAGGATAAGTAAGCCATAGTAGAAAAGAAAATTCAGAAGACGGCGGGCTCCAGGAAATTCAGAATGGGGGCGGGGGGGCGTGCTCGAAGACTAACCGAGCGAATTTTGCAGTTCCGGTATCTTCTCCCAGGATTCGGATCACTCCAAGAAATCCATTGCGGCATCTTCTCGCCACAGTCACAGACGTCGGCGGGCTCATAATCGAATGGCCGCTGCCGATACAGGATGGGCGTGCCTGGTCGGCGGCGGCGACGCGACGACGCTCCTGACCTAGAAGAACTGCCTGAGCAGGCTGGGAACTGCGCCGCCATGCAAGATGCACCTGGTCGGAGTGATTTTGGTCGGAGGAGGAACCCTAGCTAGATGCACCTGGTCGGAGGGATTTGGTCGAGGTGGAGGGATTTTGAAGACAACTGATTAGTCTATCATGTCTATATACATGGACAACCATACTTGTGTCAACAACACTATTGTAGCAAAGCGGTAAGGAGTGGTAGTGCGGCAGCGCCAGGTCGAGGGTTCGAGTCCCCGCAAGCGCATTTTTTGCCAGTTATTTCCATCGGGAGCCACTCCAACCCTGGATGGGCCGTTGGGCTAGCAATTCAACCACCGGATGGGCCGTCGTGGGGTAGGCCAGCAGCCAGCAGCCTAGTAGAGGACAGCCCAAAAGAGGAGGATATCACAAGCAGCCCATTAAAATGGTGGACGGCACAGAGAAAAAAATAACAAGACGCCTTTGTCCCACAAGTATCAGTTGGTCCTACACAGAGAAAAAAAATAACAAGATGGCCAGTTGCTTCTAGTGACACGTGTGAGGCGCGTGGGACCCGAAAAGGGACACATAGGCAAAATGGATGACATGGCAGCCAAACACATACCATTGTATTGAGCCAAATGGCAATGACGTTATTGATTTGTCGCAATCGGCATTGGTAAAACGTCGTAGGCCACTTAATTTTGGTAATGACGTTTTAACCTAAATTGCCAATGACGTTTTTGCCCAATAACGTCACGATTTTCTAGGGTTTTGCCCCCCCCCCCCCCCGTAGTGGCCAAGGACGGTCAAAGGTAGGAACGTCATAAATCTATGACATTTTGATTTCCAGTCATAAAAAAAATGTCATATTATGGAAGATTTCTTGTAGTGGGTCTCACAATTTTTTATCACTATACTTGGACCTTAGCCAAATTCAAAATCTCATAGAGGCAAAACTTCCCGCCCACAAAATACAAAAAATTCACACGCTTCCAAATTCCCATTCTACCCATGTGGAGATGACAACAAAGTCTGTTGGTGGGGGGGTCTGCCCGTCATTTTTTGGATCACCACCTCCCTAGCCCGGAAACCCTCCCAAAAAAAATTCATTTCCCTCAGACCACCCACCGGAACTTCCCAAGTCCCTCTCTCCCACCTCCACGACCACCGCACCGGAACATCCCCGCCGGACTTCCCTGGCCTACCCGAGCCCTCGCGATCCTCGTCATCCGGCTGCCTGCCGGAGCCGCTTCATCGACGCCGTCATCAACCGGACCGGATCATCCCCGCCGAACCTCGAAACCATATGCTCATCCAGCAGTTTAACGTAGTCGCTTCAGCTGCGGTATCGTCCACCCCACCGGAGCCACTTCGCCGGATCCGTCGTCCACCGCATCGGATCTTGCTCACTGACACCGCTGTGCATGAACCGGATCTGCTTCACCGGCGCCGTGCATGATCTAAACTCTTCTATTGTCGCTTTTCTATTGCTTGCCTGCAAGTTCTTGTTTAATCTTGGGGGAACCTGTTTGTGCTAACGATGCGCCGTTACGTTTTTGCAGATGAGATGAGTAACCATGAAGTGTAATGGCCGTCTCTCCAACCCCAAGTAGCACATGTTGCGTACTTCATCACCGGATCTATCAACCCCAGGAAGATCTGTTGTGACTCCCACAGAGTGCTTCTCCTAATGTAAGTCCCTTGTTTTAGCGCCATGTTCTGGGTTCAGATGCTTGTTTGTCTGAAGCTCTTTTAGTTCATTCCTAGCTATGACCGTAACACCTTGCTATTTTCTAGTTCATTGCTAACTTTAAGCGATTGAACATTTTGGTTTGCATTCCCTGCTCTGTAGATGTAGCCATCATAACTTCTATCTTGCTCAGTCGTTGTTACAAAAATTATAGGTATTATAGTAACATCCTGCTATTATTTAGTTCATGGCCAATTTTAAGTAATTGCACATGTTGGTTCGCATTCCCTGCTCTATAGCTTTTGGCATCGTAACTTCTATATTTGGTTTACATTGCCTGCTCTGTAGATCTAGCCATCATAACTTTATCTTGCTCAGTCGTTGTTACAAAAATTATGGCCTGCTACTATGTTGTTTGTGCCAATTTTTTACTCCATGAACATGTTGGCTTGCATTCCCTGTACTACAGGTGATGCCATTGTTTTGTATCTACTTCATTGTAAGCTAACAAAGTAAGGACTTAGTTTGGCATGCTATCACTCTGCTATAGTACAATTAAACTTGTCATACTACTAGATAATAATTTTGCGTGCCATCTTGTTCTTCAAAAGCTGCATTATTGACTTGTTTCTCTGACTTGGCATGACGCTCACATATGGAGTGCTGAACATATTGGTTTGCATTCCCTCTTATACAAGTTCACAGGTGATCCCACTATATTCTGTATCTGGTCCATCCTAAGCTCCAGCATTAACTATCCTCTATGTGTTGCTCATTACAAGTTTATATCCCGAAACATCTTGATTTGCATCCCCTTCACTACAAGTTCAGGAGTATTATTTAGTTCACGGCCAAAATGAAGTAATTGCACTTGGCACATGTTGGTTCACATTCCCTCCTCTTTAGCTTTTGCCATCGTAACTTCTATTTTTGGTTTACATTCCCTGCTCTGTATATGTAGCCATCATAACTTCATCTTGCTCAGTCGTTGTTACAAAATTTATAGCCTGCTACTATGTTGTTCATGCCAATTTTGTACTCCCTGAACATGTTGGTTTGCATGGGACTCGACAGTATTAAGTCTGCTGTTTCATTTTAACGTGCTCTGTTATATTGGCTGTTGCTATGCGGCATGCACTCTTTGTTTGCTTATTGTGCGCATTACAATGATCTTGTTATAACGACGAAATGATGAGTTCCAAATTCTTTGGCAAACAATATTGTAGTGTCTTTGCCTTTCCATTGTTGCTGTCTTAACTTGTAATGTCTTTGTTTCAGATATAGGTGCTGCATGGACAACTTAAAAGATTGTCGGATCGCTTCATTGAATTGCTAGGTTTAATTACCATTCAATTTCTCTGGGTTCTGTAATATTTTTTCAAAGCCTTGCAGCTGATGTAATATTTAGTTAGTTTTTATAGTTCTTTCGCGCATTTTTTCTTTGTTTCTTGTGGTAAGTGAGGCTATCCGACAGAAATCAATGCTGCGTAAATATTCTCAGTATCTAAATCACAAATTCCCATCCCTTAAACGCCCCAATTAAGCGAAATCACATATGTGCTGCCCGCAAAATCCTAAAGCGCCTATTGTGCAAGCATATAAACAAGAACTAAATGGGCTGGCCCACTTACTTATTGGGCCACCCACTTGATTTATCGTGGACCCCACATTCTACTTGGGCCGGCCCACTTGCTTACGTTGTGGACCCCACTATCAAATGGGCCGGCCCATTATCAGGATAGTGGGACCCACATGTGTTTTGGCCCGGCCCACTATCTTGTTGGGCCGGCCCAATTGCTTCTGTGGTGGACCCCACATACAAACTGGACCGGCCCGTTAACAGGAAAGTGGGACCCACCTGTGTTTTTGGCCCGGCCCACTATCTTGTTGGGCCTACCAATTACGTTATGGTGGACCCCACTTACAACCGGGGTCGCCCTTTAACAGAATGTGGGACCCACCGGTGTTCTTGGCCCGCCCACTATCTTATTGGGCGGCCCACTTGCTATATGGTGGACCCCACATACTAAATGGGCCGCCCTTTAATTGGAAAGTGGGACCCACTCGTGCTTTTGGCCCTACCACTATCTTGTTGGCCCTACCACTTGCTATATGGTGGACCCCACATACTAAATGGGCCGGCCCTTTAACTGGAAAGTGGGACCCACCTGTGTTTTTGGCCCGGCCCACTATCTTGTTGGGCCGGCCCACTTGCTATATGGTGGACCCCACATACTAAATGGGTCGGCCCATTAACAGGAAAGTGGGACCCACCTGTGCTTTTGGCCTGGCCCACTATCTTGTTGGGCCGCCCACTTGCTATATGGTGGACCCCACATACTAAATGGGCTGGCCCATTAACAGGAAAGTGGGACCCACCTGTGCTTTTGGCCCGGCCCACTGGCTTGTTGGGCCGGCCCATTTGATCTAATGTGGACCCCACGCACTAAATGGGCCGGCCCGATATCAGGAAAGTGGGACCCACATGCTAATTGGGCCGGCCCAATAACTTCTTGGGCCGGCCCACTTGCTTTAAGGTGGACCCCACTTGGTAAATGGGTCGGCCCGATAACAGGAAAGTGGGTCCCACATGTTTTGTGGGCCGGCCCTTTTGCCTGTTGACCGGTCAAATGAGTGCATTCGGCCCGGCCCACATGCTTAGTGGGCCGGCCCATTAATGTTTTGACCAGTCAACCTTAGAGATTAGGCCCGGCCCACGTAACTAATGGACCAGCCCAGCTATATAGTTGACCGGTCAAACTAAGTCAGCTGGCCCGGCCCGCAAACTTAATGGGCCGGCCCGCTTAAGACGTGGCAGGCCTCGTGTGGTCCTACCATCTACCATGGGGTTTTAGCGGTTAACGCCGTTAACTGCCAGTTAACGGCGTCTGCCACGTGTCAGTTTGC
Source organism: Lolium perenne (assembly GCF_019359855.2). Classification (NCBI taxonomy): domain Eukaryota; kingdom Viridiplantae; phylum Streptophyta; class Magnoliopsida; order Poales; family Poaceae; genus Lolium; species Lolium perenne. The sequence goes on along the minus strand of NC_067249.2, from coordinate 34,464,514 downwards.
ATGACGTCAGCAGTCAACGGGCTCCCGGAAACACTTCTGCAACGGTCCGATTTTCCGTGGCGGAAGGGCGCCCAAGCGCGACGGAACGAAAAAATCGTCGTAGGACTTTGCCTGACGCAGTTTCGACAACAGAACCCATATCGTTGGGTTAGGCCCATAGGCGACAAAAAATACCCCTTAGCGGACGATTTTGAGACGTTGTCTATCAGAACTTTTCTTGTAGTGTTTCCCACCACAGTTAGGGGTCCACGAGGTGCCGGCATCTTCATCTTGAGGTAAGCTGTATGAGTTGTGGCCATGAAAGCTGCCAATGCCGGTCTTCCCAGCAACGCATGGTAGGGACTGTCTAGGTCCACCACCTCAAACAGAATGTTTTCCAACCGGCAATTATCACGTCCTCCGAAAGACACATCCACCCGGACTTTTCCTACCGGTGCACAGGACAGTCCCGGAACGATTCCATGGAATGTTGTGTGAGTTGGCTGCAACATGTTTTCGGTTATGCCCAGTGTACGCATTGTATGCTTGTACATGATGTTTATGCTGCTTCCATTGTCTATCAGCACCTTGCTGAATTTTACTCGAGTTTCTGGCCCTCTCATGATTGGGTCCACAACAAGAGCGTATCCACCCGGATTCGGCATGACTTTGGGGTGATCCTTGAATGACCAGGTGATTTCCTGATCTGACCACAGCATGTACTTGGGGACTGCCGGCATCACGGCGTTTACTTCCATAGAGCGGCGATGCACACTTTGCCTGTCAGTTGGCTCAGTGACAAAGACAACACAACACAAATGTGGGTCCTCGTAAACATTCCGGCCTAAAGGTGCCGGCGGAGGCGGCTGATCATGATTTTCCTCCACCCGGTTAACTTGTTGGTATTGTTGTACCGGTATGGTATTGGCTCCGGTAAGAGGTGGTGGTGGTGGTAATGGGTGTTGGTGTAGCATGTCGTGCGAGGGCGGCAGTATTGTGGAATAGCCATCTGCTTGCGCATATTTTGCCATTCCTCTCAGTATCAAGTGCTTGATCCAGGAACAATCTTTCGTCAAATGGTTTGCCGGCTTCGATGGGTGTGGAGTGTGAAGCTTGCACGGCATGTCCATTGCCGCTTCCATGGTGTATCTCATATGCTCTTGCCAATCTTTTTTCTGCCCCCATCCTTCTTTTTGTACCCATTTCTTCTTAGGACCCGCCCATGGCTGCGATCCGGTCTTTTGCCTTTGGTTTCCACTAGGGCCAGAATTTTCCTGCACCGCAGCTACTTGCTGCGGACCATACCTTCGATCCGGGAAATCTTCCCTTCTTTTGTTATGCCGGTTGTCCCGGTGTTGATCGTGCCGGGGTTGATTTGACTGCGCCGGTTCAGCTTGCACAGCCGGTTGCAGTGGGTCTCCCAATGCATAGTTTTCCGCCACTCGCATCATTTCAGCCAATGTGCTTGGCATGTTTCTCTGCAGCCTTTGCCACAGTGGTGATCCTCTCCGGCATCCTTGACTGAACCAAGCAATTGCTTGTGCTTCAATCACTCCTTCACGCGTGTTTCTCATTGAGTTCCACCGGGTGAGATAATCTCGGTCTGTTTCACTTGCACGCTACTGGCATAAAGCGAGCCGCTGGGGCCGGTTTGGCCTCTTGTAAGTGCTGCTGAAGTTGCTATCAAAGGCTTCTTCAAAATCCAACCATCCATTTATGCTTCCTGCCGGCAAGTTGTTAAGCCAAATACGCGCAGGTCCCACCAGGTAGGATGGTATGATTCTTACCGCCCAACGCCGGTTTACTCCGCCACCAGCCACATAAACAGCTGTGACATAATCCGACAGCCAATCTTCCGGCTTGGTCGTACCATCATATGTTTTTGTGTCTCGGGGCAACTGGAAATTGCGTACCGGTGTCTCTTCTCCCATGATTCGTGGGCCAAAGCACCTTGGTCCTGGGGGGCCCTCAGATTCTATCATTTCGGAAAGATGCACTCTGTCCAGCCTGTGCCTCGCATCCCGGCTTGGCAAGCATCTTTCCCCCACGCGTTCCCCCAAGAGGTTCCGGTAGGCTCTGATTCGTTCCACCTCGGAATCTCCTTCTTCATATCTTTCCGGTTCCGCGGCTCTTGCCTGCCGGTACCTTGGCGGTCGCGTTTCTTCTTCAGCATACGCTGCCCTTGCAGCTCGATAATTTTGCTCGGTTTCGTGTCTACCGGCATGATTGTTTCCGGCATAGCCATAGCCATTTCCGGCATAGCCACGCCCTGCTCCATAGCTTTTTTCTCTGGCATTATGTGGCCCGGCTTTTTGTTTTCCGGCAAGAACCAGATCATACACGGTCATCTGCCGCGCATTCATTTCTTTTTCTCTTCTTTTATCCGGATGAGGGGACGAAGCCTGCCCCTGGGACTTGCTTCCGGCAACTTTTGTCGACCGGATCGATTTTGACTCTAGCGCTGCTTTGTTCATTCTAGCAAGCTCATCATTTTGTGCCTGTATGGTATCAAGCCGCTCTCTAACTCTATCCTGCTGCTTTGCCAGAGCCTCACCGGATAACGAATCACACATTTCCATGGCGGCCTTAGCAGCTTTTATAGTTTTATCCGGACTATTGTACTTCGGTTTCTTTACGATGCTCACAGATGCAGAGGTGCTTTTGCCGGTATGAATTTCCTTACGCAAATCCTGATCTAGATTGCGAGCCTTAAGCCGGTTTTCCGGCATCCTAGCAGCATGAGCACTAACTGAAGCAAAGCCATGGGCAGCGTTATACTCACGTAGGGTCAGGTTCAGCTCGCGTTGCACCTGGAGGATGTTTGCGCCGCCGGAAAGCAGCGTCTTGCGTGTCGCCTCCAGCTGCGCTTGGGCCGCAGCCGGATCGATGTTCTGCGCGATGGGCGTCGCCAGCACGTTCATCGCCACTTGGAGTGGCGTTTCCGGTGGTGCTGAAGATGCTCCCGCGGCGCCTGCGTCACGCTCCAGTGGAGGCTTGGCCGCACGGGTCGATGCCGCACGCCCAGCACCTTCTTCCACAGCGTCCTTGCCGGCGCCGGCCATGCCAGCCATCATGACCTCCACGCTGCCGGCGGCGCGGCCAGAACATAGCCACCTTGGCGGATCCGGTGCCACCAGTACCGGCGAGATGAACTGGCGCACAGGGACGGTGCCGAAGTAGATGCGGTGGCTGCCGAACTCGATGATGTGGCCGTTCTTGGGGAACTTACCGCCGTTGGTGAAGCAGCCTGCGTTGTCGTTGATGAAGTCCATGGCGTAGATGTTCTGTACGAGCGCGGACACCGTTCGCTCGCCATCGACGTCGAGGAGGCCCGCCCGAATATGGACTCCAGCAAGCGCCTCTCTCTGCCCCACGGTGGGCGCCAACTGTCGTCGTGGTGAACAGACAGATGCCATGGGATGGCTTAAGATGGGGCCGAGTTGGACGCTAGAGGATTCGGGGGAGGGTTTTGGATCAGGTAGGATGAACTTCCGGGTGCTTTCCTCAAGAACTTGGCCAAGGCCAGAGGTAGAAGAAGAGAGACACAAGGACGGACTCCGTTCTAGATCTTCTCTATTCCATGAACAAGGTTACAGGAGGTTTTCATACACACATGCTCGTATTATCTCGTCGTCCTTCTACGCTGCTGTGTCCGTGAGGAGGGCTGCCCCCTCTCCTTATATAGGGGAGAGGGTGGCTTACAGGGGAAGAAACCCTAATGGCATCTTTGAACAGACAAACTGCTTTACAAAGCTACTTTATAAAGCTACTTATTCATAGGTGACGCCGGTATCTTCTTTAATCAGGGAAGCTGATGTCCTCCGGTTGCTTTGGGCGTCACCATTGTCTTTTACGTCATGGCTTCGTTTAAAGCTACTTTGCTTAGCTCATCTTTGTCTTCTAGCTCCTGGGAGAATCTTTGACCATCTTGCTGATACCGGTAGTCCGGTATCTTCTTAGCTCATTCCGGCATGCCTCTCTTTGGTCATACCGGTATTGGCTTCCTTAGCCGAGAGCCTAAACTCACAGTCCGGAATGAACATCAAACCGGTATCTTGACGGCTCAAGCCATCCGGTTTAGCATGCCTTTGGCATACCGGGGGTCATCCCCCCAACATGAAGCATGTCTCCTTCCGATGTCCTTCTCCTCAATCGTTCTTGTCTTTCTTCTGTCTGCATCATCTATCGGGTGCGCGTCAGCGCTCCCGATGGGAGTAGCCCCCGAGTCTAGGTACGGATGCTTGCAATCCGTGCGTAGACTCAAGTTGTACCACTCGAACATTTTTCTCTGCCGAAGTTTTTCTGCAAGTCTTCGTAGGTCATCCGATATATTTTCCTCACGCAAGGGATAATGAGTAACATGCCCAACTTTTGCTGGTTAACTGCCGACGGCAAAACAACGTTACCCTACACAGAATCAAGTCCCCGGGCATGATCCTGGAGTGCGAAAAAAGTTTTGTCGGGTGCGCGTTCAGCACTCCCGATGGGAGTAGCCCCCGAGTCTGGGCACGAGTGCTCGCAACCGGGTGCAGACTCGAGTCGAACAATTATCTCTTCTCTCAGGGCCTTCTTTTCTTTTTCTTCGAGTCCTCATTTTGTCGGGTGCACGTTCAGCGCTCCCGATGGGAGTAGCCCCCGAGTCTAAGTGCAGATGCTTTGCAATCTGTGCATAGACTCAAGTTCATCATCTGATACCTTTTTATCCTTTCGACTGCCTTTGGCATTTCCTTATGACGTCATTGATGACGCTTTACTGATATCTTGATTTTGACTGATAGGACGTAACCTACTGGGCCTATTCTTTCTTTGTCTGGCCCTTTTCGCACAGTTACCTAGGCGTCTCCTCGATTCCTGCAATCTTTAATAGAAAAGATCCACTGAATGAACCGGTAGCAACGACACGTGCCTGCACAGCTCTTAAATTCTCCTCTCCTTAAAAATCTCCAAAGGGCAAAAAATCCCTAATCTTCTCCCACATTTTCCGCAGCATCTTCTCGTTCTTCTCCTTCTTCCTCCCTTCGCTACTGCTGCGCCGCCACCACTGCTTTTCCGATCTCCCCAGATCCAGCAATGGTGAAGAAGAAGGGCCTTACTGCCGCCGCCAGTGCCACTAGAGGAGGCGCCGCCGCCAAATCTTCCTCGAATCCTTCGAAGGGGGCGCCCCAAACGCTCCTCCCCCAGCTCTGGCACCGCCAGCGCCGCCAAGTTCGGTAGCCAAGCCTGGAGATTGGATAGCGTCAACCGTCACCATGCGTGATGAGAAAAGATCCCGAAGCCTGGGCTTGATCTCCTCCGATGAGGGAAATGTGATTTTCCAGGTGCGATTTCTCGGCCTAATCCCCCTGCTGGCTTTACCGTGATGTTCTTGTCGTTCCTCTATCGGGGTATTTCGCTCCCCGCTCATGAATTCTTCCTCCATCTCTTGCGAACTTACGAGATCCAATTATGGCAACTCACTCCCAACTCAATCCTCCACGTTGCTGTGTTCATCACCCTTTGCGAGGCATTTCTGGGCATCAAACCTCATTTTGGGCTGTGGAAAAAGATCTTCTATGCGAAGAGATACAGCAGTAGTAATGGATCCTTTGTCACCGGAGGGGTGGGGTTTGTAGCTTGTTCGGAGGTCAATTACTTCAATTTCCCGATGAGAGAATCTGTGCAAGGGTGGAGACTGAAATGGTTTTACGTCAAGGATTCTTTGTCACCCGAATCCCAGCTTCCTTGCTTTACCGACGTCCTTGAAGCCAAGCCTAAGAATTCCTGGAAGAACATTCTCTCTCCCGATGAAAGAGTAGCAGCCGATGAATTATTTGCCAAATTTCTTCGAATCAAAGAGGCCGATGGCCAGACCATGGTCCGCACAGAGGTGGCCGCAGTGTTCCTGAAACGTCGAGTCCAACCAGTCATGGCCAGAGTCCATCCGATGTGGTTGTATTCAGGTCCAAAGGATGAGACCAGCATTAATGCTGCCGAACTGTCGGAAAAGGAACTGCTCGATGAAGTCCGTCGCCTTACTTTCTTTAGCCAAGAAGACTCGATCCCATTGATATCTTCTTACACTCCTCTAGATGCCGATCATCCACCACCAGAGGTAACTTTCCCTTTCAAATCCTTGTCATGCTATTTTTACTTAGTCAACGTAATTACCACTATTCTTATTTGTTTTTCTCTTCGACAGATCCCCATAGTCCCTGGAGATTTGCACGATTCGCCAAACGATACCTCTGAGGGAAGAGGCTCTTCAGTACCCGTTGATTTTCACACTGTCGAGCATACTGGCCCAGAGTGCGATCATGATGATCCAATAGAATCCGAAACTGTTCACACCGATCTTCCTCCCTCAGCCGATGATGCTTGCGACACAGAGGGATCAGTGCGTGATGATGACGCTGATACGTCTCCAACGTACCTATAATTTCTGATGTTCCATGCTTGTTTTATGACAATACTTACATGTTTTGCTTGCACTTTATAATGTTTTTATGCATTTTCCGGAACTAACCTATTAACGAGATGCCGAAGGGCCAGTTGTTGTTTTCTGTTGTTTTTGGTTCCAGAAAGGCTGTTCGGGCAATATTCTCGGAATTCGACAAAATCAACGCCCAGAACCTTATTTTTCCCGGAACCTTCCAGAAAGTCAGAGGGGGACCAGAGGGGAGCCCTGGGGGCCCCACACAACAGGGCCGCGCGGGCTCCACCCTGGCCGCGCCGGCCTAGTGTGAGGAGGCCCCGTGGCCCCTCCGACTCCGACTCTTCGCCTATTTAAGCCGTCCTGACCTAAAACATCGACACCGATTGACGAAACTCCAGAAAGACTCCAGGGGCGCCGCCACCATCGCGAAACTCCAATTCGGGGGACAGAAGTCTCTGTTTCGGCACCCTGCCGGGACGGGGAAGTGCCCCTGGAAGCCATCTCCATCGACGCCATCGCCTCCACCATGCTCCGTGAGTAGTTCCCCCATGGACTACGGGTTCTAGCTGTAGCTAGTTGGTACTCTCTCCCCCATGTACTTCAATACAATGATCTCATGAGCTGCCTTACATGATTGAGATTCATCTGATGTAATCGGTGTTGTGTTTGTCGGGATCCGATGGATTGTTACATTATGATTAGTCTATCTATAAAGTTTATGAAGTTATTGTTGCTGCAATCTTGTTGTGTTTAATGCTTGTCACTAGGGCCCGAGTGGCATGATCTTAGATTTAAGCTCTATACTTATTGCTTAGATTGTATCTACAAGTTGTATGCACATGTCTATGTCCGGAACCAAAGGCCCCAAAGTGACAGATATTGGGATAACTGGAGGGGAAGGCTTAGATATGAGGATCACATGTTTTCACGGAGTGTTAATGCTTTGCTCCGGTGCTCTATTAAAAGGAGTACCTTAATTTCCAGTAGATTCCCTAGAGGCCCGGCTGCCACCGGCTGGTAGGACAAAAGATGTTGTACAAGTTTCTCATTGCGAGCACGTATGACTATATATGGAAAACATGCCTACATGATTAATAATCTTGATGTTCTGTCTTAATGCTATTTCAATCCTATCATTTGCCCAACTGTAATTTGTTCACCCAACATTTGTTATTGGAGAGTTACCACTAGTGTAGATAGCTGGGAACCCCGGTCCATCTCTCATCATCATATACTCGTTCTACATGACATTGGAAGTAGTATCAACTATTTTCTGGTGCCATTGCTCTCATATTATCGTTTACGCATTGCTGTTATCATATTATCGCTCTCATATTATCTTTGCTTTCACATCACCCCTGTTACTAGTGCTTTTCCAGGTGCAGCTGAATTGACAACTCAGTTGTTAAGGCTTATAAGTATTCTTTACCTCCCCTTGTGTCGAATCAATAAATTTGGGTTTTACTTCCCTCGAAGACTATTGCGATCCCCTATACTTGTGGGTTATCAAGACTATTTTCTGGCGCCGTTGCCGGGGAGGCATAGCTCTACTCATAAGTTCACCTGGGGAGTACACTCTACCTCTCTCTCTATTTTATTTTATTTTGTTTTGCTTATTAGTTTACTTTTGTCTGGTTTATTTTTGGTTAGTTTATTTCTGTCTAGTTTTATTTTGCCTAGTTTACTTTTGTCTAGTTTATTTTTGTCTAGTTTTATTACATACCCAAAAATCCATAAAAATTTGAAAAACCGAAAAATTAAAAACTGTTGTTATGGGAGAACCTACAACCTATTTGGAGCTTATTGAATTATCTATACCTAATAATAAAGGAGCTAAGGTTTCTGCCAAAAAAATTCGTCAACGCTTTTTTTTGGACCGTTTTACCCTCCCACCAAATCGCATATTACTGCAAACTGCCATTATACCATTTCATTATTATTTGCTTCTGTTCATCGCCGCTCCGGAACGGACCCTGCTCGCGTCCAGCTGAGGCAGGCTGGGCCACTGTTTCCAATATCCAATCTTTTTATGGGCTTTCTGCCGGAATTACTCCGATGAGGGAGACACACCTATTCTTTGTTCAATAGTCCCACATCGCTCCTTCATGTCAAGTTCTGCCGATTTATATAGGTAAATTTCTGGATTATCAACAAGCCTCCTTGGAAAGCAACAATCTGCAAGCACCAGGATCTAAGAGCAGCAATCCTGAGTAAGCAAATTACGAGGAAGGAATAGAGAGTCGATCCGCAAACAAAGAAAGCCGGCAATCCTGAGGAAGGAAATTATGAGGAAGGAATAGAGAGTGACGACCGTCCGCAGGTCTGCGGGCCGAGAAAGATGGGCAAGGGGAGAGGGCAAAAGCAGGCAGAAAGCCGAGCCGAGCAAGAGCAGGCGCACGCTATCATGTGATGGGGAATGCCTCGAGGAAGGACCTCGAGCTGGCGACGGGCGCGCTAGGACGAGGCCGCAACAGTACAAGGCGTGAGTGGCGGCGCTGAAGAGGAAATATAGCGATGATGGGGTCGCATGTGGTTCCTTGCGCCTAGGGCAGAGGGGGAGTCTACTACTTGGGCCCTTGCTCAGGCCCGATCCAGCTACATGATCTTGGGCTCTTTCTTTTTACACAGAGAAAGCACACGACCTGCCCGTTGGTGCCTATTTAGATTTTGGTCACCCCGTTTGGATTATTAATTCCCAGAACGAATTTGTACTCCGATGAACATTCCCATTTAACAAAGTGGAGGCTGCTTTCCCCTTCAAAAAACATCAGAAAGGAAAAGGGGGTTCGGGAAAAATAAAACGGCAAACATTTTCGAAAATTTGTGAAATTTTCTAACACTATTTTTTGAAATACAACGAAATACATTTTGAAAAATTTGTGAAATTTTCTAACACTATTTTTTGAAATACAACGAAATTGAAAAACAAAAGCCTTACATGTACCCAATCATCCAGTGAAAAGATGAATGAGGTAGTAGCAACAAAAAAGGGTTCACAACAGAGTTACTGAATGGAAATGATGATGAAATTCGAGGATGGATTATTCTTGAAGCGCTTGGATGGGAAGGAGAAATGGTGGTTCACTGGTTAGAGACACTATCGGCGTCGAAGGTGAAGCTGTAATTGGGGTGAGACTTACTGGGACTCTGTTATCACCAGAACTTGACCGGATCAGAGGTGGGCCGCGATTAAGATGGGCTTGAAGAATATACCTGGAAGAATTACATGAATCAGCCTTGTATACAAAGTTTGGGCTAGTTTGCCCGTGTATCTGTAAATATAGTAGGATACGTGTCGGTTAGATAGAATTTGGCTCGTGCACGGTTGGGATTACTCCCACGTTAGAAAGTCTACGGACTATAAATATGTATCTAGGGTTATTGAGAAAAACAACAATCACGTTCATCACAAACCAATCTAGGCGCATCGCCAACCCCTTGTTTCGAGGGTTTCTTCCGGGTAAGCATCATGCTGCCTAGATCGCATCTTGCGATCTAGGCAGTACACGTTTATTCGTTGCTCATGCGTTGCTCGTGCTAAAGCCTTGTTGATGGCGAGCAACGTAGTTATCATAGATTTGTTAGGGTTAGTATCGTTTCCTCGTGTCACATGCTTTCGTCCATGCAACCCTTAGACGTCTAGCCGCCCTTACACCTATCTTAGGTGTAAGGGCGGCACCTCGCTTGATCATTATTTAGTAGATCCGATCCGTTATGATTGCTCCTTGTTATTCAAGGATTAGTTTAATATCTGCATAGTTAGGCCTTGCAAACGGGTTGAAGGATCCAGTAGCACGTAGGGTGTAGTTTGCTAGCCCTAGATGAGATGTTCCGGGGATCAACTTCACGTTGGTTTTTAGGCCTTATCTAGGGTCGGTTTATTATCACCGTGCATGGCTGCCAGGCTCAATCACGCGTAGGATGTTCCGATTATGTGGTGAAAACCCTAAATCGTCGTAGGTCGTTTTAGCTTTATATTGATCAAGCAGGACCACCATGTGACTGTATACCTCATACGGATCATGGGTGGATCGGTTCCTTGAGCCGATTCACAGGACAACCTGAGAGCCGATCGAGGCTCGTATTTAATGTTTACGTGTATGCCATGCAGGAAACTAAGCGAAGCAAATCCATCACCTTCCTGATCAGGTATAGGTCAGGTGGCACGCCCTTGCACCAGCATCGGACGTGCGTGCCGAGGCTTTGCGGGCCGTCGCTCGAGGGACCAGGGCCAGCCGCAGTCCTGGGAGCCTCCCGGCTCTACTGTGTTGCCCGTCGCTGCTCGCCGGTGGGTTTCTGACCGCAACACATTCTAGCACGCCCGGTGGGACAGTCTTCGACATCAACTGCATCGCCATCTACATCTGAGATGGCGGAAGGTACTCCAGTCACGTACGAAGATCTGACTGAGGAGCTCAAGAAGAAGTATGACGAGGTCAAAGCTATCCTCGAAGCCGACCTCATCGGCTCTTTCCAGAGAACCCGCTCACACGGCATCAGGTGGAAAGGGTTCTCACCTGAAGGCGCGCTCGATGGAGTGGACCTATCCGCCCCTTCAGAAGAACGCACCAGGTCTCTGCGTCAGGAGATTAATTTCATGGTAGCTCATTCGCTGCACCGCCATTCTGAGAGCCTGGTGAACAATTTGGAGCGTATCGCCCTTCGGGTGATCCAGGAAATCATGAGGCATCAGTATTCTCCGTCAGGACCTGCTCTAGGGACTCACCAAGGAGAGATACCACTCCAGTCCCGACCACCGCTGCCGTTCGCGTTGGCAGCACCAGAAGTGCCGAATTCACCGGCATTCGTCGTCTACAAGATCGGTGGTGACCCTAGTGATCACCAGTTCTTGTATGAGGCGCCTAAGGAGATCCCTCACGGATACACGTGCACATACGTGCCAGACTGCAGTAACTGGGCACTCACGAACCAGACTACAACAACAGGGACTTCTGGAACAGCAGGAGGAACTTCTGGAGCAGATCTTGAGAAGCAGACGTGGCTAGCTAAGTATGCCACTCCGACGAACCTCCAGAGCTCGACTCCTGCAGTTGGCTCAGAGCTTGAGAAGCAAGCGTGGCTGGCTAAGTATGCCACTCCAGCGAATCTTCAGAGTTCGACTCCTGCAGCCAGCACCGCGGATCAGAACAGTACAATCTTGAGAGACCAGTTCGGCATGGTGCCGAAAAGGAGGGCAATCGGCTATTCTAAGCCGTACCCCAACGAGTACGATTTGATCCCACTACCACCCAAGTATCGGCTCCCCGAATTCTCCAAGTTTAGTGGGTCAGATGGCTCCAGCTCAATCGAGCATGTGAGCCGATATTTGGCGCAGCTGGGCACGATCTCAGCATCAGATGAACTACGTGTGAGGTTCTTCGCACAGTCCCTCACAGGATCAGCTTTCGGGTGGTACACATCGCTGCCACCAGACTCAATCCGGACTTGGAAGCAGTTGGAGGAACAGTTCCACATGCAGTATCACTCAGAGGCTTCCGAGGCTGGCATTGCCGATCTAGCACAAGTACGACAGAAGCGCGGAGAAATAGTGTCAGAATACATCCAGCGCTTCAGGACCGTTAGGAACCGATGCTATTCGGCTCGTGTGACTAAAAAAGAAGCAGTCGAGTTGGCGGTGGTGGGTCTCGCATCACCGATCAAGGATGTGGCCTCCCAAGCGGACTACCCTTCACTGGCGCATATGGTGCAGAAGCTGTCATTATATGAACAGCGCCACCCAGAGGTGTACCAGGATAAATTCAAGCGTGCGGTAGTCCTGGTTGAGGCAGGTGAAGACGAAGGCTCTGCGGGAGATCAAGAGGTAGCAGTGGCTGAATGGGCTCGGGGGGGCAAGCCCCGTGTCCTGCAAATGGGTTAAGCCACAAGGTCCTCCAAGAGGGTTTGACTTCGACGTGACCAAGGCTGAGCAAATTTTCGACCTCTTACTTAAGGAGAAGCAGCTAAAGGTACCCGAAGGCCACAAAATCCCCACGGCGCAGGAGCTGAACGGAAAGCCATACTGCAAGTGGCATAACACGTTCACCCATACCACCAACGACTGCAGGGTGTGGCGTCAGCAGATCCAAATGGCGATAGAACAAGGACGTCTAATTTTTAGCCAGTACGCCATGAAAGTCGACACACACCCCTTCCCCGCCGTTAACATGGTGGAGTGCACTTACCCTGGGAGGTGCCAGCCAGGTTTCTCGTTCAGCATCAACATGGTAGGACCTAGACACCACTCTGGTAAGGACAGAGACGAGGGTAGCTGCTCTCATAACAAGGACAAAGAGGAAGCCGTTCCACGCGATCGGCTCCAGCATGATGGCAAGCGCTACATCACAGAGGGAGAAGTGAAGAATGTGCGGTATCAGCGACCTCTCTCTAATCACCTCCTCAACAAATACGTGAGTCAATACGACCAACGCCGACGATATGACGACGATGACGAAAGAGATCGTCTGGCTAACAGGGACGCCAGGAGACATCGTCGGCAGGATTGCGATGAGGAGAGATATGAGCGCCATGCCAAGGAAAATCCGAGAGAACAAGACAACGTGGACAGGCACTGGGACTGTCCCTTCTTCAGACACTGCTGGGATTCAGGAATGAGCCGATTGCCTACAATCGGCAACTGCCCAGAATGTAGAGAGAAGAAGAAGGGTGCAGGAGACGTGTCAGTATTCAAACGTCTAGGGCCACTCCCATCTCAGAACAAGTACGCTGAGTCCTCTCGGGTGGAAGATCTCGAGGAGTTAGAAGACGACGATGAAGAAGAAGAAGATAAGTACCACCGGCCAAGGTGGTGCCCTGATGGACTCAGCCGTTCCCAAAAGCGTAGGGTTCAGCGACTACGTGGTTTGGAGGAAGCCGAAAGGTTATACCTGCACACGTTAAGGAAAGCGCGGCCTGATCTGGCCGCGAAAATTCAGCGAACTCTGGACGAAGAAGGTCGGCCACAAAAGAAAGAGTGGCGCCCCAGACAAAGGAAAGCCGATGATGAGACATCGGCTGGCACAAACATGGTGTTCATCCTTCCAACGGAGTTTAGTGCTCCAGGATTAGACGAAGCACCTGTGGCACAACTTGACTGCGGCCCACGGCCAGTTATCTTTGAGAAGCCACGAGAAAGAAGCTACAGACACCTGAAGGCCCTGTACTTGCGAGGTTATATCAATGGGCAGCCTGTCAACAAGATGCTGGTGGACACCGGAGCGGCAGTCAACATCATGTCATACTCCATGCTACGTCGGTTGGGACGCTCTAGCTCGGATCTGATCAAGACCAACGTTACACTGAGCGATTTCAACGGCCAAGCATCGGAAGCACAAGGTGTTCTGAACGTGGATCTGACCATAGGAAGAAAAACCATCCCTACGACGTTCTTTATTGTCGACAGCAAGAGCACCTATGCTGTCCTGCTAGGGAGAGATTGGATCCACGCCAACTGTTGCATTCCATCCACGATGCACCAATGTTTAATACAGTGGGATGGAGATGAAGTAGAGGTCGTCCACGCAGATGACTCAGCCGAGATTTCAACGGCTGGCATGAACATTTGGGAGACGGCAGGCCAAGAGCCACTCTCAGGCATCACTTTGGACGACTGCGAGCGCATCGACGTGACGAAAAACGGGGTGAGGCTGGTCTTATCCACCGGCCTGTCCGTGTAACAAGAGCAAAATCTGTGGACGAACATGGCAAGGCCGATCCTTGTGATCGGCCCCAAAAAAAAATAAAAAGGGATGGTCTTGTCTCAAGCATGTCACGTGGTTATAGTAAAGCAAGACCAAGATGTAAACCTTCATTGAGCGATTCAATCAACATGGAGGCCGATTCCAGCAATCGGCCAAAATTATCCTCACCATACGTTCTGCCCGTGTTCAACGTCGATCTAACGGGCGGCGGAAAAGCGGGGATACAGGTTTACGTCGGCTGATGAGCTGGAAGAAGTCAACATTGGTCCTGACGGAGCCGATATTCAAGTACAGTGCCTTGGCTAACTACAGAGCCGATATCTGCAGTTACCTGACAGATTCGGCTCGGGGGGCACCTAATCAGATGAACATGTGCGATACATGTGCAGTGAAATATTGGGGGCCGATAGAAAAATCGGCCACACAAAAAAAAACTTTAGAACTAAGAAACAAAGCCGATGCACAGCCATCGACTCTAGTACAAATTACGCAGGATCTACCAGCTGCGTGTTCAAGGCGCGGGTTTCGGCCAAGTCGGTCTTCAGTTCAGTTTCGAGGCCTTCTGCTTCCTCCAACCCTTTGCGCAGGGTCGCCAGTTCAGCAGTGCTGTCAGATGTGTCAGTTTTGGCATCCAAGGCAGCCTGTTGCTCATTAAGCCGTTGGCGTTGGTCTGCAATATCGGCTTTCAACGGAAGAAGAGATGATCGGCTCTGGTATTCTGCTGTCGGTTTGGCCAAGTTGGCCACCTTCTCAACTACACTCGTAGAAGTTGCTAGGGCCAGAGTGGCGGATGGCATGGGTACCTCCTCGACTTCCCCATTGGAGGTGTCATCAGTCTGCAAATAGAGAGGCTTGCGGTTCCTTGCGGGCTCTCTTTATGCATCGGCTCTCTGTGCGTAGGCTGCCCTGCCCCGCTCTAATGGGAGTTTGGGAAACGGCAGGTTCAGTGGCTGACCTTTTCTTGGAAGCCGACGGTGGTGAGTCTGGCTGACTCTGCGTGGTGGTTTTCTCAGAATTGCCCGGGCTCGAGTCTCTTCGATTGAACTATGTGTCCTCACTAGAGTTTTCTTCAGTAGAGGTTTGTAGAAGAACTACGAGTATGCTGCAGAAGCCTAGAAGGATGAATGAAATCAGCCAAAGCATGGGCGGGACTTACGTGCAAGCCTTCTTTAGCTGGAGTAGGGCTTTGGCGCCTCAGAGTCTTCCTGGCAGCTACTTTCCTCACCGCTGTTCTCGCCTTGACTGAGGCTCGGGGGGCAGCTGACTTAGTAGACACTCTGCTTTTTGAAGCCGATTTAGGTGTCATCGGCTGGCTCTGCATCACAACCTTCTTCAAAGATGGTGAGATTTTGCAAAAGAGGACCACCGGAGCTGTTGGGAGGAATCTGAAAGGGGAGCCGTCATCACCTACAGGGTCTGGACCGACCTGTTGCTGCAAGGAGATGAAGGGACATCATCGGCAAAACTATCTAACCCGAAGGAGATTGGATTTTCAAAACAGCCGATGAACAGCCATCGGCTTTAGGGTTGCGAAGTATTATGGTCAGATATTAAATTACAGTCTGAATTTGAGGAGTGCTTGGATGACTGTCTAAATTGGTATTTGAGTCTGGCTTCATGGGCGTTTGAGGCGAAAAGTCCGATACGTTGCTATCGGTTCTTGGTGCGGCAAATGGAAGACTTGAAATTGGATAGATGGAGAGTCAAATTGGAAGAACAGATCTTATTAATTCAAAGGGACGGCTTTACAAGAAAGAGCCGATGGCTCTCAAAAGGATCATCCGATGCCTAATGCACTGCTGCTACTAGTCCTATGCTACTAGTCCTAGTCTAAGGGCCGTTGCTGCCCTCGTCGGTGCTGTCGTGGCTGCCGTCAGCGCTGCTGCCGGCGGGCTCCTCGTAGCTGTTGCCGTAACCTTTGGCAGGGGCCCCGTACTCTTCCTCGTCATCATCATCGTCGTCATCATCATCCGACCCGGCGCGGAAGCACTTCATTGGCGGGTACTCGTCGGAGGAGGTGTCCTCCTCCACTTCTTCATCCTCCTTATCGGAAGAGATGTCTTCGCCCCAGGGAGCATCATCGTCGTCCTCCTCCTCCGAATCCCCATCAATGAGGAATTGAAGGTTGTCCTCCCCATCGGTCAGGGATTCATCATCCTCTGACCAGACGGAGAAGTCCCAGTCCGCCTCGTCCCATCGCTCCGGGGCGCGTATGTCTTCCGGCGTCGACTCGCGGGAGAAGGAAGACCGGAAGGAAAGACCAGAGGAAGAAGAGGAGAAGGAGTCCATGGTGGAAGAAGGGTTTTTCGAGTACTACAGAGGAGCAGAGGATGAGGAGGGGATGAAGAGGCAAACTGCTCGATGCGGTTAAATAAAGGGGTATAGTGGAGATTTAATGCCACTACGGTTTCGAGGAAGTGATGTTAAAGCTATCAAATCTTGCAGAGAAGTTGATAAGGCAAGGCATCATGATGAAGGATACTGTGACGGTTCTGCTCTGCCACGACATGACCCGACGAAGAGAAAACAGAGTGATTTTGGAATTGTCATTTCCAAAACCAGGGGGGCATGTGTTATCACCAGAATTTGACCGGATCAGAGGTGGGCCGCGATTAAGATGGGCTTGAAGAATATACCTGGAAGAATTACATGAATCGGCCTTGTATACAAAGTTTGGGCTAGTTTGCCCGTGTATCTGTAAATATAGTAGGATACGTGTCGGTTAGATAGAATTTGGCTCGTGCACGGTTGGGATTACTCCCACGTTAGAAAGTCTACGGACTATAAATATGTATCTAGGGTTATTGAGAAAAACAACAATCACGTTCATCACAAACCAATCTAGGCGCATCGCCAACCCCTTGTTTCGAGGGTTTCTTCCGGGTAAGCATCATGCTGCCTAGATCGCATCTTGCGATCTAGGCAGTACACGTTTATTCGTTGCTCATGCGTTGCTCGTGCTGAAGCCTTGTTGATGGCGAGCAACGTAGTTATCATAGATGTGTTAGGGTTAGCATCGTTTCCTCGTGTCACATGCTTTCGTCCATGCAACCCTTAGACGTCTAGCCGCCCTTACACCTATCTTAGGTGTAAGGGCGGCACCTCGCTTGATCATTATTTAGTAGATCCGATCCGTTATGATTGCTCCTTGTTATTCAAGGATTAGTTTAATATCTGCATAGTTAGGCCTTGCAAACGGGTTGAAGGATCCAGTAGCACGTAGGGTGTAGTTTGCTAGCCCTAGATGAGATGTTCCGGGGATCAACTTCACGTTGGTTTTTAGGCCTTATCTAGGGTCGGTTTATTATCACCGTGCGTGGCTGCCAGGCTCAATCACGCGTAGGATGTTCCGATTATGTGGTGAAAACCCTAAATCGTCGTAGGTCGTTTTAGCTTTATATAGATCAAGCAGGACCACCATGTGACCGTATACCTCATACGGATCATGGGTGGATCGGCTCCTTGAGCCGATTCACAGGACAACCTGAGAGCCGATCGAGGCTCGTATTTAATGTTTACGTGTATGCCATGCAAGAAACTAAGCGAAGCAAATCCATCACCTTCCTGATCAGGTATAGGTCAGGTGGCACGCCCTTGCACCAGCATCGGACGTGCGTGCCGAGCCTTTGCGGGCCGTCGCTCGAGGGACCAGGGCCAGCCGCAGTCCTGGGAGCCTCCCGGCTCTACTGTGTTGCCCGTCGCTGCTCGCCGGTGGGTTTCTGACCGCAACAGACTCATGGAGGGCTGCACACACAAGAGCTCAATCGACGACGTGCCAGTCGAGCGGCCCTGGAAAGGGGGCGTCGTGGCCCCTATGGCACGACAGACATATAGGGCGGGGCTGGTAGTCGCCTAGCGAGGGCTTGCAATTTAATTTTGTTACGTATCATTATGTTCATGATTGAATAGAAGAAAATGATCGTGGAAAAAATGATAAGTGTCAACGCAGATTGTTTATTACTCCCCCGTCCCAAAATGCAAGACGCATAAGTTTTAATCAAAAGTTAACATATTTTAATTTTGACCAAATTTATATGTAATAATATAAACATTCACAATACCAAATCAATATCAATACATTCACCCACAAGAAAGTATAGTTTCTCAATATTTTTTTTCGTATAAACTTGATCAAACTTAGAAGATATTGACTTTTGGCTAAACCTTAAGAGCCTTACATTTTGGAACGAAAGGAGTATAATATTTTAGTATTTATTTTTTCCCGGTGCAACGCACGGGCACTTTTGCTAGTATAATAATTATAGAGATTCAAGAACGGGAAAAGTTATGAGTGTTGTGATAGAAAAACTGAATACAATTGCTAAAATCTTGCTTAAACTCCATGATATAAACTGTTGCTCTCAACAGGATACTAAACATCTTAAATTTCAATGTGGCTTTAGTGAGGAAGTTTTAATTAAGAGCTATAATTGGAATAACTATATTCATTTTGGGTTCGAAGAGGTAGAACAATTTGTCATATTTATGGGAGCCTCTGAGATAGAATCCTTCATTGCTAAAAACTATGAAACTTGTGTTGTTTGTAAGGACCTTAAAGATTATGTCTCTTCTATCCTTAATTTTTGCATATAAAGCTACAGTGATAATCCTTATATCATTGATTATAACGAGAGACTCATTAATGCACAAGAATGCACTCACAGTTTGCAGGAACCCGTAGAAGAAGAAATTGATGAACCTGAAAGCTCATTGGATGAAAAAGAGGAGGAAATCGATGAACCTGAAAGCTCATTGGATGAAAAAGAAGAGGAGAGTGATGAACAAAAGGAGGAAGAATGGATTAGCTACCCATGCCAACCTTCTAATGAGAGTAACTCTTTATCTCTTACATTATTTGATTGTCCTCCATGCTTACCAAAGGAGGATGAATGTTATGTTCCTGTGGATTCTCTTGAAATATTCCCTATGAGTAAAACTTGTGAGAATAATTATGCTACTGTTATCTATGATAATCCATGCTATTTTGATAAATCTTATGATAATGCTTTGTTTGTGCCTGATATCAAAATGTATGGTACTAAAGAGTTTTGCTTGGCAAATGTTTATGATAAATCTCTAGATGACGGTCCTATGTTACTTGATAATATTAATTGTACTACTAATGAAAATGGGATTGGAGAAGTCTTGACTTTATCTAGGAGTCTCATATCTTTTGAGATTGATCAGTCATCTTGTTATAGTATCGATAAAAGTGGTTTTGAAAGTTTTGATCCTATTATTTTTGAACTTGATAAAAATTATGTGTTTATGGATCATGAAAAGTATGCTGCATGTGATAGTTATATTGTTGAGTTTATCCATGAAGCTACTGAAAATTATTATGAGAGAGGAAAATATGGTTGTAGAAATTTGCATGGTAATAGAACACCTCTCTATATGGTGAAAATTTTGAAGT
Source organism: Lolium perenne (assembly GCF_019359855.2). Taxonomy (NCBI): domain Eukaryota; kingdom Viridiplantae; phylum Streptophyta; class Magnoliopsida; order Poales; family Poaceae; genus Lolium; species Lolium perenne. The sequence continues at coordinate 34,445,010 of NC_067249.2, read as the reverse complement.
TGCTCTTGTTTTATCTTCTTATGCTTGTCACTTGGTTCTTCATGAATTTATTTGTGTACAAGATTCCTATGCATAGGAAGTGGGTTAGACTTAAATGTGTTTTGAACTTGCTTTTTGATGCTCTCTTTTGCTTCAACTCTCATCCTTATGTGAGCATCATTAAAATTGCTGAGCCCATCTTAATGGCTATAAAGAAAGCACTTCTTGGGAGATAACCCATGTCTTTATTTTGCTACTGTTTTGTTGTGTCTTGGAAGTTGTTACTACTGTAGCAACCTCTCCTTATCTTTATTTTATTGCAATGTTGTGCCAAGTGAAGTCTCTAATAGAAGGTTGATGCTAGATTTGGATTTCTGCGCAGAAACAGATTTCTTGCTGTCACGAATTTGGGTAAGATTCTCTGTAGGTAACTCAGAAAAATCTACCAATTTACGTGAGTGATCCTCAGATATGTACGCAACTTTCATTAGTTTTGAGTTTTCTGATTTGAGCAACGGAAGTACCTCTTAAAAATTCGTGTTTACAGGCTGTTCTGTTTTGACAGATTCTGTCTCTGTTTTTTGCATTGTCTCTTGTGGACTTTAAGTGAGGCTTTCTAGACGTGGAGAGCTGTAGATAATGTTTTATTGAGTACTTGCAATGTGTCACTACAGGGCTAAAGTGGATTAAAGTTTTTTGAGTAATAACCCCTCTAATGAAGTTTATGAGAAGTTTGGTGTGAAGGAAGTTTTCAAGGGTCAAGAGAGGAGGATGATATATGATCAAGAAGAGTGAAAAGCCTAAGCTTGGGGATGCCCTCGTGGTTCATCCCTGCATATTTCAAGAAGACTCAAGCGTCTAAGCTTGGGGATGCCCAAGGCATCCCCTTCTTCATCAACTTATCAGGTTTCTTCTATTGAAACTATATTTTTATTCGGTCACATCTTATGTGCTTTACTTGGAGTGTCTGTGTGTTTTTATTTTTGTTTACATTTGAATAAATTCGGATCCTAGCAATCCTTGTGTGGGAGAGATACACGCTCCACTTTTTCATATGAACACTTGTGTTCTTCGTTTTACTTTTAATGTTCAATGACAAAAGTTGGAAGCTATTGCATTTATTGCTATTTGGTTGGAAACAGAAAATGCCTCATATTGTCTTGGATAATTTGATACTTGGCAATTGTTTTGAGCTCTCAAGTAGATCATGATTAAGCTCTTGCATCATGTAGTTTAAACCTATTAGTGGAGAAATACCGTAGAGCTTGTTGAAACTGGTTTGCATGATTGGTCACTCTAAGGTCTACATATTTTCTGGTAAAAGTGTTTGAGCAACAAGGAAGACAATGTAGAGTTTTATAATGCTTGCAATATGTTCTTATGTAAGTCTTGCTGTACCGGTTCATACTTGTGTTTGCTTCAAACAACCTTGCTAGCCAAAGCCTTGTACTGAGAGGAAATGCTTCTCGTGCATCCAAAACCTTGAGCCAAAACCTATGCCATTTGTGTCCACCATATCTACCTACTATGTGGTATTTTCTGCCATTCCAAGCAAATACTTCATGTGCTACCTTTAAACAATTCAAAAGCTATTATCTCTTATTTGTGTCAATGTTTTATAGCTCATGAGGAAGTATGTGGTGTTTTATCTTTCGATCTTGTCATTTACTTTTGACAGACTTTCACAATGGACTAGTGGCTTCATCCGCTTATCCAATAATTTTGCAAAAAGAGCTGGCGCGGGGTTCCCAGCCCCCAATTAATCAACCTTCATTAATAATTCTCTTCACATGTTTTGCTCTGATTCATCAGTAAGCAACTTAATTTTGCAAATAGACACTCCTTCATGGTATGTGAATGTTGGAAGGCACCCGAGGATTCGGTTAGCCATGGCTTCTGTAAGCAAAAGGATGGGAGGAGTGTCAACCATAAATAAAACTAAAATACATGTGTAAACAAAAGAGAAGAGGGATGATCTACCTTGCTGGTAGAGATAACGTCCTTCATGGGAGCCGCTCTTGAAAGTCTGGTTGATGAGGTAGTTAGAGTGCCCACTATCATTCGTTGACAACAACAAACACCTCTCAAAATTTTACTTTTATGCTCTCTATATGATTTCAAAACTTAAAAAGCTCTAGCACATGATTTAATCCCTGCTTCCCTCTACGAAGGGCCTTTCTTTTACTTTATGTTGAGTCAGTTTACCTACTTCCTTCCATCTTAGAAGCAAACACTTGTGTCAACTGTGCATTGATTCTTACATATTTGCTTATTTGCACTCATCATATTACTTTGTGTTGACCATTATCCATGAGATATACATGTTGAAAGTTGAAAGCAACTGCTGAAACTTAAATCTTCCTCTGTGTTGTTTAAATGCCTTTACTTTGAATTTATTGCTTTATGAGTTAACTCTTATGCGACTTTTGATGCTTGTCTTGAAAGTACTATTCATGAAAAGTTTTGCTATATGTTATCTATTTGTTAGCAACTATAGATCATTGCCTTGAGTCACTGCATTCATCTCATATGCTTTATAATAGTATGATCAAGGATATGTAAGTAGCATGTCACTACAGAAATTATTCTTTTTATCGTTTACCTACTCGAGGGCGAGTAGGAACTAAGCTTGGGGATGCTGATACGTCTCCAACGTACCTATAATTTCTGATGTTCCATGCTTGTTTTATGACAATACTTACATGTTTTGCTTGCACTTTATAATGTTTTTATGCATTTTCCGGAACTAACCTACTAACGAGATGCCGAAGGGCCAGTTGCTGTTTTCTGTTGTTTTTGGTTCCAGAAAGGCTGTTCGGGCAATATTCTCGGAATTCGACGAAATCAACGCCCAGAACCTTATTTTTCCCGGAACCTTCCAGAAAGTCAGAGGGGGGCCAGAGGGGAGCCCTGGGGGCCCCACACAACAGGGCCGCGCGGGCTCCACCCTGGTCGCGCCGGCCTAGTGTGAGGAGGCCCCGTGGCCCCTCCGACTCCGACTCTTCGCCTATTTAAGCCGTCCTGACCTAAAACATCGACACCGATTGACGAAACTCCAGAAAGACTCCAGGGGCGCCGCCACCATCGCAAAACTCCAATTCGGGGGACAGAAGTCTCTGTTCCGGCACCCTGCCGGGACGGGGAAGTGCCCCCGGAAGCCATCTCCATCGACGCCACCGCCTCCACCATGCTCCGTGAGTAGTTCCCCCATGGACTACGGGTTCTAGCTGTAGCTAGTTGGTATTCTCTCCCCCATGTACTTCAATACAATGATCTCATGAGCTGCCTTACATGATTGAGATTCATCTGATGTAATCGGTGTTGTGTTTGTCGGGATCCGATGGATTGTTACATTATGATTAGTCTATCTATAAAGTTTATGAAGTTATTGTTGCTGCAATCTTGTTGTGTTTAATGCTTGTCACTAGGGCCCGAGTGGCATGATCTTAGATTTAAGCTCTATACTTATTGCTTAGATTGTATCTACAAGTTGTATGCACATGTCTATGTCCGGAACCAAAGGCCCCAAAGTGATAGAAATTGGGATAACTGGAGGGGAAGGCTTAGATATGAGGATCACATGTTTTTACGGAGTGTTAATGCTTTGCTCCGGTGCTCTATTAAAAGGAGTACCTTAATTTCCAGTAGATTCCCTAGAGGCCCGGCTGCCACCGACTGGTAGGACAAAAGATGTTGTACAAGTTTCTCATTGCGAGCACGTATGACTATATATGGAAAACATGCCTACATGATTAATAATCTTGATGTTCTGTCTTAATGCTATTTCAATCCTATCATTTGCCCAACTGTAATTTGTTCACCCAACATTTGTTATTGGAGAGTTACCACTAGTGTAGATAGCTGGGAACCCCGGTCCATCTCTCATCATCATATACTCGTTCTACATGACATTGGAAGTAGTATCAACTATTTTCTGGTGCCATTGCTCTCATATTATCATCGCTCGTGTTATCACATTATCGCTCTCATATATTATCGCTGCTTTCACATCACCCCTGTTACTAGTGCTTTTTCAGGTGCAGCTGAATTGACAACTCAGTTGTTAAGGCTTATAAGTATTCTTTACCTCCCCTTGTGTCGAATCAATAAATTTGGGTTTTACTTCCCTCGAAGACTGTTGCGATCCCCTATACTTGTGGGTTATCAGACGCTGATCGTGATGCCTTTGTTAATGCAGCTGTGGAGGCGACCAGGGCTTCGCCTATGAAGAGATCGGCCGGTGGTTTTGCCGACGAAGATGATCTCTTCCCTGATACCACAGTTTGTCTTCTTATTTCTTGCATTCTTTTCATAACTCCTGTCGATCATTTCCCTTTTTGTAGTGACGAAGGTGTCATTGAGCCTCCGTCTAAGAAGGCCAAGTCTGGTGCTGTTCCGCCGGACGTTGCTGCTTCCGAAGCTTCGGCTCCTAAGGCAACCCCCACGGCCCAGGCATCAACAGCTTCCTCCCTTTCTAAGGGGAAAGATGTTCCTTCAGCTGCCACCGCCGTGACTCCTCCATCTGTGAGTCCCTTTTTGATTTCGACTTAAATTTTCCTGGTGCGTTCTTTGCTTAATGATTCTTTGTTTACACGTCTTTCTTCCTTAAGGACCTGCGAGGTGTTATATCTTCGTTGGAATCCTTTGCCTTTCAATTTACTTCCCTGGAGGCAGACAAAGTTCGACTGCAGGAGGAAGTTAAATCTTCTTCTTCGAAGTTGGACGGCGCCATTAAAAAGGCTGCCACAGCTCGCCAGGAAGTCGACTCCCTGAAGGAGGAACTGGGCAAACTGAAGGAGAGGCTGAAAGAGGAGGAAGCTCGGGCAGCCGAAAAGGATGAGCTCCTTCGTCAGTCTTCTTTGGCTCTTCTTGGTAATCTCTTTTATACACCTCTGTCGATTATTGCACTTATGAATTCGTTCCTTTGTCAACGACCTTTTCCAATTCATTTTCTTGTAGAAGCCGCCAACATCCCTGCCACTGCCTTGGACAAAGTTCCAAACAACTCTCCGTCAAACGGTGTGTCGATAGCTCTCGCCTCCCACCAGCTTACACGGGAGCTTCTTGAGAAGGGAAAAGGTGCTATGGCGCGGATGCACTCAATGATCTTTCCCAAGATCAATCAACACAAAACTTTGGGGCAGCTGATTGACGCCTTCGCGGTTGACACCAAGGAAGTCATCGAGGTATTCAAACGCACCTCGCGTACCTATGGTGCCCTTCTTGCCTTCCAACTTATGATGGGTCACGGCTTTAAGGCTGACATAGAAGAAATGTCTAAAGAGCTGCCGAAGGAGCAAGATGGGCGGTGATACGTCCCAAACGTATCTATAATTTCTTATGTTCCATGCTACTTTTATGATGATACTCACATGTTTTATACACATTATATGTCATTATTATGCATTTTCCGGCACTAACCTATTGACGAGATGCCGAAGAGCCGATTGTTTTCTGCTGTTTTTGGTTTCAGAAATCCTAGTAAGGAAATATTCTCGGAATTGGACGAAATCAATGCCCAGGGGCTTATTTTTCCACGAAGCTTCCAGAAGACCGAGGGAGATACGAAGTGGGGCCACGAGGCGACACCACACTAGGGCGGCGCGGCCCAGGCCCTGGCCGCGCGGCCCTAGCGTGTGGGGCCCCCATGACTCCTCCGACTCCGCCCTTCCGCCTACTTAAAGCCTTCGTCGCGAAACCCCCAGTACCGAGAGCCACGATACGGAAAACCTTCCAGAGACGCCGCCGCCGCCAATCCCATCTCGGGGGATTCAGGAGATCGCCTCCGGCACCCTGCCGGAGAGGGGAATCATCTCCCGGAGGTCTCTTCATCGCCATGATCGCCTCCGGATCGATGTGTGAGTAGTTCACCCCTGGACTATGGGTCCATAGCAGTAGCTAGATGGTCGTCTTCTCCTCATTGTGCTATCATGTTAGATCTTGTGAGCTGCCTATCATGATCAAGATCATCTATTTGTAATGCTACATGTTGTGTTTGTTGGGATCCGATGAATATTGAATACTATGTCAAGTTGATTATCAATCTATCATATATGTTATTTATGTTCTTGCATGCTCTCCGTTGCTAGTAGAGGCTCTGGCCAAGTTGATACGTGTGACTCCAAGAGGGAGTATTTATGCTCGATAGTGGGTTCATGCCTCCATTAAATCTGGGACAGTGACAGAAAGTTCTAAGGTTGTGGATGTGCTGTTGCCACTAGGGATAAAACATCGATGCTTTGTCTAAGGATATTTGTGTTGATTACATTACGCACCATACTTAATGCAATTGTCTGTTGCTTGCAACTTAATACCGGAAGGGGTTCGGATGATAACCTGAAAGTGGACTTTTTAGGCATAGATGCATGCTGGATAGCGGTCTATGTACTTTGTCGTAATGCCCTGATTAAATCTCATAGTACTCATCATGATATATGTATGTGCATTGTTATGCCTTCTTTATTTGTCAATTGCCCAACTGTAATTCGTTCACCCAACATCTGTTTATCTTATGGGAGAGACACCACTAGTGAACTGGGGACCCCGGTCCTATTCTTTACATCTGAAATACAATCTACTGCAATTGTTCTTTACTGTTTTTCGCAAATAATCATCATCTTCCACACTATACGGTTAATCCTTTGTTTACAGCAAGCCGGTGAGATTGACAACCTCACTGTTACGTTGGGGCAAAGTACTTTGATTGTGTTGTGCAGGTTCCACGTTGGCGCCGGAATCCCTGGTGTTGCGCCGCACTACACTCCGCCGCCATCAACCTTCAACGTGCTTCTTGGCTCCTCCTGGTTCGATAAACCTTGGTTTCTTTCTGAGGGAAAACTTGCTACTGTACGCATCACACCTTCCTCTTGGGGTTCCCAACGGACGTGTGTTAACTGCACGCATCAAGCATATTTTCTGGCGTCGTTGCTGGGGAGATCAAGACACACTGCAAGGGGAGTCTTCCACTTCCAATCTCTTTACTTTGTTTTTATCTTGCTTTATTTTATTTACTACTTTGTTTGCTGCACTAAAACAAAACACACAAAAAATAGTTGCTAGTTTTACTTTATTTTACTGTCTTGTTCTCCATATCAAAAACACAAAAAAATTAGTTACTTGCGTTTACTTTATCTAGTTTGCTTTATTTACTATTGCTAAAATGGGTACTGTTGAGAATACTAAGTTGTGTGATTTCACTATCACAAATAATAATGATTTCTTATGCACACCTATTGCTCCACCTGCTACTACAGCAGAATTCTTTGAAATTAAACCTGCTTTACTGAATCTTGTTATGAGAGAGCAATTTTCTGGTGTTAGTTCTGATGATGCTGCTGCCCATCTTAATAATTTTGTTGAACTATGTGAAATGCAAAAGTATAAGGATGTAGATGGTGATATTATAAAATTAAAATTGTTTCCTTTCTCCTTAAGAGGAAGAGCTAAAGATTGGTTGCTATCTCTGCCTAGAAATAGTATTGATTCATGGACTAAATGTAAGGATGCTTTTATTGGTAGATATTATCCTCCCGCTAAAATTATATCTTTGAGAAGTAGCATAATGAATTTTAAGCAATTGGATAATGAACATGTTGCTCAAGCATGGGAGAGAATGAAATCTTTGGTAAAGAATTGCCCAACCCATGGACTAACTACTTGGATGATCATCCAAACCTTTTATGCAGGACTGAATTTTTCTTCACGGAACCTATTGGATTCAGCTGCTGGAGGTACCTTTATGTCCATCACTCTAGGGGCGGCTACAAAGCTTCTTGATGATATGATGATAAATTACTCTGAATGGCACACGGAAAGAGCTCCACAAGGTAAGAAGGTAAATTCTGTCGAAGAAACCTCCTCCTTGAGTGATAAGATTGATGTGATTATGTCTATGCTTGTGAATGGTAGATCTAATGTTGATCCTAATAATGTTCCTTTAGCTTCATTGGTTACCCAAGAAGAACATGTTGATTTGAACTTCATTAAAAGTAATAATTTCAACAACAATGCTTATAGGAATAATTCTGGTAACAACTATAGGCCATATCCTTCTGATAATGGTAATGGTTATGGTAATTCTTATGGGAATTCTTACAACAATAATAGGAATGCACCCCATGGTCTTGAAGCCATGCTTAAATAATTTATTAGTACACAAACTAATTTTAACAAATCTGTTGAAGAAAAGCTTGATAAAATTGATATCCTTGCTTCTAAGGTTGATGGACTTGCCTCTGATGTTGATCTTTTAAAATTGAAAGTTATGCCTAATAAGGATAATGAAAATAAGATTGTTACTACAGCAAATGCCATCCAAGTTAGAATTAATGAGAATATAAGATTGATGGCTGAATTGCATGCTAGGTGGGAAAGAGAAGAAAACGTAAAGCTTGCCAAAGAGAATAATGTAGCTAAAGTTTGGACTATTACCACCACTAGTAATGATAATGCTTCACATGTTGCTACACCCTCTACTATCAATGGTAAAATAATTGGTGTTGGCAATGTTTCTACTCCTAGTGCAAAGCGTGCAACATTGCCCGAAACTGCTAAAACTGCTGAAACTGCTTGTGATAAAACTGCTGAAATTTTTTCCAACATTGGGGACAATGATCCCATTGCTGGAGATCATAATGTTTTATATTTTGATGATTGTCACATCTCTGAAGTTATAAAGTTCTTACAAAAACTTGCTAAAAGTCCCAATGCTAGTGCTATAAATTTGGCGTTTACAAAACATATTACAAATGCTCTCATAAAAGCTAGAGAAGATAAACTAAAACTTGAAACTTCTATTCCTAGGAAGTTAGAAGATGGTTGGGAGCCCATCATTAAGATGAGGGTCAATGATTTTTATTGTAATGCTTTATGTGATCTTGGTGCAAGTATTTCTGTTATGCCTAAGAAAATCTATGATATGCTTGACTTGCCACCATTGAAAAATTGTTATTTGGATGTTAATCTCGCTGATAATGCTATAAAGAAACCTTTGGGGAGGATTGATAATGTTCGTATTATGGTTAACAATAACCTTGTCCCCGTTGATTTTGTTGTCTTGGATATTGAATGCAATGCATCTTGTCCCATTATATTGGGAAGACCTTTTCTTCGAACTGTTGGTGCCACCATTGATATGAAGGAAGGTAATATTAAATATCAATTTCCTCTCAAGAAAGGTATGGAACACTTCCCTAGAAAGAAAATGAAGTTACCTTATGATTCTATTATTAGAACAAATTATGATGTTGATGCTTCATCTCTTGATAATACTTGATTCACACTTTCTGCGCCTAGCTGAAAGGCGTTAAAGAAAAAGCGCTTATGGGAGACAACCCATTATTTTACTTCTGCACTTTGTTTTATATTTGAGTCTTGGAAGTTGTTATTACTGTAGCAACCTCTCCTTATCTTTATTTTATTGCATTGTTGTGCCAAGTAAAGTCTTTGATAGTAAAGTCAATACTAGATTTGGATTACTGCGCAGAAACAGATTTCTTGCTGTCACGAATTTGGGTATGGTTATCTGTAGGTAACTCAGAAAAATCTGCCAATTTACGTGCGTGATCCTCAGATATGTACACAACTTTCATTCAATTTGGGCATTTTCATCTGAGCAAGTCTGGTGCCTCTAAAAAATTCGTCTTTACGGACTGTTCTGTTTTGACAGATTCTGCCTTTTATTTCGCATTGCCTGTTTTGCTATGCTTGATGGATTTCTTTGTTCCATTAACTTTCAGTAGCTTTGTGCAATGTCCAGAAGTTTTAAGAATGATTATGTCACCTCTGAATATATGAATTATGCACTGACCCTCTAATGAGTTTGTTTTGAGTTTGGTGTGGAGGAAGTTTACATGGTCAAGAGAGGAGGATGATACAATATGATTAAGAAGAGTGAAAAGTCAAAGCTTGGGGATGCCCCCGTGGTTCATCCCTGCATATTTTAAGAAGACTCAAGTGTCTAAGCTTGGGGATGCCCAAGGCATCCCTTCTTCATCGACAACTTATCAGGTCACCTCTAGTGAAACTATATTTTTATTCCGTCACATCTTATGAGCTTTACTTGGAGCGTATGTTTGTTTTTGTTTTTGTTTTGTTTGAATAAAATCGGATCCTAGCATTCTTTGTTTGGGAGAGAGACACGCTCCGCTGTTTCGTATGAACACATGTGTTCTTAGCTTTATCTTTAATGTTCATTGCGAAAGTTGGACTATTTCATTCATTGCTATATGGTTGGAAACGGAAAATGCCGCATGTGGTAAATGGTATAATGTCTTGAATAATGTGATACTTGGCAATTGTTGTGCTCATATAGATCATGTTTAAGCTCTTGCATCATGTACTTTGCACCTATTAATGAAGAACTACATAGATCTTGTTAAAATTTGGTTTGCATGATTGGTCTCTAGAGTCTAGATATTTTCTGGTTAAGGTGTTTGAACAACAAGGAGACAATGTAAAGTCTTATAATACCTACAATATGTTTATATGTGAGTCTTGTTGTACCGTTTTATACTTGAGTTTGCTTCAAACAACCTTGCTAGCCTAGCCTTGTATTGAGAGGAATTCTTCTCGTGCATCCAAATCCTTGAGCCAAAAACTATGCCATTTGTGTCCACCATACCTACCTACCACATGGTATTTCTCTGCCATTCCAAAGTACATTACTTGAGTGCTACCTTTAAAATTCTATTCTTTGCCTTTACAATACATAGCTCATGGGAAAATAGCCTTAAAAACTATTGTGGTGAAGAATATGTACTTATGTGTCTTATTTCTTAATAAGTTGCTTGTTGAGTGGTAACCATGTTTCTGGGGACGCCATCAACTTTTACCTTTGTTGAATATCATGTGAGTTGCTATGCATGTTCGTCTTGTCTGAAGTAAGGGTGATTTTCATGATCAAATAGGTTTGAGTATGCATATTGTTAGAGAAGAACATTGGGCCGCTAACTAAAGCCATGATTCATGGTGGAAGTTTCAGTTTGGACAATTAATCCTCAATCTCTTCTGAGAATATTAACTGTTGTTGAATGCTTATGCATTAAAGAGGAGTCCATTATCTGTTGTCTATGTTGTCCCGGTATGGATGTCTAAGTTGAGAATAATCAAAAGCGAGAAATCCAATGCGAACTTTCTCCTTAGACCTTTGTACAGGCGGCATAGAGGTACCCCTTTGTGACACTTGGTTGAAACATATGTTATGCAATGATAATCCGTGTTAATCCATGCTAATTAGGACAAGGTGCCAGCACTATTAGTATACTATGCATGAGGCTTGCAACTTATAAGATGTCTTATACATAACACATATGCTTTATTACTACCGTTGACAAAATTGTTTCTTGTTTTCAAAATGAAAAGCTCTAGCACAAAAATAGTAATCCATGCTTCCCTCTGCGAAGGGCCATTCTTTTACTTCATTGTTGAGTCAGTTTACCTATTCCTTCTATCTAAGAAGCAAACACTTGTGTAAACTGTGTGCATTGATTCTTACATGTTTACCTATTGCACCTGTTATATTACTTTGTGTTGACAATTATCCATGAGATATATATGTTGAAGTTGAAAGCAACCGCTGAAACTTATATCTTCCTTTGTGTTGCTTCAATGCCTTTACTAAGAATTTATTGCTTTATGAGTAACTCTTATGCAAGTCTTATTGATGCTTGTCTTGAAAGTATTATTCATGAAAAGTCTTTGCTATATGATTCATTTGTTTACTCATTATCTTCATCATTGCTTCAAATCGCTGCATTCATCTCATATGCTTACAATAGTATGATCAAGATTATGATAGCATGTCACTTCAGAAATTATCTTTGTTATCGTTTACCTACTCGAGGGCGAGTAGGAACTAAGCTTGGGGATGCTTGATACGTCCCAAACGTATCTATAATTTCTTATGTTCCATGCTACTTTTATGATGATACTCACATGTTTTATACACATTATATGTCATTATTATGCATTTTCCGGCACTAACTTATTGACGAGATGCCGAAGAGCCAGTTGCTATTTTCTGCTGTTTTTGGTTTCAGAAATCCTAGTAAGGAAATATTCTCGGAATTGGACGAAATCAACGCCCAGGGGCTTATTTTTCCACGAAGCTTCCAGAAGACCGAGGGAGATACGAAGTGGGGCCACGAGGCGATGCCACACTAGGGCGGCGCGGCCCAGGCCCTGGCCGCGCGGCCCTAGCGTGTGGGGCCCCCGTGACTCCTCCGACTCCGCCCTTCCGCCTACTTAAAGCCTTCGTCGCGAAACCCCCAGTACCGAGAGCCACGATACGGAAAACCTTCCAGAGATGCTGCTGCCGCCAATCCCATCTTGGGGGATTCAGGAGATCGCCTCCGGCACCCTGCCGGAGAGGGGAATCATCTCCCGGAGGTCTCTTCATCGCCATGATCGCCTCCGGATCGATGTGTGAGTAGTTCACCCCTGGACTATGGGTCCATAGCAGTAGCTAGATGGTCGTCTTCTCCTCATTGTGCTATCATGTTAGATCTTGTGAGCTGCCTATCATGATCAAGATCATCTATTTGTAATGCTACATGTTGTGTTTGTTGGGATCCGATGAATATTGAATACTATGTCAAGTTGATTATCAATCTATCATATATGTTATTTATGTTCTTGCATGCTCTCCGTTGCTAGTAGAGGCTCTGGCCAAGTTGATACTTGTGACTCCAAGAGGGAGTATTTATGCTCGATAGTGGGTTCATGCCTCCATTAAATCTGGGACAGTGACAGAAAGTTCTAAGGTTGTGGATGTGCTGTTGCCACTAGGGATAAAACATCGATGCTTTGTCTAAGGATATTTGTGTTGATTACATTACGCACCAAACTTAATGCAATTGTCTGTTGCTTGCAACTTAATACCGGAAGGGGTTCGGATGATAACCTGAAAGTGGACTTTTTAGGCATAGATGCATGCTGGATAGCGGTCTATGTACTTTGTCGTAATGCCCTGATTAAATCTCATAGTACTCATCATGATATATGTATGTGCATTGTTATGCCTTCTTTATTTGTCAATTGCCCAACTGTAATTCGTTCACCCAACATCTGTTTATCTTATGGGAGAGACACCACTAGTGAACTGTGGACCCCGGTCCTATTCTTTACATCTGAAATACAATCTACTGCAATTGTTCTTTACTGTTTTTCGCAAACAATCATCATCTTCCACACTATACGGTTAATCCTTTGTTTACAGCAAGCCGGAGAGATTGACAACCTCACTGTTACGTTGGGGCAAAGTACTTTGATTGTGTTGTGCAGGTTCCACGTTGGCGCCGGAATCCCTGGTGTTGCGCCGCACTACACTCCGCCGCCATCAACCTTCAACGTGTTTCTTGGCTCCTCCTGGTTCGATAAACCTTGGTTTCTTTCTGAGGGAAAACTTGCTACTGTACGCATCACACCTTCCTCTTGGGGTTCCCAACGGACGTGTGTTAACTGCACGCATCAGGCGGTTCGTTGATTTAAGCACCTTCAAGATATCGGTTCTTAAGTGTGCCCGCCAGCTTCTCGAGCTGGTGTCATCAAAGAAGACATCGGTCGGCCCTAGTTTATCGACTCAAACCCAAGCCATTTGATCTCTGTAGCAAACTTTCCTTTGAACTGTTGTGAAACAATGTTTTGTCGGATAACTTATGTTTGTAATAAACTTTATGCTGGCAATGTTGTTGGCACACTCTTTGCTATGATATTTCCGCTTGTATTCTGCCGATGGGAGTTCCTTCTGCTGTTGGGTGAGTCGATCTGTCATGCCTTTGACGTCTTTTTCTTGCAGGTTTTCCCAGTGCCGTCATTTGTCGACGACTCTTCGGGTGCTCTTCCTGAAGGTGATCGGATCCAGCGTATGAAGGGTCGGATCACTCAGATGGAAAAGGACCTGCGCAGCACTTATGCTTTAGCTGCTATTATCAATAAGAAGAGCGAAATTGCAGCCGAAGTGGAGCGGTACGCTCTTACTGAGCTGCATAAAGCTACCGAGAGTTTGAACTGTAAGTTTCTTGATCCCTGCGCCCTTTTGTCAACGACGCCTTGTCTGATCCTCTATTTATTCCTTTGCCAGTCATAGCTCTGAACCGTGCAGAAGAGAACAAACGGATTCACGAGCGTGTGCACGCTTTAACCCAGCTGTCTGATGTCTACGGGTGCTTCTATTCTTGTAGACAGTGTTGGGCCTCCAAGAGCAGAGGTTTGTAGAACAGCAGCAAGTTTCCCTTAAGTGGATCACCCAAGGTTTATCGAACTCAGGGAGGAAGAGGTCAAAGATATCCCTCTCAAGCAACCCTGCAATCACGATACAAGAAGTCTCTTGTGTCCCCAACACACCTAATACACTTGTCAGATGTATAGGTGCACTAGTTCGGCGAAGAGATAGTGAAATACAAGTGGTATGAATGAATATGAGCAGTAGTAACGGTGCCAGAAAAGTGCTTGCTGGCATGCAGTTGATGGTAGTAATATTGCAGGAAGTAAAGATGCAGTAAAATACTCCCTCCGTTCCTTTATATAATGCCTATAGATTTTTGGCATTTGTTTCAAAATATAAGGTTGTAGCTTAGATTTTTGTCAATTACCCCTCCCCGTTCAGCTCCCAAATCGTTCAGCTCCCAAAAATTGTTATGGTAAGTTAGAAATATATGGATTTACCAAATTTTACGTTGATCTCAAATCGTTCAGCAAGGGGTCTTGTGTAAAAAATACTCTTGCGCTAATTTCCGTGCCAAAAAACAATAGGCACTATAAAATGGAACAGAGGGAGTAGTAAACAAGCGATGATTGCAGTATTTGGAAACAAGGCCTAGGGATCATACTTTCACTAGTGGACACTCTCAACATTGATCACATAAATAAATAAGTTCTCTTCCTTTGTGCTACATATACTCTTGTTTGATAATGAACACCATTCGTTGTGTAGGGCTACAAGAGCACCTCAATGCCGGAGTTAACAAGCTCCACAACATTCGGCATTCATATTTAAGTAACCTTTAGAGCATAATAGATCTTTGCAATGTAAACCGAGTACTAACATAGCATACACACTTTCACCTTTACACTATGAAGGGGGAATAGATCACATCAATACTATCATAGTAATGATTAACTCCATAACCTACAAGAGATTATGATCATAACCTACGCCAAGAACTACACGATGCACACACTGTCACCATTACACCATGAAGGAGGAATAGACTACTTTAATAACATCACAAGAGTAGCACATAGACTAATAGTGATACAAAACTCATATGAATCTCAATCATGTAAGGCAGCTCATGAGATCATTGTATTGAAGTACATAGGAGAGAGATTAACCACATAGCTACTGGTACAGCCCTTAGCCTCGATGGAGAACTACTCCCTCCTCATGGGAGACAGCAGCGTTGATGAAGATGGCGGTGGTGTCGATGGAGATGCCTTCCGGGGGCACTTCCCCGTCCCGGCGGCGTGCCGGAACAGAGACAACTGTCCCCCAGATCTTGGCTTCGCGATGGCGGCGGCTCTGGAAGGTTTCTCGTACCGTGGCTTTTCCGTCTCGAGGTTTTAGGTCAGGGACCTTTATATAGGCGAAGAGGCGGAGTCGGAGGGCTGACGAGGCGGTGACACAATAGGGGGGCGCGGCCCAGGCCCTGGCCGCGCCACCCTGGCGTGTGGTGGCCCTGTGGCCCCCCTCTGCTGGCTCTCGGGTGTTCTGGAAGCTTCGTGGAAAAATAGGATGCTGGGCATTGATTTCCTCCGATTCCGAGAATATTTCCTTACTAGGATTTCTGAAACCAAAAACAGCAGAAAACAGGAACTGGCACTTCGGCATCTCATCAATAGGTTAGTTCCGGAAAATGCATCAAAACATCATAAAGTGTGAACAAAACATGTAGGTATTGTCATAAAACAAGCATGGAACATAAGAAATTATAGATATGTTTGAGACGTATCAAGCATCCCCAAGCTTAGTTCCTACTCACCCTCGAGTAGGTAAACGATAACAATGATAATTTCTTAAGTGACATGCTACCAACATAATCTTGATCAACATTATTGTAAAGCATATGAGATGAATGCAGCGATTCGAAGCAATGGTAAAGACAATGAGTAAACAAATGAATCATATAGCAAAGACTTTTCATGAATAGTACTTTCAAGACAAGCATCAATAAGACTTGCATAAGAGTTAACTCATAAAGCAATAAATTCAAAGTAAAAGGCATTGAAGCAACTGATAACCCACAAGTATAGGGGATCGCAACAGTCTTCGAGGGAAGTAAAACCCAAATTTATTGATTCGACACAAGGGGAGGTAAAGAATACTTATAAGCCTTAACAACTGAGTTGTCAATTCAGCTGCACCTGGAAAAGCACTAGTAACAGGGGTGATGTGAAAGCAGCAGTAATATGAGAGCAGTAGTAACAGTAACACAGCAGCAGTAGCAATAGCACAGAGGCGATGGCACCAGAAAATAGTTGATACTACTTCCAATGTCATGTAGAACAAGTATATGATGATGAGAGATGGACCGGGGTTCCCAGCTATCTACACTAGTGGTAACTCTCCAATAACAAGTGTTGGGTGAACAAATTACAGTTGGGCAATTGATAGGATTGAAATAGCATTAAGACAGAACATCAAGATTATTAATCATGTAGGCATGTTTCCCATATATAGTCATACGTGCTCGCAATGAGAAACTTGTACAACATCTTTTGTCCTACCAGCCGGTGGCAGCCGGGCCTCTAGGGAATCTACTGGAAATTAAGGTACTCCTTTTAATAGAGCACCGGAGCAAAGCATTAACACTCCGTGAAAACATGTGATCCTCATATCTAAGACTTCCCCTCCAGTTATCCCAATTTCTGTCATTTTGGGGCCTTTGGTTCCGGACATAGACATGTGCATACAACTTGTAGATACAATCTAAGCAATAAGTATAGAGCTTAAATCTAAGATCATGCCACTCGGGCCCTAGTGACAAGCATTAAACACAACAAGATTGTAGCAACAATAACTTCACAAACTTTATAGATAGACTAATCATAATGTAACAATCCATCGGATCCCAACAAACACAACACCGATTACATCAGCTGAATCTCAATCATGTAAGGCAGCTCATGAGATCATTGTATTGGAGTACATGGGGGAGAGAATACCAACTAGCTACAGCTAGAACCCATAGCCGATGGAGGAACTACTCACAGAGCATGATGGAGGCGGTGGCGTCGATGGAGATGGCTTCCGGGGGCACTTCCCCGTCCCGGCAGGGTGCTGGAGCAGAGACTTCTGTCCCCCGAATTGGAGTTTCGCGATGGTGGCGGCGCCCCTGGAGTCTTTCTGGAGTTTCGTCAATTGGTATCGAGGTTTTAGGTCACCAGGGCTTAAATAGGCGAAGAGTCGGAGTCGGAGGGGCCACGGGGCCACCTCACACTAGGGCGGCGCGCCTCCCTGGGCCGCGCCGGCCACACGTGTGGGGCCCTGGGCACCCTCTGGTCCCCCTTTGACTTTCTGGAAGGTTCCGGGAAAAATAAGATGCTGGGTCTTCGTTTCGTCGAATTCCGAGAATATTGCCCGAACAGCCTTTCTGGAACCAAAAACAGCAGAAAACAGGAACTGGCACTTCGGCATCTTGTTAATAGGTTAGTTCCGGAAAATGCATGAAATCATTATAAAGTGCAAGCAAAACATGTAAGTATTGTCATAAAACAAGCATGGAACATCAGAAATTATAGGTACGTTGGAGATGTATCAGCATCCCCAAGCTTAGTTCCTGCTCGCCCTCGAGTAGGTAAACGATAAAAAGAGTAATTTCTGTAGTGACATGCTACTTACATAATCTTGATCATCCTATTATAAAGCATATGAGATGAATGCAGTGACTCAAGGCAATCATCTATAATTGCTAACAAATAGATAACATATAGCAAAACTTTTCATGAATAGTACTTTCAAGACAAGCATCAAAAGTCTTGCATAAGAGTTAACTCATAAAGCAATAAATTCAAAGTAAAGGCATTGAAGCAACACAGAGGAAGATTTAAGTTTCAGCAGTTGCTTTCAACTTTCAACATGCATATCTCATGGATAATTGTCAACACAAAGTAATATGATGAATGCAAATATGCAAGTATGTAAGAATCAATGCACAGTTAACACAAGTGTTTGCTTCTAAGATGGAAGGAAGTAGGTAAACTGACTCAACATAATGTAAAAGAATGGCCCTTCGCAGAGGGAAGCAGGGATTAAATCATGTGCTAGAGCTTTTTAAGTTTTGAAATCATATAGAGAGCATAAAAGTAAAGTTTTGAGAGGTGCTTGTTGTTGTCAACGAATGATAGTGGGCACTCTAACTACCTCATCAACCAGACTTTCAAGAGCGGCTCCCATGAAGGACGTTATCTCTACCACCAAGGTAGATCATCCCTCTTCTCTTTTGTTTACACATGTATTTTAGTTTTATTTATGGTTGACACTCCCCCCAACCTTTTGCTTTCACAAGCCATGGCTAACCGAATCCTTGGGTGCCTTCCAACATTCACATACCATGAAGGAGTGTCTATTTGCAAAATTAAGTTGCTTACTGATGAATCAGAGCAAAACATGTGAAGAGAATTATTAATGAAGGTTGATTAATTGGGGGCTGGGAACCCCGCGCCAGCTCTTTTTGCAAAATTATTGGATAAGCGGATGAAGCCACTAGTCCATTGTGAAAGTCTGTCAAAAGTAAATGACAAGATCGAAAGATAAACACCACATACTTCCTCATGAGCTATAAAACATCAACACAAATTGAGAAGCATTTTGAAGGTTTAAAGGTAGCACATGAAGTATTTACTTGGAATGGTAGGAAATACCACATAGTAGGTAGATATGGTGGACACAAATGACATAGGTTTTGGCTCAAGGTTTTGGATGCACGAGAAGCATTTCCTCTCAGTACAAGGCTTTGGCTAGCAAGGTTGTTTGAAGCAAACACAAGTATGAACTGGTACAGCAAAACTTACATAAGAACATATTGCAAGCATTATAAAACTCTACACTGTCTTCCTTGTTGCTCAAACACTTTTACCAGAAAATATCTAGACCTTAGAGAGACCAATCATGCAAACCAGTTTCAACAAGCTCTACGGTATTTCTCCACTAATAGGTTTAAACTACATGATGCAAGAGCTTAATCATGATCTACTTGAGAGCTCAAAACAATTGCCAAGTATCAAATTATTCAAGACAATATGAAGCATTTTCTGTTTCCATCCAAATAACAATAAGTGCAATAGCTTCCAACTTTTATCATTGAACATTAAAAGTAAGAGCAAAGAACACGAGTGTTCATATGAAAAAGCGGAGCGTGTCTCTCTCCCAACCAAGGATTGCTAGGATCCGAATTTTTTCAAACATAAACAAAAATAAAAACACACAGACGCTCCAAGTAAAGCACATAAGATGTGACCGAATAAAAATATAGTTTCAATAGAAGAAACCTGATAAGTTGATGAAGAAGGGGATGCCTTGGGCATCCCCAAGCTTAGACGCTTGAGTCTTCTTGAAATATGCAGGGATGAACCACGGGGGCATCCCCAAGCTTAGACTTTTCACTCTTCTTGATCATATATCATCCTCCTCTCTTGACCCTTGAAAACTTCCTTCACACCAAACTTCTCATAAACTTCATTAGAGGGGTTAGTACTCAAAAAACTTTAATCCACTTTAGCCCTGTAGTGACATATTGCAAGTACTCAATAAAACATTAGCTACAGCTCTCCACGTCTAGAAAGCCTCACTTAAAGTCCACAAGAGACAGTGCAAAAAACAGAGACAGAATCTGTCAAAACAGAACAGCCAGTAAACACGATTTTTTAAGAGGTACTTCCGTTGCTCAAATCAGAAAACTCAAAACTAATGAAAGTTGCATACATATCTGAGGATCACTCACGTAAATTGGCAGATTTTTCTGAGTGACCTACAGAGAATCATACCCAGATTCGTGATAGCAAGAAATCTGTTTCTGCGCAGTAATCCAAATCTAGTATCAATCTTCTATTAGAGACTTCACTTGGCACAACATTGCAATAAAATAAAGATAAGGAGAGGTTGCTACAGTAGTAACAACTTCCAAGACACAACAAAACAGTAGAAAAATAAAGACATGGGTTATCTCCCAAGAAGTGCTTTCTTTATAGCCATTAAGATGGGCTCAGCAATTTTAATGATGCACTCGCAAGAAATAAGAGTTGAAGCAAAAGAGAGCATCAAGAAGCAAATTCAAAACACATTTAAGTCTAACCCACTTCCTATGCATAGGAATCTTGTACACAAATAAATTCATGAAGAACAAAGTGACAAGCATAAGAAGATAAAACAAGAGTAACTTCAAAATTTTCAGCATATAGAGAGGTGTTTTAGTACCATGCAAATTTCTACAACCATATTTTCCTCTCTCATAATAATTTTCAGTAGCTTCATGGATAAACTCAACAATATAACTATCACATGCAGCATGCTTTTCATGATCCATAAACACATAATTTTTATCAAGCTTAAAAATAGTGGGATTAAAACTTTCAAACCCACTTTTATCAATAATATAACAAGATGATCGATCAATCTCAAGAGATATGGGACTCATAGATAAAGTCAAGACTTCTCCAATCCCATTTTCATTTGTAGTACAATTAATATTATCAAGTAACACAGGACCATCATCTAGAGATTTATCATAAACATTTGCCAAGCAAAACTCTTTAGTACCATGCATTTCGACATCAGGCACAAACAAAGCATTATCATAAAATTTATCAAAGTAGCATGGATTATCATAGATAATAGTAGCATAATTATTCTCACAAGTTTTACTCATAGGGAATATTTCAAGAGAATCCACATGAACATAACATTCATCCTCCTTTGGTAAGCATGGAGGACAATCAAATAGTGTAAGAGATAAAGAGTTACTCTCATTAGAAGGTTGGCATGGGTAGCTAATCGATTCTTCCTCCTTTTGTTCATCACTCTCATCTTCTTTTTCATCCAATGAGCTTTCAGGTTCATCAATTTCCTCCTCTTTTTCATCCAATGAGCTTTCAGGTTCATCAATTTCTTCTTCCACTGGTTCCTGCAAATTGTGAGTGCATTCTTGTGCATTAATGAGTCTCTCTTTATAATCAATGATATAAGGATTATCACTGTAGCTTTCTATGCAAAAACTAAGGATAGAAGAGACATAATCTTTAAGGTCCTTACAAACAACACAAGTTTCATAATTTTTAGACATGAAGGATTCTATCTCAGAGGCTCCCATAAATATGACAAATTGTTCTACCTCTTCGAACCCAAAATGAAGATAGCTATTCCAATTATAGTTCTTAATTAAAACTTCCTCACTAAAGCCACATTGAAATTTAAGATGTTTAGTATCCTGTTTAGAGCAACAGTTTATATCATGGCGTTTAAGCAAGATTTTAGCAATTGTATTCAGTTTTTCTATCACATCACTCATAACTTTTCCCGTTCTTGATTCTCTATAATTATTATATAATTCTATAAGCTCCAAATAGGTTGTAGGTTCTCCCATAGCAACAATTTTTAATTTTTTGGTTTTTCAATTTTTTATGGATTTTCGGGTATATGAGGAAAGTAAAACAAAACAAAAACAAACTAGACAAAAGTAAACTAAGCAAAGTAATACTAGACAGAAATAAACTAAGCACAAATAAACTAGACAGAAGTAAACTAAGCAAAACAAAATAAAATAAAATAGAGAGAGAGGTAGAGTGTACTCCCCAGGTGAACTTATGAGTAGAGCTATGCCTCCCCGGCAACGGCGCCAGAAAATAGTCTTGATAACCCACAAGTATAGGGGATCGCAATGCCTTCGAGGGAAGTAAAACCCAAATTTATTGATTCGACACAAGGGGAGGTAAAGAATACTTATAAGCCTTAACAACTGAGTTGTCAATTCAGCCGCACTGAAAAGCACTAGTAACAGGGGTGATGTGAAAGCAGCAAGAATATGAGAGCAGTAGTAACAAAGAATACAGAGAGCACTAGCACAGAGGCGATGGCACCAGAAAATAGTTGATACTACTTCCAATGTCATGTAGAACAAGTATATGATGATGAGAGATGGACCGGGGTTCCCAGCTATCTACACTAGTGGTAACTCTCCAATAACAAGTGTTGGGTGAACAAATTACAGTTGGGCAATTGATAGGATTGAAATAGCATTAAGACAGAACATCAAGATTATTAATCATGTAGGCATGTTTCCCATATATAGTCATACGTGCTCGCAATGATAAACTTGTACAACATATTTTGTCCTACCAGTCGGTGGCAGCCGGGCCTCTAGGGAATCTACTGGAAATTAAGGTACTCCTTTTAATAGAGCACCGGAGCAAAGCATTAACACTCCGTGAAAACATGTGATCCTCATATCTAAGCCTTCCCCTCCAGTTATCCCAATTTCTGTCACTTTGGGGCCTTTGGTTCCGGACATAGACATGTGCATACAACTTGTAGATACAATCTAAGCAATAAGTATAGAGCTTAAATCTACGATCATGCCACTCGGGCCCTAGTGACAAGCATTAAACACAACAAGATTGCAGCAACAATAACTTCACAAACTTTATAGATAGACTAATCATAATGTAACAATCCATCGGATCCCAACAAACACAACACCGATTACATCAGATGAATCTCAATCATGTAAGGCAGCTCATGAGATCATTGTATTGGAGTACATGGGGGAGAGAATACCAACTAGCTACAGCTAGAACCCGTAGCCCATGGAGGAACTACTCACGGAGCATGATGGAGGCGGTGGCGTCGATGGAGATGGCTTTCGGGGGCACTTCCCCGTCCCGGCAGGGTGCCGGAACAGAGACTTCTGTCCCCCGAATTGGAGTTTCGCGATGGTGGCGGCGCCCCTGGAGTCTTTCTGGAGTTTCGTCAATGGGTATCGAGGTTTTAGGTCACCAGGGCTTAAATAGGCGAAGAGTCGAAGTCGGAGGGGCCATGGGGCCACCTCACACTAGGGCGGCGAGCCCCCCTCCTAGGCCGCGCCGGCCACACGTGTGGGGCCCCCAGGGCACCCCTCTGGTCCCCCTTTGACTTTCTGGAAGGTTCCGGGAAAAATAAGATGCTGGGTCTTCGTTTCGTCGAATTCCGAGAATATTGCCCGAACAGCCTTTCTGGAACCAAAAACAGCAGAAAACAGGAACTGGCACTTCGGCATCTTTTTAATAGGTTAGTTCCGGAAAATGCATGAAATCATTATAAAGTGCAAGCAAAACATGTAAGTATTGTCATAAAACAAGCATGGAACATCAGAAATTATAGGTACGTTGGAGACGTATCAGCAACACAAAGGATGATTAAGTTTCAGCAATTGCTTTCAACTTGTAACATGTATATCTCATGGATAGTTGTCAACATAAAGCAATATAACAAGTGCAATAGGTAAAGATGTAAGAATCAATGCACAGTTGACACAAGTGTTTGCTTCTAAGATAGAAAGAAGTAGGAAAACTGACTCAACATAAAGTAAAAGAAAGGCCCTTCGCAGAGGGAAGCATGGATTACTATTTTTGTGCTAGAGCTTTTCATTTTGAAAACAAGAAACAATTTTTTCAACGGTAGTAATAAATCATATGTGTTATGTATAAGACATCCTATAAGTTGCAAGCCTCATGCATAGTATACTAATAGTGCTCGTACCTTGTCCTAATTAGCTTGGATTAACACGGATTATCATTGCATAACATATGTTTCAACCAAGTGTCACAAAGGGGTACCTCTATGCCGCCTGTACAAGGGTCTAAGGAGAAGGTTCGCATTGGATTTCTCGCTTTTGATCATTCTCAACTTAGACACCCATACCGGGACAACATAGCCAACAGATAATGGACTCATCTTTTAATGCTTAAGCATTCAACAACAGGTAATATTCTCATAAGAGATTGAGGTTTTGTGTCCAAACTGAAACTTCCACCATGATTCATGGCTTTAGTTAGCGGCCCAATGTTCTTCTCTAACAGTATGCATACTCAAACCATTTGATCATGAAAATCGCCCTTACTTCAGACAAGATGAACATGCATAGCAACTCACATGATATTCAACAAAGGTAAACATTGATGGCGTCCCCAGAAACATGGTTACCGCTCAACAAGCAACTTATTAAGAAATAAGACACATAAGTACATATTCTTCACCACAATAGTTTTTAAGGCTATTTGTCCCATGAGCTATATATTGTAAAGGCAAAGAATAGAAATTTAAAGGTAGCACTCAAGTAATGTACTTTGGAATGGCGGAGAAATACCATGTGGTAGGTAGGTATGGTGGACACAAATGGCATAGTTTTTGGCTCAAGGATTTGGATGCACGAGAAGAATTCCTCTCAATACAAGGCTAGGCTAGCAAGGTTGTTTGAAGCAAACTCAAGTATAAAACGGTGCAGAAAGACTCACATATGAACATATTGTAAGCATTATAAGACTTTACATCGTCTTCCTTGTTGTTCAAACACCTTAACCAGAAAATATCTAGACTCTAGAGACCAATCATGCAAACCAAATTTTAACAAGCTCTATGTAGTTCTTCATTAATAGGTGCAAAGTACATGATGCAAGAGCTTAAACATGATCTATATGAGCACAACAATTGCCAAGTATCAAATTATTCAAGACATTATACCAATTACCACATGCAGCATTTTCTGTTTCCAACCAAATAGCAATCAACGAAACGGTTTTCAACTCCGCCATGAACATTAAAGATAGAACTAAGAACAACAGTGTTCATATGAAAAAGCGGAGCGTGTCTCTCTCCCACACAAGCATGAATTTATTCAGAGAATGAAAAATAACAAAACTAAAATAAAAGCACACAGACGCTCCAAGTAAATTACATAAGATGTGACCGAATAAAAATATAGTTTCAAGAGAAGAAACCTGATAAATTGTTGATGAAGAAGGGGATGCCTTGGGAATCCCCAAGCTTAGATGCTTGAGTCTTCTTGAAATATGCAGGGATGAACCACGGGAGCATCCCCAAGCTTAGACTCTTCACTCTTCTTGATCATAGTATATCATCCTCCTCTCTTGACCCTTGAAAACTTCCTCCACACCAAACTCGAAACAAACTCATTAGAGGGTTAGTGCATAATCAAAAATTTCACATGTTCAGAGGTGACCAAATCATTCTTAACACTTCTGGACATTGCCCAAAGCTACTGGAAGTCAATGGAATAAAGAAATCCATCCAACACAGCAAAAGAGGCAATGCGAAATAAAAGGCAGAATCTGTCAAAACAGAACAGTCCGTAAAGACGAATTTTTTAGAGGCACTGTACTTGCTCAGATGAAAATGCTCAAATTGAATGAAAGTTGCGTACATATCTGAGGATCACGCACGTAAATTGGCAGATTTTTCTGAGTTACCTACAGAGAACCCTGCCCAAATTCGTGACAGATAGAAATCTGTTTCTTCGCAGTAATCCAAATCTAGTATCAACCTTGATATCAAAGACTTTACTTGGCACAACAATGCAATAAAATAAGATAAGGAGAGGTTGCTACAGTAGTAACAACTTCCAAGACTCAAATATAAAACAAAAGTACTGTAGTAAAATAAACACATGGGTTATCTCCCAAGAAGTTCTTTCTTTATAGCCATTAAGATGGGCTCAGCAATTTTAATGATGCTCTCGCAAGAAATAAGAGTTGAAGCAAAAGAGAGCATCAAGAAGCAAATTCAAAACACATTTAAGTCTAACATGCTTCCTATGCATAGGAATCTCGTAAATAAACAAGTTCATGAAGAGCAAAGTAACAAGCATAGGAAGATAAAACCAGTGTAACTTCAAAAATTTCAGCATATAGAGAGGTGTTTTAGTAACATGAAAATTTCTACAACCATATTTTCCTCTCTCATAATAACTTTCAGAGGCATCATGAACAAACTCAACAATATAAGTATCACATAAAGCATTCTTATTCACATGCATAAAAGTATCATTACTCTCCACATAAGCATAATCAATTTTATTAGTTGTAGTGGGAGAAAATTCAACAAAGTAGCTATCATTATTATTCTCATCATCAAATATAGGAGGCATATTGTAATCATAATTAAACTTATCCTCCATAGTAGGCGGCACCAAAAGACCACTATCATTATAATCATCATAAATAGGAGGCATATCATAATCAACATAAACTTTCTCCTCAATACCCGGAGGACTAAAGAGATCATTTTCATCAAAACCGACCTCCCCAAGCTTAAATTCTTCCATAGCATTAGCAACAATGGTGTTCAAAGCATTCATACTAATAACATTCCCATTAGCATGCATAAGTTCCATGGGTTTTTTAATTTTCTCTTCAAACACATCATGTCCTAATTCAAGATAAAGTTCATAAAGATCTCTCATTTTGTTGTTGTCTTCCATTAAGCCTTACTAGTGTAAAACAAGAGACAAAAAGATGCAATTGCAGGATCTGAAGGAAATAGCTTCGAACACTCACACAATGGCAACAGAAAAGTACTTAGTTACCTAGGACCGGAGTGTGAGTGCCTTTTACCTTTCCTCCCCGGCAACGGCGCCAGAAAAGTGTTGTTGCCGTGGGAGTTGGCAATTTCCGTGGTGTAGCTTTTCTTCAGATCCCCGGCAACGGCGCCAGAAAAGTGCTTGATGTCTACGGGTGCTTCTATTCTTGTAGACAGTGTTGGGCCTCCAAGAGCAGAGGTTTGTAGAACAGCAGCAAGTTTCCCTTAAGTGGATCACCCAAGGTTTATCGAACTCAGGGAGGAAGAGGTCAAAGATATCCCTCTCAAGCAACCCTGCAATCACGATACAAGAAGTCTCTTGTTTCCCCAACACACCTAATACACTTGTCAGATGTATAGGTGCACTAGTTCGGTGAAGAGATAGTGAAATACAAGTGGTATGAATGAATATGAGCAGTAGTAACGGTGCCAGAAAAGTGCTTGCTGGCGTGCAGTTGATGGTAGTAATATTGCAGGAAGTAAAGATGCAGTAAAACAGTAAACAAGCGATGATTGCAGTATTTGGAAACAAGGCCTAGGGATCATACTTTCACTAGTGGACACTCTCAACATTGATCACATAAATAAATAAGTTCTCTTCCTTTGTGCTACATATACTCTTGTTTGATAATGAACACCATTCGTTGTGTAGGGCTACAAGAGCACCTCAATGCCGGAGTTAACAAGCTCCACAACATTCGGCATTCATATTTAAGTAACCTTTAGAGCATAATAGATCTTTGCAATTTAAACCGAGTACTAAAATAGCATACACACTATCACCTTTACACTATGAAGGGGAATAGATCACATCAATACTATCATAGTAATAATTAACTCCATAACCTACAAGAGATTATGATCATAACCTACGCCAAGAACTACACGATGCACACACTGTCACCATTACACCATGAAGGAGGAATAGACTACTTTAATAACATCACAAGAGTAGCACATAGACTAATAGTGATACAAAACTCATATGAATCTCAATCATGTAAGGCAGCTCATGAGATCATTGTATTGAAGTACATAGGAGAGAGATTAACCACATAGCTACCGGTACAGCCCTTAGCCTCGATGGAGAACTACTCCCTCCTCATGGGAGACAGCAGCGTTGATGAAGATGGCGGTGGTGTCGATGGAGATGCCTTCCGGGGGCACTTCCCCGTCCCGGCGGTGTGCCGGAACAGAGACTCCTGTCCCCCAGATCTTGGCTTCGCGATGGCGGCGGCTCTGGAAGGTTTCTCGTACCGTGGCTTTTCCGTCTCGAGGTTCGAGGTTTATTCCAATTTACGTGCGTGATCCTCAGATATGTACGCAACTTTCATTCAATTTGGGCATTTTCATCTGAGCAAGTCTGGTGCCTCTAAAAAATTCGTCTTTACGGACTGTTCTGTTTTGACAGATTCTGCCTTTTATTTCGCATTGCCTGTTTTGCTATGCTTGATGGATTTCTTCGTTCCATTAACTTTCAGTAGCTTTGTGCAATGTCCAGAAGTTTTAAGAATGATTATGTCACCTCTGAATATATGAATTATGCACTGACCCTCTAATGAGTTTGTTTTGAGTTTGGTGTGGAGGAAGTTTTCAATGGTCAAGAGAGGAGGATGATACAATATGATTAAGAAGAGTGAAAAGTCAAAGCTTGGGGATGCCCCCGTGGTTCATCCCTGCATATTTTAAGAAGACTCAAGCGTCTAAGCTTGGGGATGCCCAAGGCATCCCTTCTTCATCGACAACTTATCAGGTCACCTCTAGTGAAACTATATTTTTATTCCGTCACATCTTATGCGCTTTACTTGGAGCGTCTGTTTGTTTTTGTTTTTGTTTTGTTTGAATAAAATCGGATCCTAGCATTCTTTGTTTGGGAGAGAGACACGCTCCGCTGTTTCGTATGAACACATGTGTTCTTAGCTTTATCTTTAATGTTCATTGCGAAAGTTGGACTATTTCATTCATTGCTATATGGTTGGAAACGGAAAATGCCGCATGAGGTAAATGGTATAATGTCTTGAATAATGTGATACTTGGCAATTGTTGTGCTCATATAGATCATGTTTAAGCTCTTGCATCATGTACTTTGCACCTATTAATGAAGAACTACATAGATCTTGTTAAAATTTGGTTTGCATGATTGGTCTCTAGAGTCTAGATATTTTCTGGTTAAGGTGTTTGAACAACAAGGAGACAATATAAAGTCTTATAATACCTACAATATGTTCATATGTGAGTCTTGTTGTACCGTTTTATACTTGAGTTTGCTTCAAACAACCTTGCTAGCCTAGCCTTGTATTGAGAGGAATTCTTCTCGTGCATCCAAATCCTTGAGCCAAAAACTATGCCATTTGTGTCCACCATACCTACCTACCACATGGTATTTCTCTGCCATTCCAAAGTACATTACTTGAGTGCTACCTTTAAAATTCTATTCTTTGCCTTTACAATACATAGCTCATGGGAAAATAGCCTTAAAAACTATTGTAGTGAAGAATATGTACTTATGTGTCTTATTTCTTAATAAGTTGCTTGTTGAGTGGTAACCATGTTTCTGGGGACGCCATCAACTTTTACCTTTGTTGAATATCATGTGAGTTGCTATGCATGTTCGTCTTGTCTGAAGTAAGGATGATTTTCATGATCAAATAGGTTTGAGTATGCATATTGTTAGAGAAGAACATTGGGCCGCTAACTAAAGCCATGATTCATGGTGGAAGTTTCAGTTTGGACAATTAATCCTCAATCTCTTATGAGAGTATTAACTGTTGTTGAATGCTTATGCATTAAAGAGGAGTCCATTATCTGTTGTCTATGTTGTCCCGGTATGGATGTCTAAGTTGAGAATAATCAAAAGCGAGAAATCCAATGCGAACTTTCTCCTTAGACCTTTGTACAGGCGGCATAGAGGTACCCCTTTGTGACACTTGGTTGAAACATATGTTATGCAATGATAATCCGTGTTAATCCATGCTAATTAGGACAAGGTTCCAGCACTATTAGTATACTATGCATGAGGCTTGCAACTTATAAGATGTCTTATACATAACACATATGCTTTATTACTACCGTTGACAAAATTGTTTCTTGTTTTCAAAATGAAAAGCTCTAGCACAAAAATAGTAATCCATGCTTCCCTCTGCGAAGGGCCATTCTTTTACTTCATTGTTGAGTCAGTTTACCTATTCCTTCTATCTAAGAAGCAAACACTTGTGTAAACTGTGTGCATTGATTCTTACATGTTTACCTATTGCACCTGTTATATTACTTTGTGTTGACAATTATCCATGAGATATATATGTTGAAGTTGAAAGCAACCGCTGAAACTTATATCTTCCTTTGTGTTGCTTCAATGCCTTTACTAAGAATTTATTGCTTTATGAGTAACTCTTATGCAAGTCTTATTGATGCTTGTCTTGAAAGTATTATTCATGAAAAGTCTTTGCTATATGATTCATTTGTTTACTCATTATCTTCATCATTGCTTCAAATCGCTGCATTCATCTCATATGCTTACAATAGTATGATCAAGATTATGATAGCATGTCACTTCAGAAATTATCTTTGTTATCGTTTACCTACTCGAGGGCGAGTAGGAACTAAGCTTGGGGATGCTTGATACGTCCCAAACGTATCTATAATTTCTTATGTTCCATGCTACTTTTATGATGATACTCACATGTTTTATACACATTATATGTCATTATTATGCATTTTCCGGCACTAACTTATTGACGAGATGCCGAAGAGCCAGTTGCTGTTTTCTGCTGTTTTTGGTTTCAGAAATCCTAGTAAGGAAATATTCTCGGAATTGGACGAAATCAACGCCCAGGGGCTTATTTTTCCACGAAGCTTCCAGAAGACCGAGGGAGATACGAAGTGGGGCCACGAGGCGATGCCACACTAGGGTGGCGCGGCCCAGGCCCTGGCCGCGCGGCCCTAGCGTGTGGGGCCCCCGTGACTCCTCCGACTCCGCCCTTCCGCCTACTTAAAGCCTTCGTCGCGAAACCCCCAGTACCGAGAGCCACGATACGGAAAACCTTCCAGAGATGCTGCTGCCGCCAATCCCATCTTGGGGGATTCAGGAGATCGCCTCCGGCACCCTGCCGGAGAGGGGAATCATCTCCCGGAGGTCTCTTCATCGCCATGATCGCCTCCGGATCGATGTGTGAGTAGTTCACCCCTGGACTATGGGTCCATAGCAGTAGCTAGATGGTCGTCTTCTCCTCATTGTGCTATCATGTTAGATCTTGTGAGCTGCCTATCATGATCAAGATCATCTATTTGTAATGCTACATGTTGTGTTTGTTGGGATCTGATGAATATTGAATACTATGTCAAGTTGATTATCAATCTATCATATATGTTATTTATGTTCTTGCATGCTCTCCGTTGCTAGTAGAGGCTCTGGCCAAGTTGATACGTGTGACTCCAAGAGGGAGTATTTATGCTCGATAGTGGGTTCATGCCTCCATTAAATCTGGGACAGTGACAGAAAGTTTTAAGGTTGTGGATGTGATGTTGCCACTAGGGATAAAACATCGATGCTTTGTCTAAGGATATTTGTGTTGATTACATTACGCACCATACTTAATGCAATTGTCTGTTGCTTGCAACTTAATACCGGAAGGGGTTCGGATGATAACCTGAAAGTGGACTTTTTAGGCATAGATGCATGCTGGATAGCGGTCTATGTACTTTGTCGTAATGCCCTGATTAAATCTCATAGTACTCATCATGGTATATGTATGTGCATTGTTATGCCTTCTTTATTTGTCAATTGCCCAACTGTAATTCGTTCACCCAACATCTGTTTATCTTATGGGAGAGACACCACTAGTGAACTGTGGACCCCGGTCCTATTCTTTACATCTGAATACAATCTACTGCAATTGTTCTTTACTGTTTTTCGCAAACAATCATCATCTTCCACACTATACGGTTAATCCTTTGTTTACAGCAAGCCGGAGAGATTGACAACCTCACTGTTACGTTGGGGCAAAGTACTTTGATTGTGTTGTACAGGTTCCACGTTGGCGCCGGAATCCCTGGTGTTGCGCCGCACTACACTCCGCCGCCATCAACCTTCAACGTGCTTCTTGGCTCCTCCTGGTTCGATAAACCTTGGTTTCTTTCTGAGGGAAAACTTGCTACTGTACGCATCACACCTTCCTCTTGGGGTTCCCAACGGACGTGTGTTAACTGCACGCATCAGGCGGTTCGTTGATTTAAGCACCTTCAAGATATCGGCTCTTAAGTGTGCCCGCCAGCTTCTCGAGCTGGTGTCATCAAAGAAGACATCGGTCGGCCCTAGTTTATCGACTCAAACCCAAGCCATTTGATCTCTGTAGCAAACTTTCCTTTGAACTGTTGTGAAACAATGTTTTGTCGGATAACTTATGTTTGTAATAAACTTTATGCTGGCAATGTTGTTGGCACAATCTTTGCTATGATATTTCCGCTTGTATTCTCCCGATGGGAGTTCCTTCTGCTGTTGGGTGAGTCGATCTGTCATGCCTTTGACGTCTTTTTCTTGCAGGTTTTCCCAGTGCCGTCATTTGTCGACGACTCTTCGGGTGCTCTTCCTGAAGGTGATCGGATCCAGCGTATAAAGGGTCGGATCACTCAGATGGAAAAGGACCTGCGCAGCACTTATGCTTTAGCTGCTATTATCAATAAGAAGAGCGAAATTGCAGCCAAAGTGGAGCGGTACGCTCTTACTGAGCTGCATAAAGCTACCGAGAGTTTGAACTGTAAGTTTCTTGATCCCTGCGCCCTTTTGTCAACGACGCCTTGTCTGATCCTCTATTTATTCCTTTGCCAGTCATAGCTCTGAACCGTGCAGAAGAGAACAAACGGATTCACGAGCGTGTGCACGCTTTAACCCAGCTGTCTGATGTCTACGGGTGCTTCTATTCTTGTAGACAGTGTTGGGCCTCCAAGAGCAGAGGTTTGTAGAACAACAGCAAGTTTCCCTTAAGTGGATCACCCAAGGTTTATCGAACTCAGGGAGGAAGAGGTCAAAGATATCCCTCTCAAGCAACCCTGCAATCACGATACAAGAAGTCTCTTGTGTCCCCAACACACCTAATACACTTGTCAGATGTATAGGTGCACTAGTTCGGCGAAGAGATAGTGAAATACAAGTGGTATGAATGAATATGAGCAGTAGTAACGGTGCCAGAAAAGTGCTTGTCAAGGCGTGCGATTGATGGTAGTAATATTGCAGGAAGTAAAGATGCAGTAAAATAGTAAACAAGCGATGATTGCAGTATTTGGAAACAAGGCCTAGGGATCATACTTTCACTAGTGGACACTCTCAACATTGATCACATAAATAAATAAGTTCTCTTCCTTTGTGCTACATATACTCTTGTTTGATAATGAACACCATTCGTTGTGTAGGGCTACAAGAGCACCTCAATGCCGGAGTTAACAAGCTCCACAACATTCGGCATTCATATTTAAGTAACCTTTAGAGCATAATTGATCTTTGCAATGTAAACCGAGTACTAACATAGCATACACACTTTCACCTTTACACTATGAAGGGGGGATAGATCACGTCAATACTATCATAGTAATGATTAACTCCATAACCTACAAGAGATTATGATCATAACCTACGCCAAGAACTACACGATGCACACACTGTCACCATTACACCATGAAGGAGGAATAGACTACTTTAATAACATCGCAAGAGTAGCACATAGACTAATAGTGATACAAAACTCATATGAATCTCAATCATGTAAGGCAGCTCATGAGATCATTGTATTGAAGTACATAGGAGAGAGATTAACCACATAGCTACTGGTACAGCCCTTAGCCTCGATGGAGAACTACTCCCTCCTCATGGGAGACAGCAGCGTTGATGAAGATGGCGGTGGTGTCGATGGAGATGCCTTCCGGGGGCACTTCCCCGTCCCGGCGGCGTGCCGGAACAGAGACAACTGTCCCCCAGATCTTGGCTTCGCGATGGCGGCGGCTCTGGAAGGTTTCTCGTACCGTGGCTTTTCCGTCTCGAGGTTTTAGGTCAGGGACCTTTATATAGGCGAAGAGGCGGAGTCGGAGGGCTGACGAGGCGGTGACACAATAGGGGGGCGCGGCCCAGGCCCTGGCCGCGCCACCCTGGCGTGTGGTGGCCCTGTGGCCCCCTCCCGCCGGCTCTCGGGTGTTCTGGAAGCTTCGTGGAAAAATAGGATGCTGGGCATTGATTTCCTCCGATTCCGAGAATATTTCCTTACTAGGATTTCTGAAACCAAAAACAGCAGAAAACAGGAACTGGCACTTCGGCATGTCGTCAATAGGTTAGTTCCGGAAAATGCATCAAAACATCATAAAGTGTGAACAAAACATGTAGGTATTGTCATAAAACAAGCATGGAACATAAGAAATTATAGATATGTTTGAGACGTATCAAGCATCCCCAAGCTTAGTTCCTACTCACCCTCGAGTAGGTAAACGATAACAATGATAATTTCTTAAGTGACATGCTACCAACATAATCTTGATCAACATTATTGTAAAGCATATGAGATGAATGCAGCGATTCGAAGCAATGGTAAAGACAATGAGTAAACAAATGAATCATATAGCAAAGACTTTTCATGAATAGTACTTTCAAGACAAGCATCAATAAGACTTGCATAAGAGTTAACTCATAAAGCAATAAATTCAAAGTAAAAGGCATTGAAGCAACTGATAACCCACAAGTATAGGGGATCGCAACAGTCTTCGAGGGAAGTAAAACCCAAATTTATTGATTCGACACAAGGGGAGGTAAAGAATACTTATAAGCCTTAACAACTGAGTTGTCAATTCAGCTGCACCTGGAAAAGCACTAGTAACAGGGGTGATGTGAAAGCAGCAGTAATATGAGAGCATAGTAACAAAGAATACGCCAGCCAGTAGCAATAGCACAGAGGCGATGGCACCAGAAAATAGTTGATACTACTTCCAATGTCATGTAGAACAAGTATATGATGATGAGAGATGGACCGGGGTTCCCAGCTATCTACACTAGTGGTAACTCTCCAATAACAAGTGTTGGGTGAACAAATTACAGTTGGGCAATTGATAGGATTGAAATAGCATTAAGACAGAACATCAAGATTATTAATCATGTAGGCATGTTTCCCATATATAGTCATACGTGCTCGCAATGAGAAACTTGTGCAACATCTTTTGTCCTACCAGCCGGTGGCAGCCGGGCCTCTAGGGAATCTACTGGAAATTAAGGTACTCCTTTTAATAGAGCACCGGAGCAAAGCATTAACACTCCGTGAAAACATGTGATCCTCATATCTAAGCCTTCCCCTCCAGTTATCCCAATTTCTGTCACTTTGGGGCCTTTGGTTCCGAACATAGACATGTGCATACAACTTGTAGATACAATCTAAGCAATAAGTATAGAGCTTAAATCTAAGATCATGCCACTCGGGCCCTAGTGACAAGCATTAAACACAACAAGATTGCAGCAACAATAACTTCACAAACTTCATAGATAGACTAATCATAATGTAACAATCCATCGGATCCCAACAAACACAACACCGATTACATCAGCTGAATCTCAATCATGTAAGGCAACTCATGAGATCATTGTATTGGAGTACATGGGGGAGAGAATACCAACTAGCTACAGCTAGAACCCGTAGCCCATGGAGGAACTACTCACAGAGCATGATGGAGGCGGTGGCGTCGATGGAGATGGCTTCCGGGGGCACTTCCCCGTCCCGGCAGGGTGCCGGAGCAGAGACTTCTGTCCCCCGAATTGGAGTTTCGCGATGGTGGCAGCGCCCCCGGAGTCTTTCTGGAGTTTCGTCAATTGGTATCGAGGTTTTAGGTCACCAGGGCTTAAATAGGCGAAGAGTCGGAGTCGGAGGGGCCACGGGGCCACCTCACACTAGGGCGGCGCGCCCCCCTCCTGGGCCGCGCCGGCCACACGTGTGGGGCCCCTGGGGCACCCCTTTGGTCCCCCTTTGACTTTCTGGAAGGTTCCGGGAAAAATAAGATGCTGGGTCTTCGTTTCGTCGAATTCCGAGAATATTGCCCGAACAGCCTTTCTGGAACCAAAAACAGCAGAAAACAGGAACTGGCACTTCGGCATCTTGTTAATAGGTTAGTTCCGGAAAATGCATGAAATCATTATAAAGTGCAAGCAAAACATGTAAGTATTGTCATAAAACAAGCATGGAACATCAGAAATTATAGGTACGTTGGAGATGTATCAGCATCCCCAAGCTTAGTTCCTGCTCGCCCTCGAGTAGGTAAATGATAAAAAGAGTAATTTCTGTAGTGACATGCTACTTACATAATCTTGATCATCCTATTATAAGGCATATGAGATGAATGCAGTGACTCAAGGCAATCATCTATAATTGCTAACAAATAGATAACATATAGCAAAACTTTTCATTAATAGTACTTTCAAGACAAGCATCAAAAGTCTTGCATAAGAGTTAACTCATAAAGCAATAAATTCAAAGTAAAGGCATTGAAGCAACACAGAGGAAGATTTAAGTTTCAGCAGTTGCTTTCAACTTTCAACATGCATATCTCATGGATAATTGTCAACACAAAGTAATATGATGAATGCAAATATGCAAGTATGTAAGAATCAATGCACAGTTAACACAAGTGTTTGCTTCTAAGATGGAAGGAAGTAGGTAAACTGACTCAACATAATGTAAAAGAATGGCCCTTCGCAGAGGGAAGCAGGGATTAAATCATGTGCTAGAGCTTTTTAAGTTTTGAAATCATATAGAGAGCATAAAAGTAAAGTTTTGAGAGGTGCTTGTTGTTGTCAACGAATGATAGTGGGCACTCTAACTACCTCATCAACCAGACTTTCAAGAGCGGCTCCCATGAAGGACGTTATCTCTACCAGCAAGGTAGATCATCCCTCTTCTCTTTTGTTTACACATGTATTTTAGTTTTATTTATGGTTGACACTCCCCCCAACCTTTTGCTTTCACAAGCCATGGCTAACCGAATCCTCGGGTGCCTTCCAACATTCACATACCATGAAGGAGTGTTTATTTGCAAAATTAAGTTGCTTACTGATGAATCAGAGCAAAACATGTGAAGAGAATTATTAATGAAGGTTGATTAATTGGGGGCTGGGAACCCCGCGCCAGCTCTTTTTGCAAAATTATTGGATAAGCGGATGAAGCTACTAGTCCATTGTGAAAGTCTGTCAAAAGTAAATGACAAGATCAAAAGATAAACACCACATACTTCCTCATGAGCTATAAAACATCAACACAAATTGAGAAGCATTTTGAAGGTTTAAAGGTAGCACATGAAGTATTTACTTGGAATGGTAGGAAATACCACATAGTAGGTAGATATGGTGGACACAAATGGCATAGGTTTTGGCTCAAGGTTTTGGATGCACGAGAAGCATTTCCTCTCAGTACAAGGCTTTGGCTAGCAAGGTTGTTTGAAGCAAATACAAGTATGAACTGGTACAGCAAAACTTACATAAGAACATATTGCAAGCATTATAAAACTCTACACTGTCTTCCTTGTTGCTCAAACACTTTTACCAGAAAATATCTAGACCTTAGAGAGACCAATCATGCAAACCAGTTTCAACAAGCTCTACGGTATTTCTCCACTAATAGGTTTAAACTACATGATGCAAGAGCTTAATCATGATCTACTTGAGAGCTCAAAACAATTGCCAAGTATCAAATTATTCAAGACAATATGAAGCATTTTCTGTTTCCATCCAAATAACAATAAGTGCAATAGCTTCCAACTTTTATCATTGAACATTAAAAGTAAGAGCAAAGAACACGAGTGTTCATATGAAAAAGCGGAGCGTGTCTCTCTCCCAACCAAGGATTGCTAGGATCCGAATTTTTTCAAACATAAACAAAAATAAAAACACACAGACGCTCCAAGTAAAGCACATAAGATGTGACCGAATAAAAATATAGTTTCAATAGAAGAAACCTGATAAGTTGATGAAGAAGGGGATGCCTTGGGCATCCCCAAGCTTAGACGCTTGAGTCTTCTTGAAATATGCAGGGATGAACCACGGGGGCATCCCCAAGCTTAGACTTTTCACTCTTCTTGATCATATATCATCCTCCTCTCTTGACCCTTGAAAACTTCCTTCACACCAAACTTCTCATAAACTTCATTAGAGGGGTTAGTACTCAAAAAACTTTAATCCACTTTAGCCCTGTAGTGACATATTGCAAGTACTCAATAAAATATTAGCTACAGCTCTCCACGTCTAGAAAGCCTCACTTAAAGTCCACAAGAGACAGTGCAAAAAACAGAGACAGAATCTGTCAAAACAGAACAGCCAGTAAACACGATTTTTTAAGAGGTACTTCCGTTGCTCAAATCAGAAAACTCAAAACTAATGAAAGTTGCATACATATCTGAGGATCACTCACGTAAATTGGCAGATTTTTCTGAGTGACCTACAGAGAATCATACCCAGATTCGTGATAGCAAGAAATCTGTTTCTGCGCAGTAATCCAAATCTAGTATCAATCTTCTATTAGAGACTTCACTTGGCACAACATTGCAATAAAATAAAGATAAGGAGAGGTTGCTACAGTAGTAACAACTTCCAAGACACAACAAAACAGTAGAAAAATAAAGACATGGGTTATCTCCCAAGAAGTGCTTTCTTTATAGCCATTAAGATGGGCTCAACAATTTTAATGATGCACTCGCAAGAAATAAGAGTTGAAGCAAAAGAGAGCATCAAGAAGCAAATTCAAAACACATTTAAGTCTAACCCACTTCCTATGCATAGGAATCTTGTACACAAATAAATTCATGAAGAACAAAGTGACAAGCATAAGAAGATAAAACAAGAGTAACTTCAAAATTTTCAGCATATAGAGAGGTGTTTTAGTACCATGCAAATTTCTACAACCATATTTTCCTCTCTCATAATAATTTTCAGTAGCTTCATGGATAAACTCAACAATATAACTATCACATGCAGCATGCTTTTCATGATCCATAAACACATAATTTTATCAAGCTTAAAAATAGTGGGATTAAAACTTTCAAACCCACTTTTATCAATAATATAACAAGATGATCGATCAATCTCAAGAGATATGGGACTCATAGATAAAGTCAAAACTTCTCCAATCCCATTTTCATTTGTAGTACAATTAATATTATCAAGTAACACAGGACCATCATCTAGAGATTTATCATAAACATTTGCCAAGCAAAACTCTTTAGTACCATGCATTTCGACATCAGGCACAAACAAAGCATTATCATAAAATTTATCAAAGTAGCATGGATTATCATAGATAATAGTAGCATAATTATTCTCACAAGTTTTACTCATAGGGAATATTTCAAGAGAATCCACAGGAACATAACATTCATCCTCCTTTGGTTAGCATGGAGGACAATCAAATAGTGTAAGAGATAAAGAGTTACTCTCATTAGAAGGTTGGCATGGGTAGCTAATCCATTCTTCCTCCTTTTGTTCATCACTCTCATCTTCTTTTTCATCCAATGAGCTTTCAGGTTCATCAATTTCCTCCTCTTTTTCATCCAATGAGCTTTCAGGTTCATCAATTTCTTCTTCCACTGGTTCCTGCAAATTGTGAGTGCATTCTTGTGCATTAATGAGTCTCTCTTTATAATCAAGATTATCACTGTAGCTTTCTATGCAAAAACTAAGGATAGAAGAGACATAATCTTTAAGGTCCTTACAAACAACACAAGTTTCATAATTTTTAGACATGAAGGATTCTATCTCAAAGGCTCCCATAAATATGACAAATTGTTCTACCTCTTCGAACCCAAAATGAAGATAGCTATTCCAATTATAGTTCTTAATTAAAACTTCCTCACTAAAGCCACATTGAAATTTAAGATGTTTAGTATCCTGTTTAGAGCAACAGTTTATATCATGGCGTTTAAGCAAGATTTTAGCAATTGTATTCAGTTTTTCTATCACATCACTCATAACTTTTCCCGTTCTTGATTCTCTATAATTATTATATAATTCTATAAGCTCCAAATAGGTTGTAGGTTCTCCCATAGCAACAATTTTTAATTTTTCGGTTTTTCAAATTTTTATGGATTTTCGGGTATATGAGGAAAGTAAAACAAAACAAAAACAAACTAGACAAAAGTAAACTAAGCAAAGTAATACTAGACAGAAATAAACTAAGCACAAATAAACTAGACAGAAGTAAACTAAGCAAAACAAAATAAAATAAAATAGAGAGAGAGGTAGAGTGTACTCCCCAGGTGAACTTATGAGTAGAGCTATGCCTCCCCGGCAACGGCGCCAGAAAATAGTCTTGATAACCCACAAGTATAGGGGATCGCAACAGTCTTCGAGGGAAGTAAAACCCAAATTTATTGATTCGACACAAGGGGAGGTAAAGAATACTTATAAGCCTTAACAACTGAGTTGTCAATTCAGCTGCACCTGGAAAAGCACTAGTAACAGGGGTGATGTGAAAGCAGCAGTAATATGAGAGCAGTAGTAACAAAGAATACGTAGCAGAGTAGCAATAGCACAGAGGCGATGGCACCAGAAAATAGTTGATACTACTTCCAATGTCATGTAGAACAAGTATATGATGATGAGAGATGGACCGGGGTTCCCAGCTATCTACACTAGTGGTAACTCTCCAATAACAAGTGTTGGGTGAACAAATTACAGTTGGGCAATTGATAGGATTGAAATAGCATTAAGACAGAACATCAAGATTATTAATCATGTAGGCATGTTTTCCATATATAGTCATACGTGCTAGCAATGATAAATTTGTACAACAATTTTGTCCTACCAGTCGGTGGCAGCCGGGCCTCTAGGGAATCTACTGGAAATTAAGGTACTCCTTTTAATAGAGCACCGGAGCAAAGCATTAACACTCCGTGAAAACATGTGATCCTCATATCTAAGCCTTCCCCTCCAGTTATCCCAATTTCTGTCACTTTGGGGCCTTTGGTTCCGGACATAGACATGTGCATACAACTTGTAGATACAATCTAAGCAATAAGTATAGAGCTTAAATCTAAGATTATGCCACTCGGGCCCTAGTGACAAGCATTAAACACAACAAGATTGCAGCAACAATAACTTCACAAACTTTATAGATAGACTAATCATAATGTAACAATCCATCGGATCCCAACAAACACAACACCGATTACATCAGATGAATCTCAATCATGTAAGGCAGCTCATGAGATCATTGTATTGGAGTACATGGGGGAGAGAATACCAACTAGCTACAGCTAGAACCCGTAGCCCATGGAGGAACTACTCACGGAGCATGATGGAGGCGGTGGCGTCGATGGAGATGGCTTCCGGGGGCACTTCCCCGTCCCGGCAGGGTGCCGGAACAGAGACTTCTGTCCCCCGAATTGGAGTTTCGCGATGGTGGCGGCGCCCCTGGAGTCTTTCTGGAGTTTCGTCAATTGGTATCGAGGTTTTAGGTCACCAGGGCTTAAATAGGCGAAGAGTCGAAGTCGGAGGGGCCACGGGGCCACCTCACACTAGGGCGGCGAGCCCCCCTCCTAGGCCGCGCCGGCCACACGTGTGGGGCCCCCAGGGCACCCCTCTGGTCCCCCTTTGACTTTCTGGAAGGTTCCGGGAAAAATAAGATGCTGGGTCTTCGTTTCGTCGAATTCCGAGAATATTGCCCGAACAGCCTTTCTGGAACCAAAAACAGCAGAAAACAGGAACTGGCACTTCGGCATCTTGTTAATAGGTTAGTTCCGGAAAATGCATGAAATCATTATAAAGTGCAAGCAAAACATGTAAGTATTGTCATAAAACAAGCATGGAACATCAGAAATTATAGGTACGTTGGAGACGTATCAGCAACACAAAGGATGATTAAATTTCAGCAATTGCTTTCAACTTGTAACATGTATATCTCATGGATAGTTGTCAACATAAAGCAATATAACAAGTGCAATAGGTAAAGATGTAAGAATCAATGCACAGTTGACACAAGTGTTTGCTTCTAAGATAGAAAGAAGTAGGAAAACTGACTCAACATAAAGTAAAAGAAAGGCCCTTCGCAGAGGGAAGCATGGATTACTATTTTTGTGCTAGAACTTTTCATTTTGAAAACAAGAAACAATTTTGTCAATGGTAGTAATAAATCATATGTGTTATGTATAAGACATCCTATAAGTTGCAAGCCTC
Source organism: Lolium perenne (assembly GCF_019359855.2). NCBI lineage: Eukaryota > Viridiplantae > Streptophyta > Magnoliopsida > Poales > Poaceae > Lolium > Lolium perenne. The sequence goes on along the minus strand of NC_067249.2, from coordinate 34,403,290 downwards.
ATGCATAGTATACTAATAGTGCTCGCACCTTGTCCTAATTAGCTTGGATTAACACGGATTATCATTGCATAACATATGTTTCAACCAAGTGTCACAAAGGGGTACCTCTATGCCGCCTGTACAAGGGTCTAAGGAGAAGGTTCGCATTGGATTTCTCGCTTTTGATCATTCTCAACTTAGACACCCATACCGGGACAACATAGCCAACAGATAATGGACTCATCTTTTAATGCTTAAGCATTCAACAACAGGTAATATTCTCATAAGAGATTGAGGTTTTGTGTCCAAACTGAAACTTCCACCATGATTCATGGCTTTAGTTAGCGGCCCAATGTTCTTCTCTAACAGTATGCATACTCAAACCATTTGATCATGAAAATCGCCCTTACTTCAGACAAGACGAACATGCATAGCAACTCACATGATATTCAACAAAGGTAAACGTTGATGGCGTCCCCAGAAACATGGTTACCGCTCAACAAGCAACTTATTAAGAAATAAGACACATAAGTACATATTCTTCACCACAATAGTTTTTAAGGCTATTTGTCCCATGAGCTATATATTGTAAAGGCAAAGAATAGAAATTTAAAGGTAGCACTCAAGTAATGTACTTTAGAATGGCGGAGAAATACCATGTGGTAGGTAGGTATGGTGGACACAAATGGCATAGTTTTTGGCTCAAGGATTTGGATGCACGAGAAGAATTCCTCTCAATACAAGGCTAGGCTAGCAAGGTTGTTTGAAGCAAACTCAAGTATAAAACGGTGCAGCAAGACTCACATATGAACATATTGTAAGCATTATAAGACTTTACATCGTCTTCCTTGTTGTTCAAACACCTAAACCAGAAAATATCTAGACTCTAGAGACCAATCATGCAAACCAAATTTTAACAAGCTCTATGTAGTTCTTCATTAATAGGTGCAAAGTACATGATGCAAGAGCTTAAACATGATCTATATGAGCACAACAATTGCCAAGTATCAAATTATTCAAGACATTATACCAATTACCACATGCAACATTTTATGTTTCCAACCAAATAGCAATCAACGAAACGGTTTTCAACTCCGCCATGAACATTAAAGATAGAACTAAGAACAACAGTGTTCATATGAAAAAGCGGAGCGTGTCTCTCTCCCACACAAGCATGAATTTATTCAGAGAATGAAAAATAACAAAACTAAAATAAAAGCACACAGACGCTCCAAGTAAATTACATAAGATGTGACCGAATAAAAATATAGTTTCAAGAGAAGAAACCTGATAAATTGTTGATGAAGAAGGGGATGCCTTGGGAATCCCCCAGCTTAGATGCTTGAGTCTTCTTGAAATATGCAGGGATGAACCACGGGAGCATCCCCAAGCTTAGACTCTTCACTCTTCTTGATCATAGTATATCATCCTCCTCTCTTGACCCTTGAAAACTTCCTCCACACCAAACTCGAAACAAACTCATTAGAGGGTTAGTGCATAATCAAAAATTTCACATGTTCATAGGTGACCAAATCATTCTTAACACTTCTGGACATTGCCCAAAGCTACTGGAAGTCAATGGAATAAAGAAATCCATCCAACACAGCAAAAGAGGCAATGCGAAATAAAAGGCAGAATCTGTCAAAACAGAACAGTCCGTAAAGACGAATTTTTTAGAGGCACTGGACTTGCTCAGATGAAAATGCTCAAATTGAATGAAACTTGCGTACATATCTGAGGATCACGCACGTAAATTGGCAGATTTTTCTGAGTTACCTACAGAGAACCCTGCCCAAATTTGTGACAGATAGAAATCTGTTTCTTCGCAGTAATCCAAATCTAATATCAACCTTGATATCAAAGACTTTACTTGGCACAACAATGCAATAAAATAAGATAAGGAGAGGTTGCTACAGTAGTAACAACTTCCAAGACTCAAATATAAAACAAAAGTAATATAGTAAAATAAACACATGGGTTATCTCCCAAGAAGTTCTTTCTTTATAGCCATTAAGATGGGCTCAGCAATTTTAATGATGCTCTCGCAAGAAATAAGAGTTGAAGCAAAAGAGAGCATCAAGAAGCAAATTCAAAACACATTTAAGTCTAACATGCTTCCTATGCATAGGAATCTCGTAAATAAACAAGTTCATGAAGAGCAAAGTAACAAGCATAGGAAGATAAAACCAGTGTAACTTCAAAAATTTCAGCATATAGAGAGGTGTTTTAGTAACATGAAAATTTCTACAACCATATTTTCCTCTCTCATAATAACTTTCAGAGGCATCATGAACAAACTCAACAATATAAGTATCACATAAAGCATTCTTATTCACATGCATAAAAGTATCATTACTCTCCACATAAGCATAATCAATTTTATTAGTTGTAGTGGGAGCAAATTCAACAAAGTAGCTATCATTATTATTCTCATCATCAAATATAGGAGGCATATTGTAATCATAATTAAACTTATCCTCCATAGTAGGCGGCACCAAAAGACCACTATCATTATAATCATCATAAATAGGAGGCATATCATAATCAACATAAACTTTCTCCTCAATACCCGGAGGACTAAAGAGATCATTTTCATCAAAACCGACCTCCCCAAGCTTAAATTCTTCCATAGCATTAGCAACAATGGTGTTCAAAGCATTCATACTAATAACATTCCCATTAGCATGCATAAGTTCCATGGGTTTTTTAATTTTCTCTTCAAACACATCATGTCCTAATTCAAGATAAAGTTCATAAAGATCTCTCATTTTGTTGTTGTCTTCCATTAAGCCTTACTAGTGTAAAACAAGAGACAAAAAGATGCAATTGCAGGATCTAAAGGAAATAGCTTCGAACACTCACACAATGGCAACAGAAAAGTACTTAGTTTCCTAGGACCGGAGTGTGAGTGCCTTTTACCTTTCCTCCCCGGCAACGGCGCCAGAAAAGTGCTGTTGCCGTGGGAGTTGGCAATTTCCGTGGTGTAGCTTTTCTTCAGATCCCCGGCAACGGCGCCAGAAAAGTGCTTGATGTCTACGGGTGCTTCTATTCTTGTAGACAGTGTTGGGCCTCCAAGAGCAGAGGTTTGTAGAACAGCAGCAAGTTTCCCTTAAGTGGATCACCCAAGGTTTATCGAACTCAGGGAGGAAGAGGTCAAAGATATCCCTCTCAAGCAACCCTGCAATCACGATACAAGAAGTCTCTTGTGTCCCCAACACACCTAATACACTTGTCAGATGTATAGGTGCACTAGTTCGGCGAAGAGATAGTGAAATACAAGTGGTATGAATGAATATGAGCAGTAGTAACGGTGCCAGAAAAGTGCTTGCTGGCGTGCAGTTGATGGTAGTAATATTGCAGGAAGTAAAGATGCAGCAAAACAGAAAACAAGCGATGATTGCAGTATTTGGAAACAAGGCCTAGGGATCATACTTTCACTAGTGGACACTCTCAACATTGATCACATAAATAAATAAGTTCTCTTCCTTTGTGCTACATATACTCTTGTTTGATAATGAACACCATTCGTTGTGTAGGGCTACAAGAGCACCTCAATGCCGGAGTTAACAAGCTCCACAACATTCGGCATTCATATTTAAGTAACCTTTAGAGCATAATAGATCTTTGCAATTTAAACCGAGTACTAACATAGCATACACACTATCACCTTTACACTATGAAGGGGGAATAGATCACATCAATACTATCATAGTAATAATTAACTCCATAACCTACAAGAGATTATGATCATAACCTACGCCAAGAACTACACGATGCACACACTGTCACCATTACACCATGAAGGAGGAATAGACTACTTTAATAAAATCACAAGAGTAGCACATAGACTAATAGTGATACAAAACTCATATGAATCTCAATCATGTAAGGCAGCTCATGAGATCATTGTATTGAAGTACATAGGAGAGAGATTAACCACATAGCTACTGGTACAGCCCTTAGCCTCGATGGAGAACTACTCCCTCCTCATGGGAGACAGCAGCGTTGATGAAGATGGCGGTGGTGTCGATGGAGATGCCTTCCGGGGGCACTTCCCCGTCCCGGCGGTGTGCCGGAACAGAGACTCCTGTCCCCCAGATCTTGGCTTCGCGATGGCGGCGGCTCTGGAAGGTTTCTCGTACCGTGGCTTTTCCATCTCGAGGTTTTAGGTCAGGGACCTTTATATAGGCGAAGAGGCAGAGTCGGAGGGCTGACGAGGCGGTGACACAATAGGGGGCACGGCCAGGGCCTGGGCCGCGCCACCCTGGCGTGTGGTGGCCCTATGGCCCCCTCTGCTGGCTCTCGGGTGTTCTGGAAGCTTCGTGGAAAAATAGGATGCTGGGCATTCATTTCGTCCGATTCCGAGAATATTTCCTTACTAGGATTTCTGAAACCAAAAACAGCAGAAAACAGGAACTGGCACTTCGGCATCTCGTCAATAGGTTAGTTCCGGAAAATGCATCAAAACATCATAAAGTGTGAACAAAACATGTAGGTATTGTCATAAAACAAGCATGGAACATAAGAAATTATAGATACGTTTGAGACGTATCACTGTCCTCAGCCGAAGAGATTTTCTGGCGGGAACACTCGAAGGCTTCGGCTATCGCACTATTTCAGGATCGGGTGCAGCAAGTCCACCATTTCTTCGACAAGTGCTACAAAGCTATGAGGGTGGTTTGGAAGACGATGTTTCCTTTAAACGCAATTCCCCCTACGCTGCTGACTTTGATGTCTGAGTTCGGAAATGCCAAGAAAATTCGAGACTTGGTGCGAACTCAAGTTTTCGCAGGGGCCAGGTTTGCACTTGCCCTTGTGCTTGCACGTTATCCCTCGGCAAATCTGCTAGCCATTGCCAACGCGGTTGGTGACTTTGATACTCTGTATCCGAAGGTGTTGCTGCCTGCCAATATAATTGTCGACAAACTCGAGGAGTATTCGAAGGTTCCTGAAGAAAGAGAAACTCCGCAAGGGTAACTTCAAGGATTATGGTTATTTTGTAAATAGGTTATTTTGGCTACTTCATCCAAGTGTTAAGCCGAAACTTTTTGTTCGGTAGATACATGTGTATGTACTTTTACCGTGTTGTTGCCGTTGGCAAGTTTTGAGGGAACAAATCTTAATTGTCCGTTTAAGCGTTTTTTCGTATTCGTTGGTCAGCAAACGTTTGAGTGATCAGCTCGTGTTGCAGGTCTTGCTAAACCCGTTGTATGTGCAACTTTGCTTTCAACCGATGTATGTTTCGACAGTCACTCCCGAATTTTTCGGGTGCAATGATTCTGCCGATGAGCCCGTTGTTCTTTGATATTTCCATAAGTAAAATATCGAACGTGGGTTGTGTGTATTTCCAAAACTCTTGCTATTTTCGGAACTCGTAGAGGCATCTATAGCAGAGGGAAGGATTAACATCCTTGTTTTCTTTGTATCTTTCAGCACTCGTAGAGGCTTTTCTTTTTGGAGCACGATCTTCTGCCACGTACTATGTTGCATAGTGATGCAGCTTTAGACGTTTTTGAATTACTGCAATGCTGAACAAAGGATCGAAGCTTTAAGTTCTCATTAATAATGTAAGCACGAGACTAGAGGGCGAAAAAAGGAAGGCCCTATTTAAAATAAAGGAAAATTTAAACGCTAATAAATTGCTTAAGCAAGGAAGGGGTTCTTCTCATCTTCTGGCTTTTTCACCACGTTAGTGGTTGCTGCAGCGTTGTTGATTTCACCAGGGGTCTGGGCAATAGTTGCCAGCGTCTTCCTGTCTCTTATGCCTTCTGTGCCATCAACTGCCTGACCTTGTGCTACCGACACTACAAGAAATCTGCCATAAGTTGACAAAATAGAGGTGTCACTGAAACGTCTCTAATGGCTACTTGTGACGTTACGGTGACGCTTTTCAAAACGTCGAAAGCTGGGAGTCAGCAGTGACTGCTTAAGACGTTCCACTTGAAAACGTCGTAGAGCTTTGTGACGTTTTAAAATGTCACTAACGGCATGACATTCCCAAAACGTCATGGGCACCTGCCCCCGAGTCCAGCGTGGCAATCCGACGTGGCAAAATTGTGACGAATTAGAAATGTCAATATCTGAATTCAGCCCGGTCCATTCAGCTCCTTATGTGGGCTGAGCCCATTAGTTCTGATTATTTTTTTCGTTTTTGTTGGGCCTTGGCCCGTAACTGGCCCAATTACCTCGGCCTTTTTAGCATATTTTTTTCAAGAGCCTTTTTAGCTGCTGTACTTACTGGGCCTGGGCCAATTTTCATTAGGCCGTGGCCTTTTTAGGACCCATTACAGTTTTGGACCGGCAGTCAATAAGAACCAGTCAAACTCATTATTAGTATGAACATAAAACTTAGCAAATTAATCAATTACATTGCAGCAAGAAGAACCAGTCATGCTCATTATTAGTATGAACATAAAACTTTTGTCACGGTGACTTGGAGCAATAAGACTCAGTCATGCTCGTTATTACAATATAAACATAAAATTTCACTAGAGTTGTCTTCAGGATCTCCAGCATGCATCTTGCTAGAAAATGATGTTGCACAAGTTGTCTTCAGGTTCTCCAGCTCCAGGTTGTTCCGCAGCAGCTCGTCCTACACAGCCCAGAAACATCGCTTCAGGTCAACCCAAGTAAAATAAGCATCAAGGAACATAGTACACACCAGACTCTTCTTCACAGCAAGATACAACAATCGGAGAGTTTTTAGATAAACAAATAAAATATGAGAGCACTAACATTTTCTTAAAATAAAGTTCAACCCGACAAAAAGATGCAAGTTTTTTGCACAGTAATATGAGAGCACTAATATTGGCTGTACAACTTATAGAATAACCCACATAATTTCATGAATAAGAGCAGTAAGGTTAAATGTGATCTTTATAAAGTATTGGATCTAGCAATAGCTGGCAGAACATATTTATAACCTAATATATCAGGAAAAATTGCAACTTATGCAATGATCCACAACGTGAATTAGAGCAGTAAGGTAGATGCATTCTTTATAAACTATTCGATGTAGCAATAGCAGACAAAACTTATATAGCAACCCGACTACTGCTTGGTGAACTGGAGCAATATACCCTTATCATGATAATACCCTAAACCGATGGATAAACATTGTCTTGGTGAACTGGAGCATTATTTGAAGGAAGATAGACGCGTTCCTAAAATAAGTATTAGAGGAACGTATTACAAAAGTGGCATTGTGGCAGGACCAATACTTACACTTATCATATAAAAATACCGATGTAAATCACATTAAACCAAAATGAATGTATTGCTTGTCTGTTCAAGCAACAATGTTAAATTCGTGTGCATGACCACCTTGGACAGTAAAAAATTCCTTTTGGATTAGTTATGTACATGTAGGTTGAAATGCAAAGACAAAAGGCTAACTAAAATGTTGTGTAAAAAAATATAGTGATGACCAAATTGAAAAGGTAGGAAACCTGAGTCATCGGTAAAATCATAACAACCACTTTCTCTCTCGAAGTGGTTCAGTACATTTGAGATAAAACATAGAATATGATATGCATAATAACACTTAGGGTAGGAAAACCTAGAAAGGAGTTGAGATGGACAACAAAAGAGAAGGCTTGCCTTACTTTCTAATTAGGTGACATACATATTTGTTTTTCTATAGTTTAAGTCTGTTTTTAGAAAAATGAACACCAAATATTTTCAGATTTTATATAGTAAGCGTCATGAACTTGTGATAGGTACTATCTTTACCATGGGGGACAAAGTATCAATATGTCATGATCAAACTCGGTATGCAGAGCAACATGAGAAATATTGTGCCTCCTTTCCAACATATTATAGTTGATACTGAAGCTCGACTTTTGTTTTTCAGTGATATTGAAGCTCAATTGTAAGAAATAAAATTAACACCCATAAAGTGTTATCACCAGAATTTGACCGGATCAGAGGTGGGCCGCGATTAAGATGGGCTTGAAGAATATACACGGAAGATATACATGAATCGGCCTTGTATACAAAGTTTGGGCTAGTTTGCCCGTGTATCTGTAAATATAGTAGGATACGTGTCGGTTAGATAGAATTTGGCTCGTGCACGGTTGGGATTATTCCCACGTTAGAAATTCTACGGACTATAAATATGTATCTAGGGTTATTGAGAAAAACAACAATCACGTTCACAACAAATCAATCTAGGCGCATCGCCACCCCTTGTTTCGAGGGTTTCTCCCGGGTAAGCAACATGCTGCCTAGATCGCATCTTGCGATCTAGGCAGTATCAGTTTATTCGTTATTGGTGTTGCTCGTGCTGAAGCCTTTTTGATGGCGAGCAACACCCTTATCTTAGGTGTTTTGGGGTTGATCACAATGCTTTCACGATGCAATTGTTTAGTTACGCTACCCCTTGATATCTAGCTGCCCTTACACCTATCTCAGGTGTAGGGGCAGCATCTTGCTTAATCGTTATTTAGTAGATCTGATCCGTTATAGTTGCTCCTTGTTCCTCAAGGATTGGTTTGATATCTGTATGGTTAGGCCTTATAAACGGGTTGAACGATCCGGTAGTGCGTGAGGTGTGGTTTATTAAGCTCTAGAGGGATTGTTCCGGGGATCAACTTCACTTTGGTTTTTAGGCCTCTTTAGGGCTGGTTTTCCATTATCTTACGTATCTGCTAGGCTCAACTACGCATAGGATGTTCCGATTATACGGTGAAAACCCTAGACTATCGTAGATTAGTTTAGCTTGATATTGGTAAAGCCTGATCCCCATGTCCTTATAAATCTAACATGAACCATGGGGCAATCGGCTCTTTGAGCCGATCCACAGAACAATTTAAGAGCCGATCGGGGCTCGTATTTGATGTTTACGTGTTTGCCATGCAGGAAATTAGTCGAAGCAATCCATCACCTTCCTGACCAGGTATAGGTCAGGTGGCACGCCCTCGTAAGCACCAGGACGCGTGTACCAGAAGGCTTTGCGGGCCGTCGCCTAAGGGACCAGGGTCAGCCGCAATCCTGGGAGCCTCCCGGCTCTACGGTGTTGCCCGTCGCTGCTCGCCGGTGGGTTTCTGACCGCAACACATTCTGGCACGCCCGGTGGGACCCTCTACAGCAACCACTACGTCGACATCTGCAGCAACCATGTCAAAAGCCGCGGATGAGGTGGTGGGCGAACCAGTCACGTACGCAGATCTGCCGGAAGAACACAAGAAGAAGTACGATGAGATGAAAACCATCTTAGAAGCCGATCTCATCGGCTCTTTCACGAAGACCCGTTCACATGGCATCAGATGGAAAGGGTTCTCCCCTGAAGGTGCCCTCGATGAAGTAGACCTCTCTACCTCTTCAGAGGAACGCACCAGAGCTCTACGCCAGGAGATTAATTACATGGTAGCTCATTCCCTACACCACCATTCTGAGAGCTTGGTGAACGCTTTTGAGCGCGTTGCGGTCCGAGTGGTGCAAGAGATCATGAAGCATCAGTACTCTCCGTCAGGACCTACCCTGGGAACTCACCAGGGAGAGATACCACTCCAGATTAGACCGCCGCTGCCATTCGCGCTCGCAGCACCAGAACCGCCGGGTTCACCGGCGTACATTGTCTACAAGGTTGGAGGCGATCCTAGCGATTGCCAATTCCTATATGAGCCGCCTAAGGAAATCCCGCATGGGTACGTGTGCACATACGTGCCGGATTGCAATGCCTTGGCACGCACAAGCCAGATCGCACCAACAGGGATCTCTGGAGTAGATGCTGACAAACAAGCATGGCTGGCTAAATATGCTACTGGAACGAGTCATGAAGGTTCGGTCCCTACAGCTAATACCATGGAGCAGATCAGCACTATCTTGAGAGACCAGTTCGGCATCTTGCCGAAGAGGAAAGCAATCGGCTATTCCAAGCCGTACCCCGACGAGTACGATCTGATCCCGCTGCCACCCAAATATCGGCTCCCTGAATTCTCAAAATTCAATGGAGCGGAAGGAGCTAGCTCAATAGAGCACGTAAGCCGATATTTGGCACAGCTGGGCTTGATTTCAGTGTCAGACCCGTTACGTGTGAGGTTTTTCGCACAATCTCTTACGGGATCAGCCTTTGGATGGTACACCTCGTTGCCACCAAACTCAGTCCGCACATGGAAACAGCTAGAGGAACAGTTTCACGTGCAATATCACTCAGAAGCTACCGAGGCTGGCATCGCCGATCTAACACAGGTGCGGCAGAAGCGAGGAGAAACAGTATCTAAATACATCCAACATTTCAGGACTGTCAGGAACCGATGTTATTCGGTTCGATTATCTGAGAAGGAAGCGATCGATCTGGCAGTACTGGGTCTCGCGACGCCGATCAAGGACCTGACTTCCCAAGCAGAGTACAGTTCATTGTCGCACATGGTGCAGAAACTCACATCATATGAGCAGCGACACCCTGAATTGTACCAAGACAAGTTCAAGCGTCCGATAGGCCTGGTTGAGATGGAAGAAACTGAAGATCCTACACCAGACCTAGAAGTAGCTGTAGCTGAATGGGCTCGGGGGGCAAACCCCGTGTCTTGCAAATGGGTGAAACAACCAGGGCCTCCAAAAGGGTTTGACTTTGATTTAAGCAAAACTGAGCAGATTTTTGATTTGCTGCTGAAAGAGAAACAGCTGAAGTTACCCGAAGGCCACAAGATCCCTACGTCACAAGAGATGAATGGCAGGCCATACTGCAAATGGCATCACACGTTCACCCACGCCACCAACGACTGCAAAGTATTGCGCGCACAAATTCAAATGGCGATAGAATCAGGCCGATTAATCTTCGGACAATTTGCCATGAAAGTAGACACACATCCGTTTCCTGGCGTCAACATGGTGGATCTCAGTCACTCCATAAGATGCGAGCCAGGTTTCTCTTTTGATGTCAACATGGCCGGGCTGGTGAACCGCCATGGAAAGGATAAAGCAGAGAGCAGTCACGCCCGTGGGAAGGATAAAGAGGAGGCCGATCCACGCGACCGGCCCCGATATGATGATAGACGATACTTGACCGAGGAAGAAGTGAGAAGCGTGCGGTATCAACGACCACTCTCCGCGCATCTCCTTAACAAATATGAGCAGCAGTATGACCGACGTCGGCGCTACGGCATAGATGATGAGAGATATCGTCGGTCTGATACAGATGACAGGAAGTATCGTCGATATGATAGAGACAACGACGGGTATGAGCGTCATGCTAGAGGGAGGTCAAGAGAGCGAGAAGACATGGATAGACATTGGAACTGTCCTTTCTTTAAACACTGCTGGGACTCAGGAATGAGCCGATTACCTACAATCGAGAACTGCCCAGAGTGTAGACAGCAGAGGAAGGGAACAAATGAAGTTTCAGTGTTCAAGCGTCTAGGGCCTCTCCCACCTCAGAACAAACGAGCTGAGTCATCTCAAGATGAAGACTTTGAGGAGTCAGATGAAGAAGAAGATAGGTACCACCGGCCAAGGTGGTGCCCTGATGGACTCAGCCATTCTCAGAAGCGTAGGGTGCAGCGGCTACGAAATCTGGAGGAAGCCGAGGCACAGTACCTGTACACGTTGAGGAAGGCACGACCCGATCTGGCCGTGAAAATTCAGCAAACGTTGGAGACGGAGATGCGCCCGCCAAAGAAAGTGTGGCGCCCCAAACAGACAAAAGCCGATGCAGAGGCATCGGCTGATACAAACATGGTGTTCATACTCCCGTCAGAGTTTTGTGCTCCAAACGACGAGGAAGTATCGGTGGTTCAATTCGACTGCGGTCCACGGCCAGTGATCTTTGAGAAGCCACGAGAGAGGAGCTACAGGCATTTGAAAGCTCTATACCTAAAAGGTTATATCGATGGGCAGCCTGTCAGCAAGATGTTGGTTGACACGGGAGCGGCAGTCAACATAATGCCGTATTCCATGCTACGACGTTTGGGACGTTCCAACGACGATCTGATCAAGACCAACGTCACATTAAGCGATTTCAACGGCCAAGCATCAGAAGCAAAAGGTGTTCTGAATGTAGATCTGACCATAGGTCGAAAAACCATCCCTACCTCGTTCTTCATCGTCGACAGCAAAAGCACCTACGCTGTCCTGTTAGGAAGGGATTGGATTCACGCTAACTGTTGCATTCCATCCACAATGCACCAATGCATCATACAGTGGGATGGAGATGAAGTGGAGGTTGTTCAGGCAGATGACTCAATCACGATCTCACTAGCTGCCATGAATATTTGGGATGCAGACGACCAAGAGCCGCTCTCTGGAATCAGTTTGGACGGCTGTGAACGCATCGAAGCTTCAAAAAACGGAGTGAGGCTGGTCTTATCCACCGGCCTGATAGAGTAGCAAGATCTAAGGCACTAGACGTACGTGGCAAGGCCGATCCCCGCGATCGGCCCCAAAATATGAAAAGTAGTAATCTTACCTCAAGCGCGTCACGTAGCCATAGTGAAGCACCAAGAAGTTGTAAACCCTCATTGAGCATTGCAATGAAAAAGGAGGCCGATTCTAGCGATCGGCCAAAATTATCCTCAACATGCATTTTACCTGTGTTCAGCATTGATCTAGCAGGCGATGGAAAGCTGGGGTATGGGTTTACATCAGCTGATGAGCTGGAAGAGATTGACATTGGTCCTGGGGATAAGCCACGACCAACATTTATCAGCAAAAAGTTGGATCCGCATCTGAGGGGCCTGATGATAGCCTTGTTGAAAGAGTACCCAGATTGTTTTGCATGGGATTATACGGAGATGCCTGGGTTAGACAGGAGCATCATTGAGCATCGGCTCCCTCTGAAGAAAGGATTTCGGCCGTTCCAGCAGCGAGCACGACAGATGAAGGCCGAAATCTTGGTGGAAGTCAAGAAAGAGATCCAGAAGATGTTGGACGCCGGGTTCATCAGGCCATGCAGGTATGCTGAATGGATTTCCAATGTTGTACCTGTGGAGAAAAAGGACGGCCGATGGCGCGTCGCCATAGATTTTCGGAACCTCAACAGTGCCACTCCAAAGGATGAATATCCAATGCCAGTAGCAGAGACATTGATCAATGCAGCTGCTGGTCATAAAATTTTAAGTTTTATGGATGGCAATGCCGGCTACAACCAAATTTTTATGGCTCCAGAAGATATACACAAGACTGCATTTAGAATGCCAGGCTCGGTGGGCTTGTTTGAATATGTAGTCATGACATTTGGACTGAAGAATGCCGGCGCAACATACCAAAGAGCCATGAATTACATCTTTCATGATTTAATCGGCAAATTGGTGGAAATTTACATCGATGACGTGGTGGTCAAGTCTGTTTCGATGGACGGACACTTGGAGGATTTGCAACACGTCCTGGACCGAACTAGGAAGTTCGGACTAAGAATGAATCCAAAGAAGTGTGCCTTTGGTGTGACGGCCGGTCAGTTCCTGGGTTTCTTGGTTCATGAACGCGGAATTGAGATCGGCCTGAAAAGTCAAGAGGCAGTGCGATCGATGAAGCCACCCACCACGAAGAAGGAGCTCCAATGTCTCATCGGCAAAATTAATTTCGTCAGAAGGTTTATCTCCAACTTGTCAGGACGAATCGAGCCGTTCATGGGATTGGTCAAAATCAAGTCTGATGAGGAGTTTCGCTGGGGGGCAGAGCAACAACGAGCATTTGACGAGATTAAGGAGTACCTAACGAAGCCACCTGTGTTAGTTCCACCACAGCAAGACAGACCATTCTACATTTACTTGTCAGTAGCTGATACCTCCATCGCATCAGTGGTGGTGCAGGTTTATGATGGTCTGGAAAAAGTGGTTTTCTACCTCAGCAGAAGGATGTTGGATGCAGAAACGAGGTACCCCGAAATTGAGAAGTTGTGCCTCTGTCTATTTTTCACCTGCACCAAGATTCAGCACATCTTGCTGTCGGCAGAAATCATCGTCATATGCAAATCGGATGTCATCAAGCACATGCTGTCGGCCCCTGTGTTGAAAGGCCGACTCGGCAAATGGATGTTTGCGTTATCGGAATTTGATATCCGGTATCAACCTGCGAAAGCAGTTAAGGGACAAGCGTTGGCCGATCTTATTGCTGAACGAATAAACACGGACGTGGCAGCACTATCTGTGCGTGCATGGGCCATGTTCTTCGATGGATCGGTCTGTGAGGATGGTTGCGGCATCGGCGTGCTACTCGTGTCGCCTCGGGGGGCAACATTTTCCTTCTCCATCAGGATATCTACCCCTTGCACCAACAATGTTGCTGAGTATGAAGCGATATGCAAGGGAATGGAGTTGCTATTGGACGCTGGGGCAGAAGCGGTTGAGATCTTTGGAGACTCCAAATTGGTGATTTCTCAACTCACGGAAGAGTACAAGTGTGAGAGCGAGTCGCTCTTCCCATTATGGATGCAATGCCGTGAGCTGATGGCACAGTTCAGGTATATAAACTTGATTGGATCCCAAGGTCGCAAAATACCGAGGCAAACGATCTCGCACGTACGGCGTCAGGATACAAGGACGTAGCAGACGGAGCCGATTTTCAGGTGCAGTTCATGGAACCAGATGATTGGAGAGCCGATATCTTCAATTATTTGAAAGATCCGGCTCGGGGGGCACCTAAACGGATAAGATACAGGGCCATGAAGTACGTCCTGATTGGCGATGACATGTTCTACAGGACTTTGGAAGGGGTACTTCTCAAATGTCTGGGACCAGCCGAGTCCAATCGGCTCTTACATGAGGTGCATGAGGGTGCCTGTGGAACTCACCAATCGGCTCATAAGATGAAGTGGTTGATCAGGCGATCGGGATTTTATTGGCCCACCATGCTTGAAGATTGTTTCAAGTATTATAAAGGGTGTCAAGCATGCCAGAGGTTTGGGAGCATTCAGATGGTACCCGCGTCAGCAATGAATCCTATCATCAAACCTTGGCCATTCCGAGGTTGGGGCATGGATATGATCGGCAAAATTCATCCTCCATCGAGCAAAAACCATGAATGGGTTCTGGCCATCACAGATTACTTCACTAAATGGGTGGAGGCCGTCCCTATGAAGTCAGTAGCATCGAAGGATGTCATCAGTTTCGTGTTGGAACATGTCATTCATAGATTCGGGATTCCCCAGACTATCACGACCGATGGAGGTTCGGTCTTCGTTTCTAAGGAGTTTAGAAAATTCTGCGAGGATATGGGAATCAAGCTGATCCGATCGTCTCCATACTATGCTCAAGCAAATGGGCAGGCTGAAGCGTCCAACAAGAGCCTGATCAAGCTGATTAAGAGGAAAATCGACGAGCACCCTAGACGATGGCATGAGGTATTGTCAGAAGCTTTGTGGGCTTATCGCATGTCGTGTCATGGAGCAATAAAAACCTCGCCATACCAGTTGGTCTATGGACAAGAAGTTGTGTTACCCTGGGAAATCAAGGCTGGGTCGAGACGGATAACATTTCAGAATGATTTAACTGCTGAAGAATATGCAGCCCTAATGAGCGACAGCATTGAGGATGCAACGGAACTCAGACTATGGTCACTTGAGAAAATCAAGGAGAATAAAGCCAAGGTGGCTCGCGCATATAATAAGAAGGTGAAGCCAAAGGAGTTCCATGTTGGTGATCTGGTATGGGAAGCTGTATTGCCATTGGGGACTAAGGACAAGGCATATGGTAAATGGTCTCCAAATTGGCATGGCCCGTACAAAGTTGACCAAGTTTTGAAGGGTAATGCATACATGCTCGAGCAGTTGGATGGCGTGAAGTTCCCAGTAGCTGTCAATGGTCAACATCTCAAGAAATATTTCCCAAGCATGTGGGATGACGAACAGTGAAATGTGGGGGCCGATTCATGAAATCGGCCAGTAAAAAAAAAATTATACAAGTCACAGCCGATGCACGGACATCGACTTCAGAATAATAAAAAAGCCGATGCATTGCCATCGACTCTAGAGGAACAAGCTCAATTGAGCAGGTTAACAGATCAGTTTCAGGCCAGAGATCATGACATCTGAGACGAATCTCCCAGTGGATTTGCTGAGGAGTTGAATCTGCGCGTTTGAGGTTGGAGGATGGTTTGGACATGGACTGGATCTGTTTGACCGTGTGAATAGGCAACTGTTTGGCCTCAAATCGTGTTTATAGTGCAGGCCGATGCCCTGCCATCGGCTCTTTGTGCAGCGACTTCGTTTGACAATCGGCAAAATTGACGAGAAAGCAAAATTAATAGGGGAATATTTTCTTCATTAATAATAGGATTTCTTACAAAGAAAGATCCGATTGCACAAGGGAGGAAGAACAAAAGAAAGGTCTATTGACCAATCTGCTACTACTACTACTAGGCCTGTACTAGTAGATCCTAGTCTACGGGCCGTCGCTGCCCTCGTCGTCGTCATCGGAGCTCTCGTCGGCGCTGCTGCCGGCGGGCTCCTCGTCGCTGCTCCAGTGGCCCTCATTGGGGGCCTCCTCATCTTCATCATCGTCGTCGTCGTCGTCGGACCCGGCGCGGAAGCGCTTCGCCGGCGGGTAATCCTCGAGGGAGTCGTCGTCGTCGTCTTCCTCCTCCTCTTCCTCGGAGGAGGTGTAATCGTCCCAAGAGAACGAGTCGTCCTCGCTCTCCGATTCCAGTTCCCCATCAGCGAGGAACTGGAGGTCTTCATCTCCGCTGGTCAAGGACTTGTCGTCCTCGGACCAGACGGAGGAGGCGTGGTCCTCCTGGTCCCACTCCTCTGGGGCGCGCTCGTCGTGCGCCGCCATCAGAGCCGCCATCGGATCCCACTCTGGCGTGGGTTCGCGGGAGGAGGAGGAGGAGGAGGAGAAGGACTGGGAGGAGAGATCCGACGAGGCGGAGGAGGAAGAGGAGGAAGACATTGCTCTGAGATTGGGGTTTCTTGGTGCCGATGGCCAGAACAGAGCAAGCGGATGAAGTGGCGAACTGTTTGGAGCGGTTAAATAAAGGGGATATGGTGGAGATTCAATGCCACAGCAGTTTCCGAGGAAGTGGTGCCCAAAGAAAAAAAAAATTTGCCAGGTCACGCGGAGAAGTTGAGAAGGCAAGGCATCATGATGGAGGATACTGCGACGGTTCTGCTCTGCCACGACATGACCCGACGAAAAAAAAGTGGAGTGATTTTGGAATTATCATTTCCAAAACCAGGGGGCATGTGTTATCACCAGAATTTGACCGGATCAGAGGTGGGCCGCGATTAAGATGGGCTTGAAGAATATACACGGAAGATATACATGAATCGGCCTTGTATACAAAGTTTGGGCTAGTTTGCCCGTGTATCTGTAAATATAGTAGGATACGTGTCGGTTAGATAGAATTTGGCTCGTGCACGGTTGGGATTATTCCCACGTTAGAAAGTCTACGGACTATAAATATGTATCTAGGATTATTGAGAAAAACAACAATCACGTTCACAACAAATCAATCTAGGCGCATCGCCACCCCTTGTTTCGAGGGTTTCTCCCGGGTAAGCAACATGCTGCCTAGATCGCAGTATCAGTTTATTCGTTATTGGTGTTGCTCGTGCTGAAGCCTTTTTGATGGCGAGCAACACCCTTATCTTAGGTGTTTTGGGGTTGATCACAATGCTTTCACGATGCAATTGTTTAGTTACGCTACCCCTTGATATCTAGCTGCCCTTACACCTATCTCAGGTGTAGGGGCAGCATCTTGCTTAATCGTTATTTAGTAGATCTGATCCGTTATAGTTGCTCCTTGTTCCTCAAGGATTGGTTTGATATCTGTATGGTTAGGTCTTATAAACGGGTTGAACGATCCGGTAGTGCGTGAGGTGTGGTTTATTAAGCTCTAGAGGGATTGTTCCGGGGATCAACTTCACTTTGGTTTTTAGGCCTCTTTAGGGCTGGTTTTCCATTATCTTACGTATCTGCTAGGCTCAACTACGCATAGGATGTTCCGATTATACGGTGAAAACCCTAGACTATCGTAGATTAGTTTAGCTTGATATTGGTAAAGCATGATCCCCATGTCCTTATAAATCTAACATGAACCATGGGGCAATCGGCTCTTTGAGCCGATCCACAGAACAATTTAAGAGCCGATCGGGGCTCGTATTTGATGTTTACGTGTTTGCCATGCAGGAAATTAGTCGAAGCAATCCATCACCTTCCTGACCAGGTATAGGTCAGGTGGCACGCCCTCGTAAGCACCAGGACGCGTGTACCAGAAGGCTTTGCGGGCCGTCGCCTGAGGAACCAGGGTCAGCCGCAATCCTGGGAGCCTCCCGGCTCTACGGTGTTGCCCGTCGCTGCTCGCCGGTGGGTTTCTGACCGTAACATAAAGTCATTTGCGCAATTTGTAGGGAGGTAATAATACAGAATAAACTACGAAAGCAAACATAAACTCTTAAATAAATTAGTTTTCAGTCATTTATCCTTGCATGAGGGTGATAAACAATAAGAATAAGTTTTCAAAATTTATGTATATTATAATGAGGTGACAACCAACTGTTATGCTGAACTAAGAATGAATCTGGGATATCTGAAAAACATATAAAGAACTAAAATTCGGCAAAGAATAAAATAACTTAGTACTGGGCTGGCTCACATGCTATTTCTTAAGGAGGTTTACAAAGATTAATTCAAATTATACTACTTTTTTTGCTAACATTCAAAATTAATATTTCTAAACTATGCAGATTTATTTTGTTGGTGTCTTTTTTACCTAGCCGGCAATAGTGAGCAGAGCGGAAGTGTGGTCAAGCAAGACAAACAGCAAGCCTAAGGGAGTAGAGTGGGGCGAGTAGGACAGGCTTGAGGGTGAATCTTCATGTACACAACGGTGTGGGTGGGAGGAAAAATGAAGCACAATAGGCTGTAGATGGCAGACACAAACGTTCTTCTCATTTCACATGCAGAGCCCCTTACGACTCCATAAGTGTATATTGATGTCCTTGATATTCCAATCTAGCTCTGCCACTTTGTTGTACAATATATTTTCTATAGAAAGCATCACTACTCGTGCATATAGTTAAGAGCAAAGGACACGATAAGAAAAGCTAGAACTTGTGCAGAATTTTTTTCCGGACAAAATTCAAGAACTGAATTATCAAGAACACATAAGAAAGGGTAATTTACAGCGGAACCAAATGGGTGGATTCCCTTTACATGCATAGCACATCTCGTAGGACAGAAAGCGTGTAAGCATTTCTCCCCTTATTGATTAGGAATCATAAAACCTAATTCTTAACTGTGTATGAAGTGCATATTCAGTATGCTTGTCTGCCCTATGCAAAATAACTTAGCAATTGGGATGGAACTTCTTGTAAGCTTCTAACATAGACAGAAGGGACGCTATGTGGCTCCAAATTTTTAACTCAAGAACAATGCATATGCCAGCCAAAAATTCATAAATAAAATCCTTTTAACTGTTATCGCAAACATAAGCAGGGACGATTATTTTGCTTATTTGAAAAGCTGAAGATCTAAACCAACCTTTTCCTTATGGCAACCAATTCCAGGATAATGCCCAAAAGACGGAAACTTAATAACTATTACAGCCTAGTTTACCATCAATTTTTAGTCCTCAAATAGTTATCCTATAAATACACTGGGATTCAGTAGCAAGTAGTAACAAATAGCAGCCACATTAGTAAGGGCATTTCCTTTTTTACGAACCACAAAATACGCACTAAAGTCACGCGGAACACACATCATGAGACATATAAAAATTTCGCAAGAAAATGAGATAAAATTAATTATTCTCGTTACACTTCATTGGCACAAATGCACTTAAACCCTAGACAAAGCAAATCATGCCAGTTTCCACGCACAATCCATCCAAAATAATTGTTCAGATCCATCTATACAACCATTAATTGGCACTGTCTTCCTGCTTGCCCATGGTAATTACCAAAAGAAATAGCAAAGATGGGGATGGAGAGAAGGCATAGGAGACCATACCTCCGGCCAGTGCAACCTGAAGTCAGAGCAGAACAGATCGGGGAGGCGACCAGCAGCAGCTCGTGGTGGTCGTCCAGTAGATCAGGTCTAGGACGGACAGGGACTTCAATAGGATAGGATGTGGCGCCCGGGACCTCCACCTCCATGGCCACGCACGCTGCTGATCTCGCCGACTGGGGGTTGAGGGAGGAGCCGGCGACCTCTCTCTAGCGTGGGGGTAGCCAGTCTTGGGGAATGCGTGGGGGAGGGGAGGAGTGAGGACGGGCAAGGTGGAGGAGGTAGGCGGCGGCGAGATCCGTGCCAGCCGCGCTGCCTCCGCCGCCCCCAGGGGCCCGCGGCCCATCGGCCCGTAGGCGTCCCGCCGCGCGTACGGCGCGTACCTCCGGTCCAGCTCCTCGAGGGTCTCCTGCGCCGCGGCCGTGGGTGCGGATGCAGCGGGGCGGCGGAGGGCGGGGAGAGGAGCGGCTTGGCCGCGGCCTCGTCGCCGCGGGTGGCGCTGTCGAGCTCGGCGGGGGCGTCGCCGTCGGGTCGATGCAGCGGGCGGCGGCGTGGATGTCCTCCTCGAGGGAGAAGACTTGCTCCTGGAGGTCCGCGGAGGCGTGGAGCTGGCGGTTTGGCGATGGGTGGCGGTGGGGGGAGAAAGATTGGATATCGGCGGCGGGGAACGAAAGTGGATGGGGAATTAGGGTTAAGTCAGTCGCGATGGGATCTGAAAATTTCAATTCGGCGCGCACATATCCCGCTCGATGAAAACTTCCCTCTCTTCTCTTATACGTCCAATACAAACTTCCAGCAATGGGATTGAGGCGGGAGACGAAAAAATAGGCCGCGTAGGCGAAAATTGATACGAGGTAGGTCCCAAATGTCTGAGTAAAAGTGATGACATGGCAGCCAACTCACAGCTTCAATTACGCGAAAAGCCTAACGACGTCGTAATCCATCCCGGTTAGATTATGACGTTTTCGTTTAAGCAGCTAACGACGTTTTTGCCCCAGAACGTCACTATTTTCTAAGGTTTTGCCCCCCTTCAACAGCCAACGACGGTCAAAGCTAGGAACGTCATAAAGCTATGACATTTTGATTTCCAGTCATAAAAAAAACGTCATATTATGGCAGATTTCTTGTAGTGCGAAACTTTTTCTGCCGAAGCTTCTTCTGCCGAAGTTTTAAGAGCAAGGTCAGCTGGCTTTTTCTTCGTTTCCCTGACATCTTTTTCTTCCTTGATTTCTCGTAACGTCAACTTGGGCAGGGGGTCGACGATTTCTTGTTGTGACCCAAACTTCGCAGCAATCCTCTGAAAGTCGCGATCACAATTGTCCGAGCGTGAGAAACTTCCATAGACTGTGATGTTTGTTCCGTTGTTCCCAGGCATTTTCAGCTTGAGATATGCATAGTGCGGCACAGCCATGAACTTGGCATAAGCTGGTCTCCCGAGTATAGCGTGATACTGTGACTCCCAGTTTACTACTTCAAACTCGATCTTCTCCTTCCTGAAATTGTCGGTTTTACCAAAGACGACGTTCAGGTAAACTTTGCCAAGAGAGTAGCCCGGTGTAGTTGGAAGGATCCCATGAAAGCAAGTGTCTGTTTCTTCTAGCATCCTCATGGTGATCCCCATGCTTTTGATTGTGTCGACGAATATCAGGTTTAATCCGCTTCCACCATCCATGAAGACTTTGCTCATCTTGAACCCCCCGATTTGCGCCTCGACTACTAAGGCAGCGTATCCTGGTTTTGGTATGGTCATCGGGTGATCTGCTCGACTGAACGTAATGTTATGAGAGGACCACTCGACATACTCGGGGATGTTTGCCATGATGCTTTCTGCCAAGTTAATCTCTCGGGTGAGCTTCTTCATCTCTCTTCTCGAGACACCTGTCCTATGGATCATGCTCATCTACCCTCGTGGTGGTGGAAACGCCTCGTTGGGTTGATGAGGTTGAGCCTGCTGGACTTGATGCTGCGGTGGAGGTGGGGGTGGTGGTGGTAGCGGTTGCTGGCCTGACTGCTGGATGAGTTTGTGCATGTAAAGGAACTGCCGACAGTCCCTGAGCAGGTGACTCGACTTCGTTTTGCCATCCTTGGAGTCGACATACGAGTGCAGGTAACAGGGGGCGTTGATCTGCTCAGTGTAGGGCAGTTCGGGAGTCCTCTGCTGCCGTGGTTTATAGTTGCCACGGTTCCCAGAGTTGTTCTGATTACCATCCTGTCGATCGTCTCTTCTTTCGTCATATCGATCGTCCTGCCGATCGGAGTACCCTGCGGCTACCAGGTTGTTGTCATCATAGTTGCGGTTCTTCCTTCTCTTGTGACGATTCCTTCGGCCACCCGAGTCGTGCTTCGGCTGGTCATTGTCTTCATCGTCACTGCGCTGTCGTGGCCTTCGCACGTTGTCCTCACCATCAGCCCAACTGTTGGCGATTTCCATTAACTTGGTTATGGTTTTTGGCTTCTTGCGTCCGAGTTCTTCTATGTAACTTTCACGCCGGACGCCATCGCTGAAAGCGTCGATTGCTCTGTCGACAGATACATCTTCGGCATCGTTTAGGAGTTTGGTGAATCTCCCGATGTATGAGCGCATCGACTCTTTCTGCTTTTGCTGGCAGTTTCGCAACTCTTCGATTCCGACGGGTCTCTTGTATGTTGCTTGGAAATTGGCAACGAAGGCGTCTACTAGGTCGTCCCATGATTTAATGGAACCCTTCGGCAGCCCCCTAAGCCAGGCTCGCGCTGAATCCTTCAAGTAGAGCTGCAAGCACTGCATTGCTGCTATCTGGTTCCCCTTATGTAGAATCACAGTCTGCAGGTAGTCGTCTATCCAAGATCTTGGTTCCTGCTGCCCATCGTATTTGGTAGCGTCGGTAGGACTGGGCTTGAACTTTTTGGGCGGCATCGTCTCGCGGATTTTGTAACTTAAACAGTCGGCTCCTCTGAGTTTGCCGTCGTACTCCTGATCCTCATCCGAAGAATCACTATCGTTGTCCTTCCTAGTGGCGCGTCGTCGCCTTGCTTTGTCGATCCTGCTCTGGGTGATTTCATCCCGAGCATCTCTCGCGTGATGTTTTGAGCCACTAGCCTGTGCCGTGGTCTTTTCCTTTTGCGGAACTAGATTATTTCCCAATATCGTGAGACTTTCCAGGGCGCCTCGATGAGCTTGAGCCATGGATCCTTTAGGGCGCTGGTTGATGAGGTACGCAGCGAGGTTGGCCGTTGCTCCTGCAACGGTTTTCGGCCGTGGCATGCCTACGGTGTCCGTAGTTATAAAGGACTTGGTCAGGTTTGACGTGATTTCTCTAGCGTCATCTTCCGAAAGCCTGGATAGCCTTGACCGGTGTTTGCCTGCCCCCTGAGTATTTCGAGAGGCGCTCCCTTGCGAGCCCCTTCGTCGTTCGCTGGATCGATCTGCCGCAGATAGGCGTCTCTCGAGGGTGGCTTGCTCTTTCGATAGGTGCTCCCGATTTTTCTCTAGTATAGAGCGATAAGCATTGAGGGTTCCAACCGAGGTTCCTGCGGGGAGCGGTGTGTTGTTGAGTACTGCTGCCCTGGCGGCTGCCCACTCCTCGTCCGCGATGGTGTAGTCGCTGTCGTGGTTGCTGGCGCTGTTTTCGAAACTCGCCCGTCTACTGGAACGAGGAGTATGGTCTCCGTCTCCTCTGTGCCTTGTGTTTCCCGTGTTATTGGCGACATAAACTTGATGGTGTGCCGTTCTTCGGGTGGATCCTTGGACGATGCTGTCGATACTGTCCTCTCCCGATGAATACTGGGCATTGCAGATGAACGGCGTGTCGCTCGATCCCAGCCCGTGCCTGGTGTCGCAGTTCAAGAAGTAGTACGAAGTTAACTCCAAAGATGTGGGATCGTCGGATCCTACCGACATGGAGGACACGGAACGGGGAGTCGAAGGCGCATGTGAACTCGTCGAGCCTGTCAGGCCAGCCGAAAGGTCGAGTGATGATGACGCGCTTGGACTCGTCGATCTAGAAGTGGGCGATTCCAGCAGTCGAAGGATTCCTTCCGCGTTGACGTTGTAGTGGACGCTGCCGAAGGTCATCTCCGTGTTTCCTTGTAGACCTGAGAAGTTTGAGCGGGAGGAATCGATGTGCGGGGTGAACTCATAGGAGCCGAACCGAATTGGGCTTCCCAGTTTTGGCGATGATGGTGTCGATGAAGTTGCTGATGAAGTTGCCGGTGAAGTCGCCGGTGTTATGATTAGATCTGCCGATGACCGATCTTGTGCCGACAGGGTTCCCACAGACGACGCCAATTGTCGAGGGTGCTCCTCGGCAATGCCCTCCGATAGGGGCTTAGGGTTGATGGAATCCTGTAAGCTGACACGAGACATCGGTTCACAGACAAGCGGGGAGAGCGATTTACCCAGGTTCGGGGCCCTCGATGAGGTAAAACCCTTACGTCATGCCTGTCTGTTCTTGATTATGATGACAATGGGTTACAATGGGGTGCCGAATAGTTCGGCCGTGATCTCGTCGAGATGGCTAAGTACTAGGGTAACCTAGCTCTAAGCTTCTGTTGGCTAAGATTGCTAAGATTGATCGTGTCCCTCGACAGCCCCTCTCCTGGCCTTTATATAGGAGGCCAGGTCTCAAGAGGTCTAATCGAGTACGACTAGGTTTACAGTAGATCTATCTCTAGACTTTCCTTGTTCGGCTCCTTCTGTGTCTTGTACTTCAAGGAATCTTCCGCCGCACCGTCCTAGTGGCCCACCTCGCCATTGAGTGCCTTCATGGGCCTCCAACTAGAAAATATAGGATAGGGCAACATTGGTTAGCCGAAGGGTAATGCCCACGTCACACGGTGTAGAACCTCACCATCTTGATATTCAGCTCTCCATAGAGAAACTTGACATAGTCTCCATGATTAAGCATGAATTTGTTTCTGATTTGTCTAATTTGAGTAACCTGTCTTACAAGATAACATTTTACAAGAAAACTTGGAGAACAACTAAGAAAACTGAAAAACTAGTAGGATTGCCTACACCTGTTCTGTTCAACCTTGATTCCAGGAAGGATTGGTCAGTCACGGAAGGTGAACTGAATGCATACATAGAGGGAGATGGCCATCATGCAAGAGACGGCACGGAGGAGGCCGAGGAACACCTCGACTCGTCATCCGATGCAGCAAGTTCTTCGCATCAACATGTTGGGCATGGGGAGCCCTCACCCTTTTCTTCTGCACCGGGACCTTATTATGACTACGCCATGTATGATCCACCGGCGTGGAATCCTGACCCTCGCTGGGGTTGATCTCCACTTAGGCCAAAAGCCTAAGCTTGGGGGGAGGTATACCGGCATCACTCGTTCTTTGCATATTATGATTGCTGGATACTTGTACATACTTGTTTAGCTTCTTAAAGTGGTTTTTCTAATAAGAGGGAGATGATATTTGGGGAAGTGCTGCCTGAAAACAGATTCTGGACTGATACCAAAAAAATTCTCAAAAACAGCCAGAACGTTATTTTGCGAAGCCAATTTTTGTGCATGTTCCCCAGGTTGTTATATAACTTTCATTAGTTGAACACTTTTCGAGCTGGGCAGCGGAAGAATTTCTTAAAAATCGATTACTGTACTGCTGTCAAGTTTGGCAGATTTCTGTTGCTTTGTGTTTATGTGACTCTTTTAGTTTTCATTTTCTTGTTTTTGCTTTGTTTCTTTCCTAAAACACAAAAAGACCAAAAATATTTCTGTTGTTTCTCTTTACCATTTGTTTATTTTGGTTTCTTGCTTTCATTTTGCTTTATTTGCTATCGTTGGTTTGCTATAAGAAATTCCAAAAAGATTTTGCTTTGTTTGCTTGTTTCCTTTTGTTCTTGTTTCCAATTCGAAAACACCAAAAATATTTGTTGTTCTTCTTTGGTTTTGTAAAGTTCATTTTGGAGTTCAATGGTCTTCGGTGGTTGGAGCTTGGCTTTCATTTCATATTATTCAAGCTATACAAGTGAAAAGGCAATAATGACGATCTATGACAATCCGACTGTGGTGAGAGGCTGGTATGAACTCTATTTGTTTTCATTTTTGTACATATACTCATCCATGTGAGCATGCTTAGTTGGTTCATGTGAGGTATATGTCATTTAAGAGAGTCTAGTAGTTCATGATCTCTCATGATTAGCTCCAATTTATTAATATGAGTAGCATGTCATAAATATTTGCTTGTATTGCTTTATTCATAGATAGATATGACATTGTGGTATTCTCCTCTGAATAATTCACTTGAATCAACTTGGCACATGCTCACGCATGCATATGACTGAACAAAAGTCAATTAAGCCTCGATGATTTACTTTACCTCAGAGTTCTTGTATCACTTTTATGCCTCCGTTAATTTATTTTGTCGCAAGCATGATTATGACAATTACTGCTCTCTTGATTGTCGCTTCCCAGTCTATTGCTAGCCTTCACTTGTACTGAGCGGGAACGCTGCTCGTGCTTCCAAACCCCTGAAAACCAAGTTATTCCAGAGTGTCCACCATAAATACCTATGCATGGCATTTCAAACCATTCCAAGTAAATTCTCATGTGCTACCTTTAAAACCTTCAAAATGCTTCTCAATTTGTGTTTATGTTTAATAGCTCATGAGGAAGTATGTGGTGTTTATCTTTCAATCTTGTCATTTACTCCTGACAGACTTTCATAATGGACTAGTGGCACATCCGCTTATCCAATAATTTTGCAAAAAGAGCCGGCAACGGGGTTCCCAGCCCCAATTAATTAACTTTCATTAATAATTCTCTTCACATGTTTTGCCCTGATTTATCAGTAAGCAACTTAAATTGCAAATAGACACTCCTCCATGGTATGTGATTGATGGAAGGCACCCGAGGATTCGGTTAGCCATGGCTTGTGTAAGCAAAGGTTGGGGGAGTGTCATCCATAATGAAACTAAAATACACGTGTAAACAAAAGAGAAGAGGGATGATCTACCTTGCTGGTAGAGATAACGTCCTTCATGGGAGCCGCTCTTGAAAGTCTGGTTGACGAGGTAGTTGGAGTACCCATTACCATTCGTTGACAACAACAAACACCTCTCAAAACCATTTTACTTCTGTCTTTAGAAAAATGAAAAGCTCTAGCACATGTTAATCCCTGCTTCCCTCTGCGAAGGGTCAATCTTTTACTTTTACATTGAGTCTCCATCCTTTCTTTGAGCACTTTCTTGAGAGCACAACTGTCATTCTTAGTATAATATGCTTGTCCCAAAATATGATTAGCTGTGGTATAACTTTGATGCTTTTATCTTTGATAGTCTCTACTTACAGTCTTCCCATGAACTTCAAAGGTGCTCGAGCATTTATGTTTTGCTGTACAAATACGGGCAAGCGAGATACCACTTTATCATATCCTTTGATGAACATTGCAATCCTACTGATAGACATGATTCATGATGCTTATTGTTAATTTGTTGGTACCTTTTCCATGATTGACATAGCTATTAGATGATTTTATTTGCATGTATCTTATTATGAATTGCTTAAGTACTTGCCATATCATGAGAATATTTACATCATATGAACAAATGTGTTCGTGAAAGTTCTTTTATCGCACTCAGTTGTTAACTGAATTGCTTGAGGACAAGCAATAAGCTAAGCTTGGGGGGAGTTGATACGTCCAAAACGTATCTACTTTCCCGAACACTTTTGCTATTGTTTTGCCTCTAATTTGTGTATTTTGGATACAACTAACACGGACTAACGCTGTTTTCAGCAGAATTGCCCTGGTGTCTCGTTTTTGTGCAGAAATTCAACTTTCAGGAAAATCCCCGGAATTTATGTCGAAGGGCTTATTTTTCCAGAAGATTCACGGAGCCAGAAGGGCAGGCCTGGGGGAGGCCCAGGGCCCCCACACACTAGGCCAGCGCGGCCTGGAGGGGGGGCGCGCCGCCCTACTGTGTGGCCCCCTCGGCCAGCCTCTGACGCCCCCCTCTGGACTACTTAAGGGTTTCGATCTAAAAACGCGAGACGAGAAGTCGAAGTCGCCAGAAACCATCCAGTACGCCGCCACCGTCGCGAAACTCTGTCTCGGGACCAGAAACTCCGTTCTGGCACTCCGCCGGGATGGGGAATTGGAGGAGATCATCGCCATCATCACCACCGACGCCTCTCCATCGACCAGCCATGTTTCCCCCATCCATGTGTGAGTAATTCCCTCGCTGTAGGCTGAAGGGGATGGTAGGGATTGGATGAGATTGGTCATGTAATAGCATAAGATTGTTAGGGCATAGTACCTAGTATCCGTAATTGGTACTTTTATGATATTGTTGCAACTTATTATGCTTAATGCTTGTCACTAGGGCCCGAGTGCCATGATCTCAGATCTGAACATGTTATTGTTTCATGATGATATGCATTGTTTTATGATCTTACCTGCAAGTTGTATACACGTATCGTTGTCCGGAACACGAGGCCCCAAAGTGACAAGAATTGGGACAACCGGAGGGGAAGGCGGTGATATGAGGATCACATGTGTTCATGGAGTGTTAATGCTTTGCTCCGGTGCTCTATTAAAAGGAGTACCTTAATTTCCAGTAGATTCCCTAGAGGCCCGGCTGCCACCGGCTGGTAGGACAAAAGATGTTGTGCAAGTTTCTCATTGCGAGCACGTACGACTAAATATGGAACACATGCCTATTGATTGATTAGTACTTGGATACCGTTTTATTATTATCTGCAAATGCCCTGCTTTGATTGTTACATGAGTTTCTCTCATCCATGCAACGCCCGTTTATCCATCCCTGTGCCTACAGTATTTTAATCCTGCTATTTACTATAATCACTACTGCTGTCTTTGTTACTCTGTTGTTGTTATTTCACTACTGCTACTGCTATAAAACTGTTACTACTGATAAACTCTTGCAAGCAAGTCTGTTTCCAAGTGCAGCTGAATTGACAACTCCGCTGTTAAGGCTTTCAAGTATTCTTTGTCTCCCCTTGTGTCGAATCAATAAATTGGGTTTTACTTCCCGCGAAGACTGTTGCGATCCCCTATACTTGTGGGTCATCAAGGTGCGATGGCACAGGCCTGATGGTGCCAGCGGACTCAGCAGCCCCTCACACGCGGCCTTGTGGATCATCAAGTGCAAAACCTCCATGACCAGTATGAAGAGTTGTGGGGAGAGAGGGTCCCCCTATCGGAGTCCACGCCTATTGGCAATCCGCGAGCCCGGGGTGCCATTAAGCAAGACCCACGTCGAGGCCATGGAGAGAAGTGCACAGAAGCATGTGATAAGCCTCTCTCCAAAACCCAGCTTCCGAAGAACATCAACGAGGAAGGACCAGTCCACCGTGTCGATAGCCTTGGTTATGTCCAACTTCATCAAGACAGCCAGAATGGAGCTGCTATGGAGCTTGCGCGGAGTCCCCTGAACCATCATAAAGTTATCGTGGATGCATCGTCCACGCACGAATGCACTCTGATGAACTCCTACCATCTGCGGGAGAACTGGAGCAATCCGGTTTGCCAAAACTTTCACCACCAGCTTGGTGATGCCATGAATGAGATTGATCGGTCTGAATCCCGCACCTCCTCCGCCCCCGGCTTCTTGGGGAGAAGGGTTATCAGGGCGCCATTCACAACACTGAATCCACGACAGTCAAGCCGAGACAAGGAGTTGAAGGCGTCCATGATGTCCTCCTTGATGATACCCCAGCAGAAGAAGCGCGCAGAGAAACCGTATGGTCCGGGACACTTGTCCAACAGCATGTCCTTGATCGCTTTCCACACTTCCGCCTCAGTGAAAACTTCATCAATGTGTTGGAGGTCAAAGGATAGGATATTGAAGAAAACATCCACGGCCTCAAACTTGTCCACGTGCTCTGTAACACGCACATTGTCGACGATGAGGTGCCCGATGAAATTCTTGCTCCTGTGACTCGCGTGCATGTGAAAGAAACGTGTGCATGCGTCTCCTTCATGAAGCCAGAGGATGCGGGAGAGACGCAAGACCAAGAAGTATCCTTTTGAGTAGCCGTCGCAAGGCCCTTTCTTCTGGTGATAAGTCACGAGACTCCATGGCAGGGAAAAAAACCCTCTTTTGAGACTATTGTGTATGTTTTAGTGGGTAGATTCTAAGCAAGGAAAAAAAATAGCATGCTATCGGATTAGCATCGGCCTCCTCAGATGCTATAGACGTTATTTAGCATGGTTTACCAGCTACATAGCACGCTAGTTCACGATTAGAGTAGTAGCATGGACTCTTGAGGTATGTTATAGCAATGCTAAACCGGCGCTATAGCTGCTAGTTTTTTTCCTTGATTCCAAGCAAGTCCATTTGGGGCAGTTGCATCATTTCGACATTTGAGTGTTGCATAGGTGTATTTGACTTTCCTCGGTAAAAACTACTTGTTTTTTCAGCCAGTTATCTAGATCTCGACATGCTTAGAGCATCTCCAGCCGCGTCCCCCAAAGCGTCTCCCAAAGGGATTTGGGGCATGCCGGACAAAAAATGCGTTCCAGCCGCGTCCCCAAAGCCCATTTTTGTCCGGCGCGGCCCGATACGGTGTCCGGCGCCCCGAGCCCGTCGCCGTCCCACAGGGGACGCTCCGGGGACGCCAGACACAACGAAAAGCGAGGCGAACCGACGCGGGCCCAACTAGTCAGCGGCTCAGTGAAAAATCGTCTCCCATTCCCGCCAAATCCCGCCCCTCCCGCCATATCGCGCCTATCCCGCCGCGCATTTCTGGCCTCCCAACACATATCCCGCCGCCGATTCATTTCTCCTATCCCGCCGATTTGTTTCTCCCTCCCGCCGTCCACCCGCCGCCGCTACCCTCTCCCGCCGTCCACCCGCCGCCGCTACCCTCTCCCCATTCCATGGCGCCGCCGATAGCCCCCAAAAAGATGGCCAAGAAAGCGGCCAAGAAGCCGCCGGGCAATGCGACGAAAGGGGCGAAAGCACCGTTTGCAAAGCCGCGGAAAGCGCCGGCTCCGAAGATGAAGCCGGAAGGATGGACCGACGATCAATGGCAGCAAGACTGTCTGCGCCGGAAGCTATCGACGGCGGAGCGGAAAGGACGAAGGGCGGCGGAGGAGGAGAAGAAGGATCTGGCGGCGCGCCAGCACCAACACATAATGGCCGGGTGTATCACTGCCACCAACGCGAGCCCATGGAGTACGTCCTTGCCGGTGTACGTTCCGGGAGTGATCTCTCCGTCGTCTTCCGCCTTCTACAATGACGGCCCCTCCGGCATTCCCGGGTGCGTGACGCCTAACTTGTCGCCCCACTACCAGGATGCGCTGCCGCATGGCGGCTTCAACCCCAACAACCTCTACTCCCCGGCGTACGAGCAGCGCGAGCCAGGACCCGGTGCGGACGGCGACCCTTTCAGTGGCCGCAGGGGGGGGCGCTCGAATTCGAGGGCGCCGGTGCGGAGGGTGCTGAGGAAGAGGGCGGGAGTGAGGGCGAGGAGGACGATGAAGAGGAGGACGTGGACAACGAGGAGGACGACGAAGAGGAGGACGTGGACGATGAGGAGGGTGCCGGCGACGATGATCTCGTGGAGGTAGACGCGGACGGCGTGAAGAAGAAAAAGAAGAAGAAGGCGTCGGGCACACGAGGCCCCAAGTGGACGGTTTTGGAGGATCTTTGTATGTGCGAGTCGTGGGCGACGGTGAGCCATGACTCCATCATCGGCGCCAACCAAAAATACGGGAAGTATTGGGCGAGGATCAAGGTCGAGTTCGATGAGCGCAAGCTCATCAACAGCGACTACAAGAAAGTGATAATGAAGAGGAGCCAAAAGGCAATGTCGACGCGATGGGCCATCATCCAGGCGTCGGTGAACTCCTTCCATGGATACCATCACGACTTAGTGACCAGATCCGAGAGCGGCGCCGACCTCTCCCAAATGGTACGACTCTTTCTTCCATTCTCTGTAGCGCCTACATTGTGTTCGATGAAATGATTCCGCTTCCTTTGGCTAGTTTGATAGGGCCATGGAGGTTTACGCTAGGAACTCGGAAGGTCACAAGTCGTTCGCGCTGATGCATTGCTATACCAAGCTCAAAGGGAACGAGAAATGGCGGTTGACGCGCCAGTCGCTGTCTAAGGGGAAGGACGCCATTGATCTGGACGCGCCGCTGGCAACGTCGGCAGGGCGTCCTACTGGCAACAAGCCTGCCAAGGCCGCCTTGGCCGACGCCGCGTCGTCTGAGAAGACGCAGGCGTCGATCACGAAATGTCTCGTGGACGTCTCCTCGACCTTTCTCTCCCGCGACAAAAAGACCGACGAAAGGTGGGCGGAGCTGCTCAAGAGACAAGAGGAGAAGTTGGAGCTGAAGAATCGCAGGGACGACATGTCCCTGCTGAGAGCGTCGACAGAGGGATTGTCTCCGCGGACGCGGGCGGCGCACAACTTCTTCAAAGGCCAGATCCTCGACGACATCGAAGCCAAAATGGCGGCGGCCGACGCTGCGGCTGACGCGGCGGCCCAGGAAGCGGCAGCGGCAGCAACCGCGGAGCAAGAGCCGGCTGACGCGTCTTCGACTGCTACACCATCGTCGGCCTATGCGACGGCGGCGGAGCAGACGGAGCATGCACAGCACCAGGCAGATCGCGACGAGGTCGTCGTGATCGACGGGCCTACGTCGACTCAGGATACGTCGCCGACGACCAACCCCTTCTTCTAATTTAGCATGCACTATGGTCTGTAATATGATCGCGCGCCTAGTACTCTGATCGCGACGATTCGGCGGGAACGATCTCTTTTGAATGCATCAATTTGAATTCCTGATTGGGGCGGCGTTTGGGGGACGCGGCTGGGGAGCGACGTCCCCCAAACGCGGCACGAATGAAACACGTCCCCCAAACGCTCAATCCGGCGCGGTTTGGGGGACGCTTTGGGGGACGCGGTTGGAGATGCTCTTAGTAATCTCTATCCTGATCCTTGTTGTGTTTTGCTTGGAACAGGGACACGCCACGTGAAGATGGACAAGGTCTTGGATCAAACAAAAGCGAGCTGCATTTCTTTTCCTTAGACAAGTGCAGTTTTGAGTTAGGGATTTCTATTTTCGTGCCCTCGGGTCCTTAGTTGTGCTCAGTTTTCCCCAGCTCGTTAGTTTTTGCTCAGTTTTCCCCTTCCTCTAGTTTGAAACCCCTCGCAGACGCTCGGACGGGAGGGTTGCCGTCAGGTCAGAGGCCTTACCGTTACCGTTAATCTGACGGGTGGGGCTACACAGAGGGCAGTTCCTCTCTGACCCGTCTCGTGCTGACAAATGGGGCCGCTCTATAGGGCTGCCGCAGCCATTGACCAGTGGAGTCATCTATTTTTCAGGAAAAGTCATATATTGCCGCTCTGAGGGGTTGCCGCAGCCAATGACCAGTGGGGTCGTCTATTTTTCAGGAAAAGACATATATTTGCCGCTCTGTGGGGCTGCCGCAGCCAATGACCAGTGGGGTCGTCTATTTATTTATAGAAAATCATATATTGCCGCTCTGTGGGGCCTCCGCAGCCAATGACCGCTGGGGTTGTCTATTTATTTAGACAATATAATATAGAGCCGCTCTGTGGGGCCGCCTCAGCCCATGGCAGGTGTCTATTTTCGTAGCTTAATCTAAAGTGACACTTATGCTAAACATTGTGCATAATATATAGAAAATAGCTAGATCTCTAAATATATAGAAAATAGCTAGTAGATCTCTAAATCGATGCATATGAAGCTACATATATATTCTTGGTCATAATCCCCTTATCTAAAGGGGATGGATGCATGGCTTCACGTCGTCGTCACTTTCATCGTCAGTATCTTCGTCGTCTGAGTAGTAGTACTTCCTGCACATTGTTCCGTCGAACACCTTCACTGTGAGCACATCATCGCCTTCATATTTGAAGTGTACGTAGCAGCCGAAATCCACACCGTGCGCGATGGCGAAATTCTCCCAGCCCTTGTCGAGATACATCCGGCATTGTCCGTCAAATAGGACCTCCACGGTCCAGAGACGAGGACCGCAGTCAGCTGCTCGCAGATACACCTTAGCTGGCTCCTGGCCATCAAGATAGTCCGCAAACTTTTTTGGAACTGCCTGCAAAGAGATCGAGCGCCGATCGTTTGAAATTAAAGGTTTTTTAGAACATGCTGATGCGTGTAGTTGACACGTCCGTTGGGAACCCCAAGAGGAAGGTGTGATGCGCACAGCGGCAAGTTTCCCTCAGTAAGAAACCAAGGTTTAATCGAACCAGTAGGAGTCAAGAAGCACGTTGAAGGTTGATGGCGGCGGGATGTAGTGCGGCGCAACACCAGAGATTCCAGCGCCAACGTGGAACCTGCACAACACAACCAAAGTACTTTGCCCCAACGAAACAGTGAGGTTGTCAATCTCACCGGCTTGCTGTAACAAAGGATTAACCGTATTGTGTGGAAGATGATTGTTTGCAGAAAACAGTAAAACAAGTATTGCAGTAGATTGTATGCGATGTAAAGAATAGGACCGGGGTCCACAGTTCACTAGAGGTGTCTCTCCCATAAGATAAAAGCATGTTGGGTGAACAAATTACAGTCGGGCAATTGACAAATAGAGAGGGCATAACAATGCACATACATGACATGATAAATATAGTGAGATTTAATTGGGCATTACGACAAAGTACATAGACCGCTATCCAGCATGCATCTATGCCTAAAAAGTCCACCTTCAGGTTATCATCCGAACCCCTTCCAGTATTAAGTTGCAAAACAACAGACAATTGCATTAAGTATGGTGCGTAATGTAATCAATAACTACATCCTTAGACATAGCATCAATGTTTTATCCCTAGTGGCAACAGCACATCCACAACCTTAGAACTTTCTGTCACTGTCCCAGATTCAATGGAGGCATGAACCCACTATCGAGCATAAATACTCCCTCTTGGAGTTAAGAGCAAAAACTTGGCCAGAGCCTCTACTAATAACGGAGAGCATGCAAGATCATAAACAACACATAGGTAATAACTTGATAATTAACATAACATAGTATTCTCTATCCATCGGATCCCGACAAACACAACATATAGTATTACAGATAGATGATCTTGATCATGTTAGGCAGCTCACAAGATCCAACAATGAAGCACAATGAGGAGAAGACAACCATCTAGCTACTGCTATGGACCCATAGTCCAGGGGTGAACTACTCACTCATCACTCCGGAGGCGACCATGGCGGTGAAGAGTCCTCCGGGAGATGAATCCCCTCTCCGGTAGGGTGCCGGAGGAGATCTCCAGAATCCCCCGAGATGGGATTGGCGGCGGCGGCGTCTCAGTAAGGTTTTCCGTATCGTGGCTCTCGGTACTGGGGGTTTCGCGACGGAGGCTATTTGTAGGCGGAAGGGCAGGTAAAGAGGCGGCACGAGGGGCCCAGACGACAGGCCGGCGCGGCCAGGGCCTGGGCCGCGCCGCCCTGGTGTCTGGCCACCTCGTGGCCCCACTTCGACTCTCCTTCGGTCTTCTAGAAGCTTCGTGGCAAAATAGGACCCTGGGCGTTGATTTCGTCCAATTCCGAGAATATTTCGTTACTAGGATTTCTGAAACCAAAAATAGCAGAAAACAGCAACTGGCTCTTCGGCATCTTGTTAATAGGTTAGTTCCAGAAAATGCACGAATATGACATAAAGTGTGCATAAAACATGTAGATATCATCAATAATGTGGCATGGAACACAAGAAATTATCGATACGTCGGAGACGTATCAGCATCCCCAAGCTTAGTTCTGCTCGTCCCGAGCAGGTAAAACGATAACAAAGATAATTTCTGGAGTGACATGCCATCATAACCTTGATCATACTATTTGTAAACATATGTAATGAATGCAGCGATCAAAACAATGGTAATGTCATGAGTAAACAAATGAATCATAAAGCAAAGACTTTTCATGAATAGTACTTCAAGACAAGCATCAATAAGTCTTGCATAAGAGTTAACTCATAAAGCAATAAATCAAAGTAAAGGTATTGAAGCAACACAAAGGAAGATTAAGTTTCAGCGGTTGCTTTCAACTTATAACATGTATATCTCATGGATAATCGTCAACATAGAGTAATATAATAAGTGCAATATGCAAGTATGTAGGAATCAATGCACAGTTCACACAAGTGTTTGCTTCTTGAGGTGCAGAGAGATAGGTGAACTGACTCAACATAAAAGTAAAAAGAATGGTCCTTCAAAGAGGAAAGCATCGATTGCTATATTTGTGCTAGAGCTTTTATTTT
Organism: Lolium perenne; assembly: GCF_019359855.2. Lineage (NCBI taxonomy): Eukaryota > Viridiplantae > Streptophyta > Magnoliopsida > Poales > Poaceae > Lolium > Lolium perenne. The sequence continues at coordinate 34,367,233 of NC_067249.2, read as the reverse complement.
GAAAACATGAAACAATTTTGTCAACGGTAGTAATAAAGCATATGAGTTATGTAAATTATATCTTACAAGTTGCAAGCCTCATGCATAGTATACTAATAGTGCCCGCAACTTGTCCTAATTAGCTTGGACTACCGGATCATCGCAATACACATGTTTTAACCAAGTGTCACAATGGGGTACCTCCACGCCGTCTGTACAAAGGTCTAAGGAGAAAGCTCGCATTTTGGATTTCTCGCTTTTGATTATTCTCAACTTAGACATCCATACCGGGACAACATGGACAACAGATAATGGACTCCTCTTTAATGCATAAGCATGTGGCAACAATTATTATTCTCATATGAGATTGAGGATATATGTCCAAAACTGAAACTTCCACCATAAATCATGGCTTTAGTTAGCGGCCCAATGTTCTTCTCTAACAATATGTATGCTCCAACCATTAAGGTGGTAGATCTCTCTTACTTCAGACAAGACGGACATGCATAGCAACTCACATGATATTCAACAAAGAATAGTTGATGGCGTCCCCAGAAACATGGTTATCGCACAACAAGCAACTTAATAAGAGATAAAGTGCATAAGTACATATTCAATACCACAATAGTTTTTAAGCTATTTGTCCCATGAGCTATATATTGCAAAGGTGAATGATGGAATTTTAAAGGTAGCACTCAAGCAATTTACTTTGGAATGGCGGAGAAATACCATGTAGTAGGTAGATATGGTGGACACAAATGGCATAGTGGTTGGCTCAAGGATTTTGGATGCATGAGAAGTATTCCCTCTCGATACAAGGTTTAGGCTAGCAAGGTTATTTGAAACAAACACAAGGATGAACCGGTGCAGCAAAACTCACATAAAAGACATATTGTAAACATTATAAGACTCTACACCGTCTTCCTTGTTGTTCAAAACTCAATACTAGAAATTATCTAGACTTTTAGAGAGACCAAATATGCAAACCAAATTAGCAAGCTCTAGGTGTTTCTTCATTAATGGGTGCAAAGTATATGATGCAAGAGCTTAAACATGAGCACAACAATTGCCAAGTATCAAATTATTCAAGACATTTTAGAATTACTACATGTATCATTTTCCAATTCCAACCATATAACAATTTAACGAAGAAGAAACTTCGCCATGAATACTATGAGTAAAGCCTAAGGACATACTTGTCCATATGCAACAGCGGAGCGTGTCTCTCTCCCATACAGTGAATGCTAGGATCCATTTATTCAAGCAAAAACAAAAACAAAAACAAACCGACGCTCCAAGCAAAGCACATAAGATGTGACGAAATAAAAATATAGTTTCAGGGGAGGAACATGATAATGTTGTCGATGAAGAAGGGGATGCCTTGGGCATCCCCAAGCTTAGACGCTTGAGTCTTCTTAGAATATGCAGGGGTGAACCACCGGGGCATCCCCAAGCTTAGAGCTTTCACTCTCCTTGATCATATTGCATCATACTCCTCTCTTGATCCTTGAAAACTTCCTCCACACCAAACTCGAAACAACTCATTAGAGGGTTAGTGGACAATAAAAATTAACATGTTCAGAGGTGACACAATCATTCCTAACACTTCTGGACATTGCATAAAGCTACTGGACATTAATGGATCAAAGAAATTCATCCAACATAGCAAAAGAGGCAATGCGAAATAAAAGGCAGAATCTGTCAAAACAGAACAGTTCGTAAAGACGAATTTTAAAATGGCACCAGACTTGCTCAAATGAAAATGCCCAAATTGAATGAAAGTTGCGTACATATCTGTGGATCACGCATGTAAATTGGCTTAATTTTCTGAGCTACCTACAGGGAGGCAAGTCGAAATTCGTGACAGCAAAGAAATCTGTTTCTGCGCAGTAATCCAAATCTAGTATTCACTTTACTATCAAAGACTTTACTTGGCACAACAAAACACAAAACTAAGATAAGGAGAGGTTGCTACAGTAGTAAACAACTTCCAAGACTCAAATATAAAACAAAAATACTGTAGTAAAAACATGGGTTGTCTCCCATAAGCGCTTTTCTTTAACGCCTTTCAGCTAGGCGCAGAAAGTGTATATCAAGTATTATCGAGAGACGAAGCATCAACATCCTTACCAGGGGTGTTGGGAGTTACCTCAACAATGCATGTTATCTTATCTATGTAAGTTTCAGAGGCTCCCTTTTCATTACTCTTAGGCTTGCTATTCTCATTAAACAAATTTTCAGGAACAATCCAATCATAATTCTTTTCTAGTGCCTCGAACATTCCTGCGAGCTTGCAAGGTATTGATGTCTTAATATCCCCTACATCATTAATATTATTAGTGTACTTTATTCTATCAATGTCCATCTTTTCAAGGGTACTAGCAAAGTTGGTGCAAGAACCAAGCATCTTATATTTGATAAAGACTTTTCTAGCCTCTCTTGCTACACCACCAAATTCTTTAAGAAGGGTTTCTAAAACAAAATCTTTCTTTTCCCCTTCTTCCATATCACCAAGTGTGAGAAACATGTGTTGGATTATAGGATTAAGATTAACAAATTTAGTTTCCAACATGTGAACTAAAGAAGCAGCAGCAATTTCATAAGTAGGAGCAAGTTCTACCAAGTGTCTATCTTCAAAATCTTCAGTAGTACTAACATGAGTGAAAAAATCTTCTATATTATCTCTTCCAATGATAGACCCACATCCTACTGGTATGTCTTTTAGAGTGTATTTAGGGGGAAACATGATGAAATAAACAAAAGGTAAATAAAGTAAATGCAAGTAACTAATTTTTTTTTTGTTTTGATATAGAGAGCAAGACAGTAAATAAAGTAAAGCTAGCAACTAATTTTTTTGTGTTTTGATATAATGCAGCAAATTAAGTAGTAATAAAATAAAGCAAGACTAAAACAAAGTAAAGAGATTGGGAAGTGGAGAATCCCCTTGCAGCGTGTCTTGATCTCCCCGGCAACGGCGCCAGAAATTTGCTTGATGCGTGTAGTTGACACGTCCGTTGGGAACCCCAAGAGGAAGGTGTGATGCGCACAGCGGCAAGTTTCCCTCAGTAAGAAACCAAGGTTTAATCGAACCAGTAGGAGTCAAGAAGCACGTTGAAGGTTGATGGCGGCGGGATGTAGTGCGGCGCAACACCAGAGATTCCGGCGCCAACGTGGAACCTGCACAACACAACCAAAGTACTTTGCCCCAACGAAACAGTGAGGTTGTCAATCTCACCGGCTTGCTGTAACAAAGGATTAACCGTATTGTGTGGAAGATGATTGTTTGCAGAAAACAGTAAAACAAGTATTGCAGTAGATTGTATGCGATGTAAAGAATAGGACCGGGGTCCACAGTTCACTAGAGGTGTCTCTCCCATAAGATAAAAGCATGTTGGGTGAACAAATTACAGTCGGGCAATTGACAAATAGAGAGGGCATAACAATGCACATACATGACATGATAAATATAGTGAGATTTAATTGGGCATTACGACAAAGTACATAGACCGCTATCCAGCATGCATCTATGCCTAAAAAGTCCACCTTCAGGTTATCATCCGAACCCCTTCCAGTATTAAGTTGCAAAACAACAGACAATTGCATTAAGTATGGTGCGTAATGTAATCAATAACTACATCCTTAGACATAGCATCAATGTTTTATCCCTAGTGGCAACAGTACATCCACAACCTTAAAACTTTCTGTCACTATCCCAGATTCAATGGAGGCATGAACCCACTATCGAGCATAAATACTCCCTCTTGGAGTTAAGAGCAAAGACTTGGCCAGAGCCTCTACTAATAACGGAGAGCATGCAAGATCATAAACAACACATAGGTAATAACTTGATAATTAACATAACATAGTATTCTCTATCCATCGGATCCCGACAAACACAACATATAGTATTACAGATAGATGATCTTGATCATGTTAGGCAGCTCACAAGATCCAACAATGAAGCACAATGAGGAGAAGACAACCATCTAGCTACTGCTATGGACCCATAGTCCAGGGGTGAACTACTCACTCATCACTCCGGAGGCGACCATGGCGGTGAAGAGTCCTCCGGGAGATGAATCCCCTCTCCGGCAGGGTGCCGGAGGAGATCTCCAGAATCCCCCGAGATGGGATTGGCGGCGGCGGCGTCTCAGTAAGGTTTTCCGTATCGTGGCTCGCACCGGGGGTTTCGCGACGGAGGCTATTTGTAGGCGGAAGGGCAGGTAAAGAGGCGGCACGAGGGGCCCAGACGACAGGCCGGCGCGGCCAGGGCCTGGGCCGCGCCGCCCTGGTGTCTGGCCACCTCGTGGCCCCACTTCGACTCTCCTTCGGTCTTCTGGAAGCTTCGTGGCAAAATAGGACCCTGGGCGTTGATTTCGTCCAATTCCGAGAATATTTTGTTACTAGGATTTCTGAAACCAAAAATAGCAGAAAACAGCAACTGGCTCTTCGGCATCTTGTTAATAGGTTAGTTCCAGAAAATGCACGAATATGACATAAAGTGTGCATAAAACATGTAGATATCATCAATAATGTGGCATGGAACACAAGAAATTATCGATACGTCGGAGACGTATCACATGCCCATAATTAATCACATGCATCATATATGTGTGAACGCGTACGTACCTTCTTGACCAAAGGGTCTTCGTAGATGACGATGAAGAACTCCTCTATGATCAATGGCAGTGTTGACGACGGTGGTGGTGGCAATGATGATGATCCACCACCCCGGCCGCCCCTTCCCCTTCCCCTTCCCCTTCCCCTTCCGGTCCGCGTCCGAGACGTGGAAGTCATGGCAATGGATGATCAAGTGTATGTGAACGAAGAAGAGAGAGGCAGAACCTATTGACACAAGGGATGGCCGTTGTGGGTGTTTATAAGGGAGAGATGACCGTTGTAGGGGTTTACACAATAAATTAAGGAGGAGGTGACCGTTGTGGGGGTTTACACAATAATTTAAGGAGGAGATGACCGTTGTGGGGGTATATATCTCAACAAAAAAGTAATGCGGACTATTTTGACGGAAATGGAACTTCGTGATTTAGTTTATCATTTTACCGTGAAAAGTAATGCCTAAAAGAAATGGTAATTCGTGATAGTTTATCATTTTACCGTGAAATGGCTACAAGAAATGGGTGATGGTGTATTATTTTTTGCGTGAAATGGCTACAAGAAATGGGTGATGGTGTATCATTTTTTGCGTGAAAAATAATGGCTACAAGAAATGGGTGATGGTGTATCATTTTTTTGCGTGAAAAGTAATGGCTAAAAGAAATGGTGATGGTGTATCATTTTTTGCGTGAAAAGTAATGGCTAAACAAATTGGTGATGGTGTATCATTTTTTGCGTGAAAAGTAATGGCTACAAGAAATGGGTGATGGTGTATCATTTTTTGCGTGAAATGGCTACAAGAAATGGGTGATGGTGTATCATTTTTTGCGTGAAAAATAATGGCTACAAGAAATGGGTGATGGTGTATCATTTTTTTGCGTGAAAAGTAATGGCTAAAAGAAATGGTGATGGTGTATCATTTTTTGCGTGAAAAGTAATGGCTAAACAAATTGGTGATGGTGTATCATTTTTTGCGTGAAAAGTAATGGCTACAACAAATTGGTGATGGTGTATCATTTTTTTGCGTGAAAAATAATGGCTAAACAAATTGGTGATGGTGTATCATTTTTTTGCGTGAAAAGTAATGGCTACAACAAATTGGTGATGGTGTATCATCTTTTACGTGAAAAATAAAGCCTAAAAGAGTTTATAATTTAGCTCGTGAAAAATAATGCAGAAAACCAAACTTTAGCGTACTGGGTAACCGCCCTTAAGCATACATAGAGGGTGGAAGCTAACCGCCGACAGAGAGAGAGAGGGTGGTGGCCCCGACCAGAGAGAGAGATAGGGGTTATCCTGCCCGTTAAATCCTACGATCAACGGTCGGCGGGCACGATCCGCGTGACATCGGTTAGACCAATCAGGGCAATGTTGGGCGTCTATGAGAATTTGTGAAGGGAGAGGGAAAAACTGAGTAATATCAAGAAACCAAGGGCAAGTGAGTAGTAAACAGACTAAGGGATTCAAATATGAGATTTAAAAAATGGAAAATGCGTGTTTGGTACAATGAAACCCATCTTGGCCTACCTCAAACTATTTGCAATACAAATATACATGAGTGTGAAAATTATGGCATCATTCAGACAAAGTATGTTTTGGGGAAAGCTGTTTTGGGTAGGGCTTATTGTGGAAAACCATGCACCTTCATAGCTACTAGGTGATTTGAGAAGTGGCAATTGGTGGTAAAACTTGATTTATCTATGATTTGAGAAGTGGCAATTTGTGCTAAAGACTCCATGAGTAAGTGCCACTCTTTTTGGGAATTTTTTGCACATTAAATAACTCATTTAACTAGTTAATCCCATTTGTTGACTCTCTGTTGACCAGCCACTTGAGGGTAAAACTGAGTATATTGCAGTAGCCAGTATTAGCACTCAAGGCGAAAACTGAGCACACAAAAAATGCTAGTATATGACTCGAGGGTATACCTGAGTATATCTAAATTTCCAGGGTTAGACTTGAGGACGCGTGTTGCGGTGCAGAAGTAGAAGACGTGTCATTGTTGACGCGTGTCGCGGTGCAGACGTGCAATAGTGGACGCGTAGGACGCGGGTCGCATTTAGGACGCGTAAGTCTCCCTCCCTCTGCACACAGTACGTCTCATTCTCGCTCACGCACGAAACCACCCCTCTCACGTCCCATCAACTTCTCCAAAAAACCCCAACCGCCGTACGAGCGCTCCCCTGCCGGCGATGGAGAAGAAGAATGCGCCGGCGGCCATCGCCCCCGAGCCCGTCGCCTCCGAGCCCGTCGCCTCCCAGCCCGTCGCCTCCGAGCCCGTCGCCTACGAGCCCGTCGCCTCCGAGGGCGGCGCATCCAAGCGCGGCGCCTCCGTGAACTGGGCATGTCTCACGGCTGACGGACCACTTCACAAGATCGGCGAATGCTTATTGGCGAATGAGGAGTACGTGGACACCTACTCTGCTATGAGGCAAGTCTGTAGAAATTGGCGCTCAGGTTTACCTGATCCCGACGTGCACCTGCACGAATGGATCATGCTAGACCACGCCCTTCCACGCGCCGCTGAATTCACCTTCCTCCATCTCGGCACATCCCGCTACGTCACCATAGATCTATCTGCAGTTCGTGCAAGGTTCAAATTCTTCCATATCTATAGGGTTAATCTATTCTTATTTTCAATCTTAGTGCTGAATGTTATCTTCATCAATATATTTTAGATTCTACTTCGTCGGCTTTTCCCGTGGCGTCATCGTGCTTGCCCAGAAGAACCCGCCGCACAAGATACGGCTTCTGAACCCACTCACAAAGAAATCGAACACTATGTTTGAGGCGCAGATGCCAACTGTTTTTCTGGATTCAGTCGCTGCAATCAACTCCCCAACAATGGTCTTCGCTTGCGGACATTACCCGGAGGAACTTGGTTGGGTCGATGAGAGCACTCCAACTAAGGATATATATGAAGATGGTTGGGGAGAAGGAAGATTTTCGATGAAGAACCATAGTATGCGTTGCATTACCCCGTTCAATGGTGAACTGTATGCAATAGCTTCGGACAATTTTGAGTCCGGAAGAATAGTGTGCACCAATGTACAGAAGCAGCAGCGCGCGAGCAGTGTCAAGATGGAGACACTAATTTCATTTCCAGAACTTGGACGTGACAAGTTCTACCTTGTGTAGTCGGATGGTGATCTGCTGCTTGTGTTGATGAAAAACACGCATGTGGTGTACCGTGTGGACACTCAGAGCCGCTCTCTCCATCCGGTCAGTAACATTGGCATTCATGCCTTGTTCGTGCATTATATCCGGTGTATCTCCGTCGACACCAGAGTGCACCCGACTCTTCGACCTGGCTGCATCTACTACGCGGATTTGGGTTATACCAGAGAGTACTTTCATGATACAAATTCCTGGGATGAGTCGCCACAATATGTGCATAGATTAGGAAGCTACGTTCTGAGAAATGAACACAGGCCATACCGTTTGGAGGATGTATTGGCCGCACACTGCAGACGGCGGGAGTTCAATGAATATTTCCTTGGGATAATGCACGGCTGGAGCGACGGAGAAATATGTAAGGAATGAATAACAAATTCATTCATCCTGGGGTATCCTAATCTTCTTGTTGGCCATACATTGCGTGCGTCTTGTATTTTTTTCCAGCTTAGTTTGTCGTGAATATTAACAATGTTATTGGCTGCTTTTGGCTGCTGTATGCAGTTTACATATGTATTATACTTAGTTTTCTCATTATGCTGCTGTGAATTTATCATATAATAGCTGTAGATTTGCTACTAAGTTTGCTGCCATATTGGGGAAAAAACGAGGGCCAAATGGCATAAATAATTGAAAAAAGACAGAAATAGAAACTTCTCTAGATTTGATACTAATTTGGTGAAAAAGACGGAGAGAGAAAGAGGGAAAAAGGTGTTGTTAAAAATGTCAATTTGGGCTGAGAGAGACAAAACCCAGCTCTCACGTACAACCAAACACGGTCTCGTGCTGTCCCACACGGTCCATTCCTACCAACCCCACACAACGCGGCCCCACAGACGATGTGGCCCCACACGTCAGCACGGAACGTTCAAATAAACGGATTCCTTCCGTCTGAGCTCTTTCTGCGGGTTTCAGACAAAGGCTTGGAGAAAACTGAGGAAAAACTAAGGAGCTGGGAAAAACTGAGCACTACTAAGGAACCGAGGGCATGAAAATAGAAATCCCTTTGAGTTAATAAAAAGTAGTTTATTGGGTAGTAGATTATGATCGCGTTATATGTAACTGGACCATGTGCAGTTTTGAGTATGCTTTATGTTTGAAAAGACCTGCTACTCTACCTGTGTTGCAACTCAATTGCCCCACTGCCTGTCAGGTGCCAGCTAGTTATTTTAATATTAACTTTATTTTTGCTGGTAGTTTGTATATCTAATATTACATGCATGATGCTCGAATAAGTCTGACGTACATCTATCTATCGCTCTAGCTACGTCAGCAGCACCCAAATTGCTTAGCTCACCCTCAATTGGCCAGCAGAATATATTTCATACCTGTTTATTAGTTCTTTCTTATGCTGGAATATATTTCTCTTTTGACAAAGCAATATAAGAAATGATGTTGTCGTTACTTCGTTGTATGTGTCATGACTGTCATCAAACCCATACAAATAATCTATTAATAAAATATATCCAAAATTGCAAGGTGTCTATTACTGCGGAAGACATTGTTGTCAAAACTATATTTTGAAAGGAAGGTGTACTCCCTCCGATTCATATTACTTTGCCACTAGTATAGATGTACCTAGAACTAAAATATGTCTATACATCTATATTAGTGACAACTAATATGGATCGGAGGGAGTAGAAGATCATAATTATATATAGCAAACATCATACATTTTCCCATATGAAGCTATTGTAGAGCACTGAATGCTGTATGCTATGTGTTGCAATAACCCAAGCTATGAGTGTATGATATTTACAGTTTCACTGCTTGTTGTCAGCCTCTTCATCCGCTTGGTTGTTAGTTGCACAAGGTACAAGTGATATTTCATCCCTCTTCTTTCCCCAAAGCACAAGATAGAGTCCCAGTACCATCAGTGCAGATCCTAGCACACTGTAAATGCATGCCAAGATCATTATTAACAGGAAGAGATATTTCATTGCAATAAAAAAAGCTGGAACCATTAACTTAGTTTATCTTGTGTCAAAAATAATAATTCAGTTTGGCAAGAATGTATATGTATGTCATGTAACTTTGGCAATGACAAATGATCACTGCAAAAGGACAGAGAGACATGAGATTGAGGAACTATATGTGCATCACCTTCCAAGGTATATCTGCTCATGGAGGAAGAAGAAATCGATGGTGGCTACCATGATCTGGATGATGGGGATGAAGGCCGCGGTGAAGACCGGACCCTTCTTCTCCACGCACCACGTCATTATCAGGTACCCGGCTCCAGACCCAACAATCCCCTGCACCCAAAATTTTGATTGTAGGATTAACCACTCAAGTATTTAATTACTAGTCGTACTACTATTTTCACAAGTATATTTGGTTCAAAGACTTTAGTTGTTCAAGTTGGTCAAAGAAAATGGTGTGTACGATAGATTGCATATATAGACTAATAAGCTGCAAGTCTTCTGGACAAGTGCCTTTTCTTTTGAAGGTGGCAGAAGTCAAGAGGATGAAGAAGGTGATGCTGATCTCTTAGCTTACTGCATACAATACGGTGACGATCTCCAGCTTGCTGGTGAGCATCCACCGCGAGGTGCGCCTCTCGATGGCCACCGTCAGCGCCCCGCCCTGCAGGGTGCTGATGAAGAACATGAGGGCGGTACTGGAGTAGATGGCTGGGTACTTCTTGGTCAGCCTGGTTTGCAGCAACAGCCAGAAGGAGAAGCACAGGCAGTTGGCTAGCAGCGCCATGGTACCCAGCATCCAGCTCCTGTCGCCACTGCCATCAGCGTGGTGAGTAGCTGGGATCAGTGAAGCGGCCTCCTGGTGTGTCAGCGGCACGCCCTTGTAGAGACTCAGCAGCAGCAGGCCAGCGAGTGACATGAGCGTTCCAGCGATCTTTGCGGCTCCCGCTGTGCTCTTCACCTTCAGCGGCTCCATCCTCAGCACGACGGCGATGAGGAAGGTGAGCACGGGCGAGAGGTTGATGAAGGTGATGGCAAAGGTGGCGGTGGTGTACTGCAGGCCGTAGAAGAAGGTGTACTGCGAGAGCGCGGCGCCGAACACGGCGCTGAAAAAGAGGTACGCTAGGATCTCCAGTGTGAGCTTGGGCCTCGTGCTCCTGCAGGAATGCCATGGCGCTATGCAGCTTTAGGAAATGAAGAGAGATTGCATGTATAGGGATGTTTTGTGTACATACCTTTCTTTGAAATAGGCTATTGGAGCAAGGAAGACGGTGGCGACCAGCTGTCGGAGCGTGACCAGAACCAGGCGGTCCAGCCCCTGCTCCAGCGCCTTCTTCACCAGCGCCGTCATCACCGCCGAGATGAGATCGAAGACCAGCATTCCCACCACCGGTCTCCACTCCTCCACCCACATTGTAACTTGTAAGACTGCTGCTGGCTACACAAATAATGACTGATATGCTCATGAACTGACTGGTTATATATATAACTCTGTAATGCCACTCACTGACCCAAAGTGACGGTTCTCATTCATCCATGGGGGCAAAAAAAGCAAATGCTAATATGCTATCGCCATACTTAATTAATTGCTTTGACTACTCCTGTGAAAAGTTACTTCTACTACCGAATATTAATTATAATCTAGAAAATGGCATGTCAAGAGACGGTAGGAATCAAATTGTTAGTGCAAACGTGAAAGTAAAAAAAAAATATCCTGATTCAGTTCCTTACCTTTTCTTGTGCCCGGCCAAAATATGCATAAGATGCCAACAAGGTGGAGAAAAGATGGAAACACTGAGATGGCAAAACTCTTTTCCTAACACCAACGTGTATACTTTCCATTATAGCATCTAAAAGAACATAATTACTTGCCATTACTAGTAACCTGATAGATTATGCGATACTACCTTTGGGCCAGCAATGTTGTGGCAAGAGACAGTGAATTGCTCAACTCTAACACCACCACTACTGATAATTCACCTTTGTACTTGTTAGTGTTATCCTGCTCCTGCTAAACTGTCATTTTCACTGACAATTAGGGCTGGTTTCACGTTCGGACTGTAAACTCCAGCAACAAGTATTTTCTGTAATAATCACTTAGTACAGTGTTGAAGACTAATAAAGGTAAGGAAGGCAAACCACAACTCCACATCAGGCACCACACTACCAGAAAGTAATGTGCACAATGATCACAAATCTTATTCAAAGTTGTAGCAACATATATAGGGCGTAGTTGGAATAATTTAGGGTGATTCTTGACTTCCGGCAGACCTACTACTATGAATGTCCTTCCTATGCTTCACAGATTTGGTCGATTCTCCCTGTCTTCTTCCACTCCTTCCGCTGGTAGAATAGCAGTCCTTGTTCTCCCCCGAGAGGAGAAGATAGAGGCCTCCAATGACAAGAGCACCACCTACCACACTTGAAGGACTTGCCGAAGCAAAGTTGAAGCAAAGTTGTTGTTTGGCCGATAGCTATTTACACTTGCAACTTCTTAGCAATATGTCAATTGTTAGTCCTTTGGTGGTAACTGATGTTTATTGTCATTAACGCTCGCAACATATAAGCAACATGTCAACTATTAGCACTTGCAGAGTTACAAGCGATAAATATAATACAAGTGTACAAGATATCTGGATCAGAATTTTTTTTACGATGATTTTTTCCTTTCTCACTAGGACATAAGATCTGCAATAGATTTTTTCATAAAGTAAATAGCTAAATTAGACACATGATTTTTCTTCCTCGATAAAATATAAACATGATATTGCACGTGATGTGAAACCAAATAAACAAAACAGAGTCCAGGTTTCATTTCCCATACATATTGAAGTATCTTTGCTTCTTTTGCATATTTATAAATCATGCAGTTGTTTCTGTAAACTTTTATTAAAAGCCAATACGTTCCCAGTTAAAGCTATTCATGAAGGTTGAAGACATCAAGGACTGCAGCTATGATCTGAATCATAGGCATGAAGCCCGCTGTGAACACTGGCCCCCTGTTCTCGATGCACCAGGTCATCAACATGTACCCTATCCCCGATAGTCCCACTCCCTGCACAACAAAAGTGCAAAGCTTCAGTGGAATCCCACGGCACATACATTGAATCTGAACCATTCTTTGTGGAAAAAATCCTGTCCCTAACTGAATTTTCACACTTTTGTGCCAGACCGCATTGTCTGACTTGTGGGGCCATATGTTCATAAATCAGAGCCATGAAGGACTAGAATTAGGTTTTCTTACATACCAAATTCAAATTCAAACAAATAGGATTATATAAGTTAAGAAACCAGGTCAAGAAGCTGGTGTAAACCATCCTCGTTTATGTCCAGACAAGTAGGATCAAATGGCTTAATCAAGAAAATAAAAGACTGGTGTTCTTTGTTTTACGATAACACGGACTTTTATTGATTCTTTGCAGATTGTTGGTTATCTGAGCTATCTTCCGTACCGTGAAAAGAACGGTTGCGATCTGTGCGGTTCCTCGTAGCAGCCACATGGAGAGGTGCCTTTGGTGGCGAGTGCAAGTGCTCCTGAGCTGAACAAGGCCATATATGCAGTGCTGGAGGTGACTGAAGGATACTTCTTGGTGAGCTTCCCCTGCAGCAGCACCGAGCGCAGCATCCATCTGCTGCTGCTGGTGCCTGGCGGTGATGTGTTCTTGGACCGAAGAAGTTGAGTGGGTCAGGCCGCACCGCAGAGTCGCACCACCGACTGACGCGAGTGTTCCTACGATCTGTGCCAGACCTGCTTTGCTCCTCACATCTACTGTTTCCATCTTGCATAACTAGTTTCAGTCTGGATTAGCAGTTCGCAAACTGAGAATATATGTCGACTAGTTGAATGCCCGTGCGTTGCTACGGTCCCATCGATGTCGCACATGTAAATTTAAAATGTGTGTAAATATTTACTTATATATAAAAGATAGCCATAAATATTCATGCATCGTGTAAATCATCCGTGAAAAATTGATGTTTGTGAAACCCCAAAGAAAGTCTTCAATACAAATCAACTCCCGTAGCTAGCGGACACCGGTAAGAAAATCTCAGTGGCCATCATGTATTGTTTCGGTTCTTCATTCCCCTCGGCCCCGGTTCTTTTATGTCTTCATTGTTGTTCTCCTTGATATTTTCTCAATGCACTTTGTGTCGATATGGGATACCTTTATTATGGTACAAATGGATAATTTTTAACTTTAAAAAATCTTCATTAATTATATATCACATTTTTGGAGACATTTAATACAGGTCATGAAGGACATTACAACAACACAGGGGCGCTGCTATCTTAAGGGCACCCTTGGGTAGGGAAGATATCCCGACAGCTCATGTCATCGACACTGCTATAGAGAAGGGGAGAGGGAGAACCAGCCTTGCCGCAGCGCTTCAAGTTCCATCCGCCTATGTAAGCACCGCCAGCCGGACCACACAACCATCCTCAAAGATCATCCTCCACAAGTCTGTAGCCACCTACGGCCTTGCCTCGAAGGTTCGCCGTTACCACTTCGTCTCCATATCTAGCCCACCTGAACCCTCACCCCCTAAGTGCATTGCTTGTCAGACAATCTCTCTATGTTGTTGATGCATTCTCTGTCATGGTTCCCTGGTGGTCGCCTTAGTGGCCAATTAGTGGGTGGTGAAGGTGGTGGCCGAGGGGGAGAGGGCCATGGCATCCAGTAGAACATGAGAAGAGAAAAGGGGATGGGGAGAGTAGAGGAAGAAGAGGGTTAAATATATAGAAAGAGGAGATGGGGACCATGTGAGGGTTGACGCGTCACCGTCCATGGTCAGCTGGTAAATAGCCGCCTCAATAACCTAGTGACAATACTCTTCGTGTTATGTATTTGCCGAACAGTATAGTAGTTTATGCAGCTCATACCATTCTCTATAGCCCAAACTTTACTAACAAATCCAGTGTATTAGTGTTACACTCACGCCACCGTACCCTTAAGCCTCACAATTCTTGTCTGGGCAATTTTATTTAGGGAAAATTTTCATTAGACAGTTGATTAGAAACATCAGGTAATGTCATTCCTTCTAATGCATAGCAACATGGTCTAATGGCAGAAAAAGAGAAATAAAGAAACATAAAGGTGCATTAAATTATATATGAACATTAAAAATCCGATATGGTAAAATTGCAAGCAACTTCAATCAATAGTCTTATCATTTCCTCTAATAAAAAATGTTATATTACAGATGTGCAGGTTGCATGCGTTCGAGGGGAAAGTTTTTTTTTTGAGACAGGATGTATTGAACGAGTAATTAATAGTTAAGCAGCTGAAAATGATCTACGTTGGCAGTAGTGGAGCAGAAACAAAATCATCATTTCATTGCCTACCATGGGTGTTGCTCCTCTTCTCTGCATCATAAGGGTGGCCTGGCGGTGAAGAGTATCGATCTAACTCACCTCGTAATTCGTTTCCCCAACTCCCGATCTTCTTGAAGTGCAGATGGTAGCTGACATAGATGCCGCTCTTGCAACCACATTGGAGCTTGTGTTCCATGCTTTTGTTTTCCATCCAATGCATATTCAGATTTACAAGCCATAACTAAAACAGATTCATATTTCAGGAGCTAGCAGCAAGTCAAAAAGATTGGAGGGATTATTATGGTTCAGTTTGGTTCAACTGCCCATGAAACGTGGCGGTCACCATCAATTATCCGACTCAAGTAAATAGGGCAAACATGTTCTAGGATTGGAGAATAATTACCTATGAATTGAAACAGCACCATCCAAGGGAGATACCAGGGAAGGGAGACGTTGTCCTACATGGGCGGCACAATAGCCTCGGCAATGCTAACGTTCTCCGCCACGACTGCATTTTGTGCCTCATGCGTTATGAAGATGTTGCCAACCGCGCCCAGTGAGGCTCTCCGGCTCTACTTGTAAGCATACATCCATGTCAACAGATAAAAGAAGTCATTATCCATCCATATGACTTTTAGATTAGACATTTTTATAAAAGTTCATTGATTGGTAGAGACCAAACTGCTTCATGCCACCTCGTAGTTATCCCTAATTTTGATGTCTGAGCAGGCCATGATTATTAATTTTTATTTAATTGCACTTCCCTAGATGGAGATAACAAAGAATCTACTGTGGAATATGGCTATAACTCATTTTCCAGACATTAGAAAAACTCTAAGAATGGTTGTACTTTATCTGGGAACTAAGAAAATAAATCTCAGATATATAAGCTACCTATAATGGACCGAGAAAATAATAAGCTACATCTGAAACTACAATGAATGCTTAACAAGCAACTTTCAAATATACTGTACACATGAAAACACATAGGACATGCATATATAACTACACGAGAGCACTAACCTGGATAAGAGAAAGAGCACTTAGAAGGAGGATCAAGAGCTTCAGGCCTTCAGCTGAATTGTTTCATTGACGCATCCACTCTTTCACTTTCTTTTGTGCCCATTTTTTGTTTTCCAATGTAGCAAAGCTTGAGGAGAGCTTCGATATCATGATCTGTCATGTTTAGAGTCGATATCTTGTAAACAATTTTTAATTGAATCTCATAGCATATTCTCAGAAATCTCTACATTCATTTTGCAGATGATTGTAAGCTATTTTGTGCCTATTAGCATTCAAAAATCTTGAAAACCTAATAGAACACCATATCAAAAGGTTATAAAAAATCATATCTGTAAGTACAAAACATAGCCATTAGCCATAATTATAAGTACAACCCATAGTCATAGACTTCCTAGTTATATGCAATGGGCTATACCATGGCAAAGCTTTATTCCACATTTCCACTATTGAAGTTATTTTGCTATATTCCCCGTTATAAACCAATAAATATTTCCATCAGATCCTCCTTTGTATAAGCCTAGTTTAAAGTGGAAAGGAAATAAAAAGAAGAAGTGTTTGTTAGTTTGACTTTCTAGCACAGAGAATACTCCAAGAAGCCATTTTTGTCTATGTAGTGGAATCTACAGGTTAGCACTTAGAAGTTTAAGATGTACATCTGCTTGTTTCTAAATAGTAGTGATCTACCATCCGATTGCATAACATATAGGAGTGGAATATACAGGTTCGTACTCAAACATGGTGTAAACCGGCGTTATACTCCAAGAAGAGACCGTTCGACGAAATCAGTGCGAAAGGAGAATCAGGAGGGCTGAAATTGGACATCAATCAAAAATTTGAAATACCTAATTTGGCGCAAACCGATGTGCCAGCGTTGGTCGGTTCAAGATGTATCAACCTGAAGGATTGGGCCGTCGGACAGCGCGATCATTCAACACGTTGATGCAGCAGATGCCACATCTAGCTCAGCGATGATGTGGTCCTCCTGAGGAGACAGAGGGCTTCTGCATCGGCTATTTACGCGACGTGCACCATGGCGAAGTCGGGGGAACCTAGCCGGCGATGGGATAGGTCATTGACGGGATGCGCCGTGGCGGAGGATATGACATGGCCAACGATGGGAAGGTCGCC
This sequence comes from Lolium perenne, assembly GCF_019359855.2. Taxonomy (NCBI): domain Eukaryota; kingdom Viridiplantae; phylum Streptophyta; class Magnoliopsida; order Poales; family Poaceae; genus Lolium; species Lolium perenne. The sequence continues at coordinate 34,350,082 of NC_067249.2, read as the reverse complement.
GACGGGAGGGAATAGAAGCGGCGGCGCTGGTCGACCGACTGGCGCCGGTGATGGAGGCATGCAGTGGGAGGCCGACATGTTCTTCCAATCTAGGGGTGGCGGCTGGGTTTCCAGGGCGACGGGGGTGAGCACAGAGCACTGCACACGAAGGGCAGGGAGAGGAAGGGTGGCCTGGGGCGGCGCACCATGTTGGTTTGCCTGGGATTGTGGTGATCTTCTCATTGATGACCAACAAAGATTTCCATGTTATTCAATTTACCTTTTGCATGTTATTTAAATTCCCGTGATTGTGCCTATCCCTGTGATTGATACGTGATTCCTGACTGATACCATGATCATGCCTAACAAAGGAGAAGAGGGGCGACTTACCATAAAAGTAATGGAAAAGTTAGATCGAACGGATGGATTTTGAGCGGACCGTGAGATTATATTGAACGGACGAGATGCTCCGAATGACGACCATCAAACGCGTTGAGTGTTAAACGACCAACTCCCATTTAATAGTAAAGATTTACCTTTTGCATGTTATTTAAATTCCCGTGATTGTGCCTATCCCTGTGATTGATACGTGATTCATGACTGATACCATGATCATGCCTAACAAAGGAGAAGAGGGGCGACTTACCATAAAAGTAATGGAAAAGTTAGATCGAACGGATGGATTTTGAGCGGACCGTGAGATTATATTGAACGGACGAGATGCTCCGAATGACGACCATCAAACGCGTTGAGTGTTAAACGACCAACTCCCATTTAATAGTAAAGATTAAGGAGGATAAGAAATTGACCGGACAGGAACTGGAGACATATTGGAGAAGGTTGCGGCAAGTGCTGCAGTGGACTGGGTGCCATTGTTCACAACAACCAATCTAGCTTAGGAAACCTAAACAACTCGCACTAATCATCATTCATCCATGGCGTAACATGTAGAAGATCTAACACAGATTTCATCCTCTTCAATGATCTAGCTTGTTGCGACATCCTCCATCGGCACATCCACTGGCGGCGGAACATACCCAACTTCACCCGGCTGTCGCACGTAGAGGTCAGCGTCCGTCTTCGCCATGTCCAGGTCGTCGTCATCGAAGAGGAGCTCGTCGTCGGAGTCGAACCATGATGCAGGCGGCGAGGCGGCGAAGAAGGAGTGGTGACGGATCTCATGCTCGGTTTCCAAGATCCGGTCCCACTCCGGCGAGTTCACGCCGTAGAGGGGATCCGCTCGCAGCTCCGGCGGCAGGTCCACCCGCCGTCGGTGGATTTCTTGGAGGCTTGTGGGGCCTCTTGGCGGTGGCGCGTAGGTGGCCCAGTATTGGCACGCCTCGGCGGTTCGAATCATGTTGCAGCGCTGCTCCGGCGGCTCGTTCCACAAAGGCTCCTCTCCATCAACGGACAAATGGGTCTTCTCAGCCTTTGCTGGCTCCTCCGCGTCAACTGGCTCTTGGGTCTTCTCGACACCACCCAACTGTTCCAGCTCTTGCGCATCCAATGTGCTTGCCGAGGAGGCAATCTACAACAACATTAATAATGAATTCATTAAGGTTGCACAGAAGGTAATCTAGTGAGCGGACTATAGATGTAGTAATTTGGTATTCTTAACAGGTTAGTATGGTAATTTTCAGCGGCATTTCAGACGCACACACTTGGTTTCTTGAACAGACGACACATTGTCAGGTCAATAATCTCAGGTAACACAATTTAACGAAGCTGCAATGGAAGTACATGGTTTTTAGCTGATCAAATGCTCACAAACACCATAATAGTAAATGAATGTTAGAGAGCATTGACAATTGACGGGTGTGATCGTGATGGGTACTTCTCTTGCAAGTTCGGTAATCTGACAAACTGTGTCATGGGTGCAGCAAAACAGCTTCTGAAGTGTTAATTTAATTGTTCCTTTTGTGTTCTACAAACTTTATTTTCCTTTGTTTCTTTTTTTAAAAAATCTTGCAAAGTTTTGTTTCATGATGTAGGTTTTTTGCTTTAATTCTACATGTTCGAAAATGTTTTCTCATTTTACTTATGTTGAGAAAACCAGCCTACAAACAATTCCTAACCTTTGGGTGAAACCGAGCCATACTAATTGGCTAGTACAACGTAGATTAAAAAAACCGAAATTACGCCTTTTACCTGACTAGTATAAATATTTATTCACATTAAATTTGCACATAACTTTGAGACCACATGGCCCCATCATGAACAGAAGTATCAAGATTTGCTAATTTTGGAGAAAAGGGAACATTTGGATTTTGCAAATCATGCAAGTTGAATGAAGTTAGTCCTGACATTTTCCCCACCATTTCTTCTTAAAACAACCAAGGCACTTGCAGATATGATACATATTCATTAGTGAAGTTTCTGGATACTGGAAACGTTGCTTGCATTAGAGCTTCACGTATAATCATCTTTGCTCGTTCATGACATTTATACCACTAAACCATGGAGCACAAACTGCGATGGAATGGAGAAGGTATCAAGATTCAGACATTAGAACAAGAACAATATCCCAGAAGCTACGCTCAGTGCAGTAAACAACCAGAGGTCCGAGTCCATGTATCACCAAAAGTGAAACTGAGGAAACTTGTCCACCCATACAACATAATCAGAGGATCTAAAAAATGCATCAAACTTTGCAGGTTCATGCCCAATCAGCATATAAGATTTAGACATATCCAATAGAAAAATAATAAACATGCAGAGGACAGAACAAAAATATCATATCTCAGTTAACCTGTTTTTAGAGCATCGTGCCAGTTTTTTTCCCTTGTATAGCCATAGCATTGATGGAACCAAAGAGGAATGTCATTACTCTTCATCAAGGTAGAACTAGAAAGAGAAAGATCGATTTTGGCTAGAGATACTGAGGCTAGCTACAAAGTTACATGTATGCTGCATTTCCAATAAATAAAACATAACAACTCTGCTTGATGAACAAAGTGTTTTTCTTTTCTTTTGAGAAAACAACCGTGGCTCTCTCCCTATACACGCATCTGGAATCAATTAAGAGAAGGTCCAGCCAGAGGTATTCTCAACTATCTAAACAGGAAGGACAATCCTGAGTCAAAAACTCATCGGTCTGTTAGTGTATAAACCAGCTCACCATGCTCTACTACCAGATATAAGTTAACCTAATCAATCTGTAGCACACGACAACACAAAACAGATCGCTAGACAGTAAATTCACACACACAGGAACACACTGCCAACTTTTCTGAAGATGCTAACTGCAGCAAGAGCTAGAGGGAGAGATTCACACATCCCACTTGCTTCTCTGGGCTGCCTGCTCATGTCTGTAAAATGGGGAACAACTGACGGACCAATTCAGACTCATCTACTGTTCGAGAACTGAGTGCTAACTCAGTGGCAAGGCCTGCGAGTGCGCAGCCAGCCCACCCAGGTTTGAATCCCCTCTGTCGCGATAATTAGTTGGAGGGGCGGACTAAACGGGTTACCATCCGTAGTGGTAATACTGGAGAGTCTCATCCTACCTAACAATGTATAGCCAAGGGAGGGCTGATTGCAACGTTTTAGACCCATCTACTGTTCCGCTATAGATGATAAATCTTGCACGAGGATCTGAAATCTTCAATGTCAGTCTACTTTACCGACATGATATCAGGAGCAGCTAGCTCAAATATCTCTCTGATACAGGAGCAGCTAGCTCAAATATCTTAGCATCTGATGCATGGGTGGATGGAATCCTCCATCATGATTTGACTCAGAAGGCTGTCTTGTGTTCCTAATCTATATGAAGTTCACCAAGCGAATAATTGAATCGATGGATGGAGGACAGGGGGAGACCGGAGGAGAAGGATCAAGTAAATCAGACCTGTCCCGCTGGATTCTTGTCCTCCTCCCCTGCCGGGTTCTTGTCCTCCACCACCACCACACGCATCTTTCTCCGCAAGCTGGGCGACGGCAAAACAGCCGGGATGGGCGGATGGCGCAGGCGTAGAGGGGAGGGGAGGCACTGGGCGGCGAGCTGGGCGTAGAAAGGAGGCACTGGGAGGAACGGGGTGGAGGCGGCGATGAGCGGGCCGCCGGCTCAGCGGTGGCGAACGGCGTGGCGGCGTGCCCTACCGGCGTGGAGGTACTCCGTTTTGGACTAGCGGACCTCCGACTGTTTGGATCGTCAGGTTTCCTATGGGCGCTCATGCCCTGCTGTCAGACCACCTACAGTCCTGTTCTAGTGCTCTGCTGTTTTAAAATAAAAATAAAAACATATTTATGAGTTTTAAAAATAATTACTCACTCCACTTCATATTACTTGACACTAATATAGATGTATCTAGATACATTTTAATAGTGAAAGTAATATGGATTGAAAGGAGTAGAAAAAAATCACGTTGTAGCGAATGACATGTTTCACAAACATGCAAAATTTTAATTTTAATATGCTACACAGAAATAACAAACGTATGGATCTGGATATGCATATTTCTGATCTCCAAATTTCAACAAATTTTATCTTTTTTTGTGTAGCCGACAGTATAAATAATTCCATATTAAAGTTTTGCACGCTTGTAGGTTATATCATTTACTATGTAAAGATTTATTGTCAGATTTTTTGAAACTAATATGTATAATTTTTTTAAAAAATTAACAGCTGGAGCATTAGTGCTCAAGAACTTTCCGCTAAAGTTGGCAGTGTTCATCTACGAACCGAATATAGAACGTTTTACTAGGTCTCAGTTGAAGTCTCGGTTATCTAAAAAAAGTGTGTAACTAAAATTGTGCAGCGGCTTGAAAAGTGTAACTGGAAGTATAGAATGAGTTGCATTTTTGTCTAAACTACAATTCACTTTTATGAGGAGACTGAGGTTTATTGAGATTTCTATAAAGACTCGGTATCTTTAATCTCAGCCAGCCGGGATATAGATAAACCCAAATAAGTTACTTCCTCTATTTATATAAATATAAGGCGGAAATTCAATTCGGCTCCCGGGTGCGTATGCTCCCTCTACCAAAAAATTATATTTCGAAATGTCAAAAAATTTGGACAAAAAATTCTACATGTACATCTCCATAATATACGTGTGTTCGTCAAGTTTCACGAAAAAACAATATTTTGTGTGGTCTATATAAAAAAGAGAAAGTTTATCTTGTGAAAAACATTATTTTTAGCACTGAATTTTGTCTTTTTTACACACGTCACATGATAAGTTGATTTTTTATGAAACGACTTTGTGAGCATGTAGCACGTGAAGATGTACGTGCGAACTTTTAGTTTCAATTTTTTTAAAATTTAAAATATATGTAAGATACATTTCAAAATATAGGGAGCATAGGTTTAGATACACACTTAGTGAGTGAATCTACACAAACTAGATACATACTAAAATAGATGAATCTACTAAAGGCTACTCCGTGTTGGAGGGAGTAAAACGTTTTATACTCCCTCCGTTTATAAAAGGATGTGTCAACTCTTTCAAAATTTGGTTATATCTGTATACTAAAACGGGTTCAAATACATCTAAATTTTGATAAAATTGAGACATCATTTATGGATGGAAGAAGTATTATTGACCGGAGGGAGTAAATGCCATGTGCTTGTTTTTTTCTCTTTCCTTTATTATCTGCTGATGATGCAGCGGCCTCGTCGCACAGGTGGTGGCAGCCGAACCACCTGGTTGTCATCGGAGAAAACGTCAACATGAACGCTATACAGGATTTACACACTGAAGCGTCCTTCGGCTCTCAGATTACACAATTGCCATTCCAGTTTCGGAGATTGCGAGATGAAATGTTCTCATCGCGGCATCAGAGCTTCCAGATAATAGGGCCATTGTGGCAGTAATGAAACAGTTACTGTGCTGCACTGTCACATGTGTATACAAAAAGAATTTCAGAATACACGGGGCCAACTTTTAAGAGGGTAAAAAAATGTTGTGACCATCCCAATACCCTAGCTTCCAAAACTACTACTGGTACATGTCAACCATTCTTCTGTAAACCTGTGATGTATAGTGTAGACGCTAGCATGTAAGATGCTCTCAATCTTTTCTAAAAGCAAAGAATAGAGCAAACAAAAAATGAGAGTATGTACAGGGGATCTTTGCTGCTGCTACTGCTACTACAGCTCAGTTCTGTTCCCTCGGTGCTGTTAAATGAGATCGGACCCAACTGGGGCAGGCAGTATCAATCCGCGCGGAAGAGAGGGTGAGAACCACAGCTGCCAATTCGGTACAACTATTTGGTGCCAATTTTCAAAGGAATCGACAACATTTGAATAGACTGCTTGCTTTGCATAGCTTGCTATAGACATGGTACTGTACAGTAGCTCGCCAAGGAGATCGATCAAAACTACAGCTGCAGAATACCAATCAGATAGATAAGTTAAATGAGTGGAACAAAAACAGATGAACAAAGATATTTAACAAGATGGAAATAAAGGAATCCTCCCATGAGGATTGCGAAACTGAAAATCCATATGCTCGCTGCGAAAATAGACAGGGAGGCAGCAGTATCACCAATCAAATACAAGATTCTTTTTACTAGCTCAGCAATGCACAATATTATCAACGCGGTTTTATAATAATTAGTACCATTCGATTTAATTCATTTAAAATAAATTATAAATCAGCCACACATCTCAGCTCAATAGGTCCTACTACCTAAGGTGAACACACCCTCCCTCAGTTATATTTCTTGTGGAGTGCAGGACCTCTAGGTACTACTGAGTATTAGGGGAAAGTAAAATGAAGAAAAACTCTAGCAAGGATGCAGAGAAGCCATGTTTCACTATGCAAAACACAGTTAACCACATGCCTACAGACAGAGGCTATAACCCTGTAACTGTTCAACCATCATCACTCACCTTTAAATATAACCTTCAAATAAAACTCGCAAGCAACGCATGCAATGCAATCCAGTATAACAAAACGCCAAGTCTCAAGGTTGGTTGTCTCATGAGCAATCTATCACCAGATACCCTGTTAAAATCAAATATATAAAAATTAACCCTGGGAGAACGCCTTCAATCAACTCAGTAAGAACTGAAATTGCACTTACCACATCCCATCAACTCTGTCCGATATAGGTCGAGTGAACTTCGGAACAATGCGAGACATCGTAAGTGACTTGAAACCATGTGCTGCAATTACAAATGGGAAATTAGCCAGAGCACAAAATTAAAAATGCAAACCTAAATTCAACATGCAAGATTTATTTCCACCTTTATCGTCATCTTCATCATCCAATGGTTTGTCCTTGTGCATCTCTATATCAATAGCAACTTGCTCGTTGTTGACTTTTCGTGCCCCTCGAATCTGAGTGCCAACTGCAGTTGGGCTTACTTTGTCATTCTGCATTTGGAATTAAAGTATGTAAGTGACCATCTGACCATAAATATACAAAACATACTCAAACATAATATGCTGCATCCAGTTTGTATTTAATAGAATACCAGAAAAATGTTCGTACCATTTGTTCAATCTCTGAAGTGCCTGGTAAGTTTAGAGATCTGCTAGGTTGGCCCGATATCCTGTCTCGACGAAGCAACCCTATCTGAGAATCCTTTTGGCTCAAAGAAGCTTCTAGAGCCTCTGATTTACGTGACAACTCTTCCATTTTGGTCCTCTCGATCTGTAGTGAAGAATCTTTGCTTTGGACAGCAATCCTCAAATCATCTGATTCAGATATCAGAGATCCTATTTTCTTGTCCAACATATCCATATATACAAGAACCTGAGTGCCATCATGATCATCTGTGAACTCACAATGCACACCAAATTGCAATAGTGCAGTTTCCAACCACTTAACAAAATCATTTATCTTAGATGAGTACAGCTTGTTGCTATCTTCAGTGGTTAGTAGTTCATTAGTACTCCTTGTGACTTCTTGGCGCAGAAACGAGATCTCTGAATCTTTCTCTTGCAACTGTGACTGAAGGCTTTCCACTTCTACAAGAAGACTTTCAGACAAGCTATGCAACTCATCAAACTTGTCAACTGTTGTTGCAAGTTTAGTCAGAGCTTTTGTCCTAGAAACTTCAAGGCTCTTTAAAGCAAATTCCTTTTCTTGCAGCATCTGCTCTAAGCCATTGCTTTTGTTCTCCAAGATTTCAAGCTCCTTTTCTTCTTCGTCGAGTGCTTGCATCAAACCTTCGATCTCTGTACAATACACCAAAAACATAAAACAAAATGCAGGAATAAGAACATGCATTACTTCAAATGGGAAAAATGTAACAAGAAATAAACAGAAGAAATCAAAGAAAATTCAGTTAACCAAAGCAATATAGCTCACCTTGATCTTTTCTGCTCAGTTCATCAGTCAGCTCCTTTATTCTTCCATGCTGCTCGCTTGCCACTGTCTCCAGATCTTTAAGATCGCTTACTTGAGTCTCTAAAGCTTTCTTCTGATTAAGCAACACCTCAACATGTTTCTCCAAATTGTGTATTTCCATTCTTGCATCTTCAAGCTCAACAGAAAGCTGTTTTGCATATGATTCGGCTTCCCTTATCTGAATTGCAAGCTCCGAACTGATTGTGCTAATTTGCACATCTTTCCCTTGAAGCTCCTGCTGCAACTCAAGAACAGTAGCCTTTAGTTCCTTTGTGTTCCCTTCATTACTATACCGAGTAGTCTTTACTGCCGCACCTAGCTGCTCAACAACTGATTTTATATGGTCATCTGAAGATAGATGGTTTTTCCCAACAGAATAGCTCCGGTTACCAGACCCCATACCAGTCATTCCTTCAATCTCAGAAACTGAATTAGTACATGCTTCATAAAGCAAACTCATATTTCTACGCATAGATAAATTCTCCTCTTCTTTCTCTTTGATCTCTGATTGTAGTTCAACAATGTTTTCTTTCAAAGATTCCAACTCATTGTTTTGAGAAGTGAACCTGCTCTGCAAGTTGGACATAATGCCAGATAGCTCTGTTGCTTTCTGATCAATTGAAAAACCATGCTCGTCAATGTTCCTTTTGAGATCATTGCAATCCTTTACACAATCAGATACAGCATGGCATGCAATAGCAAGATGATGTAAGGTCTGACTTCCATCATTATCATCCACTGTGAATTCAAACGGGGTATTGGGAATAAGAGCTTTCTGTGAAACACAAATTAAAACCAATTAGAAAAGCGGCGATTAGTGATCTGAAAGCCTACAACACCCACACTCTAATATAGCACATTAGCATCAACAATTTTGTATAATTTCAGCATAGACCACATCATTGTCATCTAAGTTCAAGCTTTTATGGAAATATCATATTTAAACAAACAAATTGATCGCTTATGGTGAATGAGAATAAACAAGACGGTCATAAAGAAACATGACATGGTGGATACTTAATGCAGCCTCGTTTTAACATTATAAATATCATTGAAGAGAACTATGAATGAATTAACTAATTAGGAATGATCAACTGGCATTTACATTTCTGCGTAAATGCAAAAGGAGAAATTAGTTCACTTGCACAACATCAGTCCAACCTTCAAAACAGTCTGTACTTGATAAACTATAATAGGAGCCGAAAGAAACAGAACACACTGGAAAAATTGGTACTCTAAAAATATACCTTACTGCTTATGCTGGTAGACAACAGACGGTTAGAAGTGATGGGTATGTCAACCATATTTGTGCCGTCCATCCATTTACCATAAGATTTCATGAAGCTCTCCATATAGCAGATAAGGTCCACATCTTTACTGAATGCACTGACAAGGCGTTGTGAAAGTTCAAAACAGACTTCTCTTAGTTGACCACTGGTAGAGTTCAACTCCTTCAAATGATCTATTTGCTTCCTTGCTGCCTGTGCCTGCATGTAAGTAATATGTTCCAGGTGGCGAACAGCATCCGCTCTTGCAGACTCTAGAACATTGTTCTGTTTAGAGGATTCAGAAAGTGCAGCCTCTGCCATCACCAATTCCTCCTGCAGGTTATCAGCCCTTTCATGAGCTTCATTCAACTCGGCTAGAAGCAGTTCCGTTGCTCGTTTCGATTTCTTCACTTCATTTTGTGATGAAGTCGATGTTGCCTGTAGGTCAAGGTAAAGCTGTGCAACTTTTCCAATCTTGGTGATTGGATCTGTATCAAATTTTCGAGCAATGTCCACCATACTCAAAGCATTTAATAACCTACTCAAGTATTGTGTCGTGTCATGCAAGCTCTTCTCATTCTCTGATAATCGACCCATCAAGGACGATTTCTCGGATTCGAGTGACTCGATGTGTTGTTTCCTTTCATTTTTAAGATTCTCTATCAGAGCATTCATCTCTTCTATAGTTTTCTTCAAGCTATCTCTCTGCTGCACCAGGCCCTTCCCTTTTCTAACGGCAACATTCAATTTCTCTCTCAGTGAAGCACACTTTTGCTCCTCCTGATTTAACTTCTCTTGAAGATCATCCCGCTGCTTACCAGCTAATTCTAGTTCAAGCACAAGCGATTCATACTTTTTACTCTGCTCAGCACCACCTTCCTGCAGCCGGTTTATTTGAGCATGCGCCGTCTCCACTTCCAGTCTTAGTGAGTGTGACTTCTCCACAGCTTCATCACGCTGCTGTTCAGCTAAGACCAGACTACTGCGAGCATGCTCTAACTCATTACTCTGATTTAACTTCTCTTGCAGATCATCTCGTTGCTTACCCACTGATTCCAGTTCAAGCACAAGCGACTGTTTTTTTTGGGTCTGCTCAGCACCAACTTCCTGCAGTTGGTTTATCTGACCACGCAGCACCTCAACCTCCAGTGTTAGTGATTGTGCCTTCTCCACTGCTTCATCACACTGCTGCTCAGCTAAGGTTAGACTCCTGCGAGCATGCTCTAACTCATTACTCGGAGCATTAAGCGCACTCTCTTTGTCATCTCTACCTATCTCTGATGTAGAGGCGTCGCTAGATAGCTTGGCTTCCTCTAAATGAATTTCCTTCTCAGCAAAATTGCCTAGAGTTGACTCTGACAATAGTGTCTCATAGTGGTCTAGAACTTTTCTCAACAGTTCACCCAAGCACAGTACAGCACTACTGTCACCAGATGGAATTTCAGTATTACTGCCGTCCTGCAGCACGTTCCGAACCATATCCAGTAGTTTGAGTATCTCTGTTTCCAAATCATGAAAACGCTTGCACTCATTTGCTTTTTCAGCTAACTTCTCCTGCAGTTCAGCTAGATCTTTCCGCAAATTATCTCTGACAAACTCGTCTTGAACTGCTTTCTCAGAGAGTCCAAGGAACTCAAATCTCAGTTTCTCCAGGCTCTGTGAGAAGAATTCCTTTTCAGCCTTTACAGCAACAACCTCTGCACTGAGTTCAGAAATTCTTTTGTGTGATTCTTCTAGATCAGTGATTAGCATCTCGGAGGAATCCTCAAGGTGCTCAATCTTCAAATGTAACGCGTCTCTTTCCTGCTCGACCTCCAATAGTCTGTTTCCCAGCCAAGCTATCCTATCTTCTGGTTCCAACATTCTGAACTGTGGGGGAATGCTAACCTGACCCAGGACTTCTTCCCATTTCTGGACAATACTGTTCCGCTCCACTAGAGATTGTTCCAACATGTTGTTGTGCTCAGCCAGTTCATAGAATCTCCTATGCAACTCGTCATATTTGTTCTTCAATTCATCTGACCCTGGATTTGAATTTGTGATTTGCTCATCGCTTATGCTATCCATGGCCGCACCAGACTCAGAATGCCCATCCACAGAGGATCTCTTATCACCATCAGGCATGGTAAAAGAAGCACCAACAGCCATCTTCGACAACAGTTCTATTTTCTCAACTATGTCTCTAGAATGAAAACGATCTGGCAAATCTAGGTCTTCTAAGACTTCTTCAATTCTCTGAAGAACAGAGTCTTTTAGAATAAATGAGTCCCTTAAAGCAGTAGCTGAGTTCCGTATGTATGAGAGTTCTGACTCCAAAGCTTCAATTCGATCCGCTTCTGTGTAGGATTTGAGCTTGGCTTCCAACTCTTTCACTAATGCATCTTTCAATTGCAGCTCTTGTGAGAGCTTCTCAAGCTCACCAGATTTCTCTGAAAGAGACTGCTTAAGGCCGTCGCGTTGCACTATCAAACCCTTGCCTTTTGCAACAGCAATACCAAGTTTTTCCTTGACAGAAGAAAGTTTCTGCTCTGATTGTTCAAGTTCAGAAGACCTTTTCTGAAGTTCAGCACGTGAAATTTCAAGAGCTTCATCAAGCTTTTTCAAGCCATCCCTGAGGACTGGAGCTTCAGTTTCTAACTGAATGTTCAATGCACTCAGCTGGTCAATTTTGGCCTGCAAGTCACAAACCTTGGGCAAAATTTCTTCTTCGATCAACACAGGCAAGGGCAAAGACCACATATCAACTGAAATTTGGTAAAAAATATGGGCATTTTGCAAGCATATCTTTGATAAGTGTGTTTCTTCAACTGCATTTTCAAGCTTCTCATTGTATGAAGCCACACCCTCCTCAATACATGGCAGTAGTGTGTTAAGAATATGATGCTCCTTGCTCATCGTTTGAGCTTCACTACTAGATATCGAAAGAAGTACTGAGGTAGGACTTGCAGAGTGGTGAACCATTTTTTCAGCTATAGAGAGGCATCTACCATGCAGTTCATCCAGCGCCGCACTTTTACTTGAAGAAACTAACTTAAGCTCCTCATTCTGCAAGCAGATGTCATTCATATTTTCCATTAAAGAACTGCATCTCAAGCTGAGCTCTTCTAGTTCTTCACATTTGCTCAACAATCTTGACTCGAGGTTAACATTGTCTGATTGCAAAGAATGATGATCATGCAATAGATTCTTCAAATGCTCAATAGTTCCTCCGAGATGACTAAGTAAAGCTTCAATTGGCTCCTCAGTATTATACCCTGCGCCTGCTTCGTCCGAATATCCCAGTGAGCCACGTAGAAATTCCTGCAAGGAACCATACATGGTCTTAACCATTCTACAGGCATGTTCATTTCTCTCTTGAACATCAGAATGTGCTTTCATGATCTCCGACAGAGAAGTGTTGAGCTTAGCATTATCCGTTTGACCAGCCTCTAATCTGTCCTGAAGACTTTGGATTGATTTAGCAGCAAGATCCACAGAGTTCAATATACAAAAGCTGAGATCTTCACTTTCACCCAAATCATTAGGTGAAGTACCTCTCAAACAGCTGAGCTTATTGGTAACTTCACTGAGCAAATCTGATAGAGATGCCTTTTCCTTCTCAAGAATGGAAATCCTTTCTGTCATGTCGTTATGCAAAAGTTCTGCCTGATCAGTGAGCTTTCCAGAACGATTATCTGCATCTTGTTGTACGTTAGCAAGCTGAATGTCCAGTTGATCAATTGTTTTCTTGTAGTTGCTTAGCTTCTCAGCAAGCCCATCCATTTTTAGTTCAAAAGCTGCAGTACGTTGCCTTTCTGCTTCTTGCTCCACCTCAGACTTACTGGAAAGCTCTATTCTGTCACACAGTTCGGCAACATACTTTTCAGTCTTTGTAAGATCTGAAGTCATCAACTTGAACTTTTCCACAAGGCAGCTTATCATCTCCTGAGTTAACTTTTTTAAATCATCATGCTCCCCCTCGGACATTCCAGGTTCTTCCTGATTTCCTTTTACCTCAAAGGATTGGATGAGTTTTGATACGAGAACACGTCCATCGGACCTAGATGAAATCCTCTCAACTAATTTTTGAAGTTCATACAATTCACCTTTAGCAACCTCTAGATGGCCCTTCAGTGACCGCAAAGAAGCTGATTTACACGAGTCTTTCTCATTGAATAGAGGGTGTGAATGCTGATCGTTGCTATCACTAACAAACACTGGACTTGTAACTGCTCTTTCAACATTTTCAACTGTGATTTCTGACGAGTTCGGATGGTGTTCAATTTTTTGGCACACGGCTGTCTGGGCTTGGCCTAGGACCACACTGCACTTAGCATCCAGCTCTTTAATTACGGATTGGTATATATCGAAACTGTTTGTTGCATGCATGCTTTCCTCAATTAGTTGCTCTTTAAGCTGCTCCATGTGTGTCTCCGTATCTCTGACATGCGACTCAAGCTGCTTATGTTTGGCATATGAAACGTGCAGCCTGTCATTTAGTTCAGACAGATCTGACGAAAGCTTTTCCTTCTCGTTATGTAGACACGCATTATACTCCTTGAGTTTCTTGTTTTCTTCTGTTTCGATGGAAAATTTTGCAGATAACTCGAAATAATCTTTTTGAGACGTTTCCAATAAAGCCCTGCAGTTTGCTAACTCGGTCAATGTGTGTTCCATGTTCTCCTTGGAGGAACACAGCTCAACCTCCAAACTCTCACATCTGCTACTGCCAGCATTCATTACCTCTTTCACAGAAGCTAAGCTAAGTTCAAGGTCAGACAGCTTTGACAGAAGCTTCTTGTTTTCACCAGTCAGATGTTCTCCCTGCTCCTCAACCTCCTTTCTGGCCTCTTTCTCAAGAGCAAGGTTTGTGGTTAGTTCCATGTTCTCCTTTTGTAGAGCCTCCAACAGTGATTGGCAATCAGCTAATTCACCAAGGATTTGTTGCGCGTTCTCCTTGGAGGTCTGCAGCTCGATCTCCAGCTGTTCACATTTGCTGTTGCCGGTGCTGATTTCCTCTTTCTGATAAGCCACAATTAGTTCAAGTTCACCCTTCACCGTATTCATGTCAGAGAGCTCATGTCTACATTGCTGAATCTCATCACAAACTGCTACTTTACTTTCTTCAGATTCTTTCAGTAGTCCCTGGAGCTTGAGAATTTCATCAGAATCCAGGCGTGCAACCTCATCTAGCTGCAACCGAAGAAAATCCCTTGATATAGTTGCCGTGTACACATAACTCTGAATATACTCATGGTGATATGGCATGAAGCCTTGAGATAGAGCATCAGCAAATAATACTGGATCAACCTTTTCAACGGATAAATCCAACTCTGCAGTGACAGCTTCCTCTACTGCATTTGTTTTGCTTGTGCCTACATCTTCTTGAACAGGATCTTTGCCCATTCCATCAGCCTCCCCGTCAGTGTCTCCTCTTCCAGGAATCTCACACGAAGCCACGATGGCCAGCGCTTCTTCATGCCCAGCCTCCACGCCTATTTCAGCAGAAACAGTGGGTCCGGCATCTTCTTGTATACTGCCATCTGATGGCCTCCCAGAAACACCCACCTCCATTTCTCGAGCCCCTTCATCAATATCAGTATTACCAGCTCCTGAGTCTTGAGAAGGAATTTGCACCTCTCCAATTTCTCTGAAATCAGAACTACTTGCCGTCTCAACAGGATCCACCTGCACCTCCTGGTGCTCCCCTATTTCGTTGCTAGCATCCTCGGCTACGTCACCTTGAGAAGAAACCTGTGGTTCAGTGCTTTCCTTCGAAACGGAATCTGGAAGTTCCTCACCGTCCACCTCCCCCGGCTGAGCTCCTACAGGATCAGCACCGGAATCCGAACTGGTGGCCTGAACTGTTGAATCTTCGCCATCTCCTGGTCCAGGGCCTCCATGCTCCGCGTTCCCCTGCTCACTAACACTGCTGGTGTTCTCCACACTACCGCTACCAGCATCCTCCAGCACAGGCACGGCATCGGCATTCTCCGCAGCACTTGGCTCCACGGCAGCAGGCCCCTGGCCATTGCATTGCTCCTCCTGCGCCCTTGCTGCTTCCTGCATTGGCGAATGCGTGTTACATACACGGAGCAATATAGGTTAGTCAGACAAACGCACCATGCTCGGAAACAGAAGCCGCACCTCGAATGGCGCCTCCCCGGCTAGGAACTTCAGCCCGACCGGAGACTTGGGCTCCGGCGCGGGTTCCTCGCCGTTGGCGCCCGCTACCGACGACGCCCCCTCGTCTGCGTCAGGTTCTGCCTTCTTCCCGGGACCCTTCTTCTCCTTCTTCTTCCTGAACTGCTGCAGCTGCGTGCCAGGGACGCGAAACACGCGGTCAGAAATCCGGGAGCAAAATCGCAGGAACACGAAAAAAAAAATGGAAACCTCAAATTGTGGGAGTCGGTACCGTCTTGCGCCCGGCAGCGAGGAGATCGGTGCGGCTATTGTCCCCGCCCCCGCGGCCTCCCGCTCCGCCGCCGCCCCGGCCGCGGCCGCGGCCCTTCTGATCCATGCGGAGATCTCCACGGGAGCGGTCACGCGAGGCGGGGGCGCATCAATCCCGCCAAACCCTAGACCTCGCCGGCTCGCACCCGCGCGCGCGCACGGGAACGAACCCCAGGCACCGGCCTTCTTGGTCTCGAGCTTCGGGAATCTCCGTGCCAAGCAGCGCCAAGTGGGTTGCGGGGTGCTCGAGGGAGACGAGGGAGATCTGGGGAAGGGCTTGAAGGAACCCGGGGATTCCTCCAGGCCTGGTAATGGCGATGGAATCGTGGAGTTTGGATTTGGGGATGATTCGGGGAAGAGGAGGAGGAAGAAGAAGGAGGAATTGGTGACAAATCGTTTCGGGGATTTTGTCGTGTTTGTTACGTTAAACGTGATCTGGGCCCTGTGTAGGTAGGTGTGGAGGTGTCGGTTTTCGTTCGAGGGAAAGAGTACGAGAAAGAAGACAACCTTTTTCATTTTTGTTTTCATCTTATAGAAAAACATTTTCTTCTGTTTCTGAAAACTTCTCAGCATTTTCTTCCTTTTTGGAAGTACACCATTTCTTTTCTAGCATTGGGAATAGTGGAAAAAATACTCTACTAAATTTGAGATAAATAAGCATTTTATTATTGTACACTTCAAATAAAGGTAGACTATAACACGACGGAGAAAGAAATTTTGGCGATGCTTTTAGACATTTCCCAAAAATTATTACCAAAGCTGAAAACAAAAAAAATCTTTTGCTACCATGGCTAGCTTTAAAAGTCTAAGAGACCTTACAAGGCCTGGCAGGCCCAACACGTGTCTTACATCTAGATGCATCCGAACACATGCTAACAAACAGAAAACCCTCACCATTCTAAAAGACTATTGTTTATTAATAAGATGACAACTCTTTTTTATAAGTTGATCCATTTATAATTCGGTTCGACCAAAATCACTGGCAACATGCATCTTATATAGTAACCTAAAATCAATTGTGGTTGGCTAGGCAATAAAATTATGAACCACGTAATACGAAGTTGAATCACACCTTTGTATCTACCAAATGGTACCAAATTACAATGGGTATAAAAATTGAAAACTCATACACTAATTTATTATCTATATTGTACACTCAGAATTACCGTAGCCTACGACACGACAGGGGCTTTCAGACATTGCCCAAAAATTATTGCCAAAAACAATTTACGGGCATTCCATGTAAGCCACAACTCTTTTATCACCATGGTAAGCCTCCAAAGCCTAGAAGACCTTAGAGCAGGTCTAACAGACCCCGTAAAAGGGGCAAACCCGTATAATAACCGCCGATTTGAGGGTTTCGGCTCTACCCGGCCGTCTAGCACGCCCCGTAAAAACGGCCCCCGAATCGGTTTTTGCTGTTTTCGAGTACGGGGCGGGTCGTCGCCCCCTACTTGTGCGGGATGGGAGCGGGGATAGTGGGCGAAACCACTATCGCCCACTCCACTGCGCGGGAAGCATTTCGCTGAAGCCAACTGCCGCCGCCGCCGCCCGATCTCCTCCCCCGCGCCCTTCCCGGCCGGATCCGGCCGCCATGGACCGTCCGCAAGAGCGCCATCACGGGCGGTACACCTCCGTCGGGCGCGGTGGTTGATGTCCCCGTCGGAGGTCCGCCGGCCGCCGGCGTCGTGTCGGCCATGATCGCCTCCACCATCCCGTCGAAGAGGAAGAGGATCCCGAAGCAATTCTTCGAAGCACCTGCGGCGGCCGCCGATTCACCGGGCGAAGCGCCGCCGGCTGCCAAGAAGATGGGCCGGGTGAAGACCAAGGCGGCCGGGCCGAGGGGCGCGGCGCCGGCCAAGGTGCGGACAAAGGCAATCAGCCGCATCGGCCTCGCGCCTCCGCCGCCCTCCAAGGTCACGACCCCTCCTCCGTCCGTTCCGGCCGTTGCGCCGCCCGCGCCGCCGCCAACCACCATCGACGTAGACAAGGTGTTCGATGTTGAGTCCACAACATCCTACTTGGACATGCTCAACGATTCCGCGGTGAATTTGGACGCCGGTATCGGTGCATTCGATGGGGAGTGCAATGTTGAAGACTTTGATGACGAGGAGGAGGATGAGGGTGACGAAGAGGTGGTTGAGGTTGATCCGGCTGCCGCCGGTTCTTCGTCGACGTCGAAGCCACGCACGGCGAACTACAGCGAGATCGAGGACGCCATCTTGGTCCGTGCTTGGAGCAAGGTGGGGATGGATGCGTGCACCGGAGTGGACCAAGGCGGCAAGCGCTATTGGCAGCGCATTGAGGATCAGTACCACCAGCTGAAGCCTCGCACGAAGAGCATGGCGGACAGATCCTACCGCTCCCTTGAAGGCCGATGGAACATCATCAAGCCGGCTTGTTCTCGTTGGAGTGCTGCCATGGATCAAGTGGCCGACAACCCTCCTAGTGGATGCGTGCCGGAGGACTATGTAAGTTTTCCTTGTGTTGATGATGTGCAAACATCACAAGCTATCCATATTGTGTTGATGATGTGGAAACATCTCCTCATACTATTGTTGTGCAGCCCAAGTATGCTCAACAACGGTACAAGGACATGGCCGGCTCAAAGAACAAGGAATTTCAATTTCAACATTGCTTTTCCATCCTTCAACATCTTCCTAAATGGAAGTTGCGGGACAACGAGCCAAAGTGCAAGAAGGAGGCACTTCTCACCATGGATGATGAAGCGGAGGACATGAGTGGGAGAAACACCGGCAAGCCCGAGGGCAACAAGAAGGCCAAGGAGAGGGACAAGGTAGAACTTGAAGCAGCTAGCTTCCGGGAGAAGTTGGATCAACTCATGAAGTCCAAGGAGGCATTGACGATGAAGACGTTGGAGACCAAGCTCCTCATCACCGACAAGAAGAGTGAGGTGAAGCTTGCCAAGGTGCAAGCAAGGAGGGAAGATGCCAAATTGAAGGCCGAGCTTGACATGAAGATGATCAAAGCCAAAGAAGCCAAGGCCATGAAGGAGCTCTTGGCCGAGGAGAGGGAAATCATGATGATGCGCACCGACGGCATGGACGAGGATCAGCTGGCGTGGTGGAACGAGACCAAGGCGGACATCATTGCGAGGAAGAAGGCTGCGCGTCAAGCTCGTGCTCAAGGTGAGTCTCCGGCGAGCGGTGGCGCCGGTGGAGATGGATCCCTTGATGGTTGATCACATTTGGGAACTTCCGTGGCTTGAACATTGCCTATGATCGCGTTGTGATGTTAAAACTATGAATTATGCATCATATATTTTGGATGTGCTATGTTTGATGTGAAATTGTTGTGCAAATTGCTGTCTAAAACCCTGTTTTGAGGGGCCGAAAACTCGGACGAGCTAGCAGAACCCGTATCCCCACCCCGTAAAACAGAATATTCTGCTAGCTCGTCCGAGTTTTCGGCCGGTGAAATCCGGATACAGGGCCCTCTACTCGGGTTTTATGGGGCGAAAAAATACGGGGCCTATTAGACATGCTCTTACACGATATGCGAGTCTCAGGCCTAGCTCCAAGCGCGTCTAGAGGCAACCTTAGAAGTGGAAATCTCTCTATCTTAAAGGTCTTGCCTATTAAGAAGATGGTTGCCCTTCTCTATAAGTTGGTTGTAGCCTCCACCATAACTGGCAGGACTAAAGTAGCCTAACATCAATTGAGGTTGGTTAGACAATAAAACCATGAACATGCACATAAAACGAAGTTGAATCACACCTTTGCACCTACCAAATGGTACCAAATCCCAATGAGTATAAAAATTGAACACTCAAGATGACACTATGAAAATGTAAGCATGCCCATCTTTATCTATCGCTGAAACTTCAAGCATAGAGAAGTGGCGCTAGCTTGGTTTCCTAGGATTATGATGTGTGTTAGGTATAGGAAGCATTGGGAACATAACTCTGAGTCGAGAACAAATACTTGGTACGGAGAGTTCCTGGAAAACTTTTTTCTGATACATGCACGGTGATTATATTTCCTTGCAATCCTCATATGTGCCATCATATCACTGCCCATTTCCACGTGTACAGGTGATTGAGCAATGCAGGATTTATGTGTGCTCTCACCAATACGTACACACAGGTCAATCAATGCACATCCACCCATGATACGTCAAGACTCAATAAAGTTGATTGTGGTAGTGGTGATCAATACACATCCACCCATGAAACAATACCTAAGCACCAAGTGTTTCTTCCTCTGAGGAGGATTAAGTTGTAGTCAAATAGTTACATGTCGGCTGTAGCAAAGGATATCAGATCACTCACTTGCAAGATCGTGCTTCTTTTGGGGCACCTTCTTGTAAAAATTCAATGCAATATGGCAAAGCATTTATTTTAGAAAACAAAATTGCATTGCTTGTTTATTTCTTCGGGCCAGTGAATCCCTTCCATGAGAACATACCCATCATTTCACAACAAGATACAATTATTTTCTCCGCCTATATATGTTAGACATAAATCAACAATGCTTAATATTCATAACTTGTCATTTGCGCAAATAAATCCAAATTTCTATGTTGCATGTCCTATATTTCATCATTTAAGAGAAGCAAACTCGAAGCATGTCTTATATTTCACTCCAGTAAGTGAAATATCAGCTGGAGTGAGCAACAGTGGTATTATGTCCATTCGTCTTTTCTCTAACCTTCAACATTTTTTTATGTTTTTCATCTTTAAAAAAAAATCTTATGTTTCTGAAAGCTTCTCCGCATTTTCTTCTTTTTTGGAAGTACACCATTTCTTTTCTAGCGGCGGTCCTTCGGGCGGCGCCACCGCGCAAAGTTGGTGTTGCAAAGTTGGTAATGGAATTTTTCTCAGCTCGAGTGCAGCAAGAAAATCAGGGGAAGGAGATACAAACAAGAGAGAGGAAGGGCCGGTGTCAAAGGGGTCAACAAACTTGGAAAAGGTGGGATGAAAAAGCGACATGCGATTCGGTGCGATCCAACAGGTTAATCATACGGTTGTCCACCCGGAGGCTCGATGCGCGGGATTCTCCGGAGGATTATCAGTGTTGTCCATTTTATTAGCTAGTAACCGTTGGAATTACCTTAGCCTATGAAATCCAAATTTAACGATTCTTTTAGACATTACCCAAAAAATATTACCAAAGCCGGAGATAAATCAATTTCCAAGCATTTAAGCCACAATTTTTTGTCACCATGGCAAGCCTCTGAACCATGGGAGGACTTATAAGGCATGCAAGTCCCCTCATATGTCTTAAGTTTAGACGCATCCCAACACTAGCTTACACACGAAAAGCTCTCTCCACTATAAAAGAGTTGTGTATTAAGAAAATGAATGCTCTATTTATAAGTTGGTCCACCTATAATATGGGTGGGACTAAAGTCACGGGCAATGTCCACCTTATATAGTAGCGTGACATCAAATGTGGCTGGCTAGGCAATAAAATCATGAACACCTACATAATATGAAGTTGAATCACACCTTTGCACCTACCAAATGGTACCAAATCCCAAAGGGTATAAAAACTGAACGCTCTAAATGACACTATGAAAATGTAAGGTTGTCCATCTTTTTCTATCGCTGGAACTTCGAGCATACATAAGTGGCGCTAGCTTGGCCTCCTAGGGTTATGATGTGTGTTAGGCATAGGAAGCAATGGGAACATGATTCTGAGTCGAGAACACTTGATCAAGCTGATCCAACAAGCAGTTGTTACGATGCATTCCCGTGGGACTTTTTCTGCTACATGCACGGCGACTGTATTTCTGTGCATTCCTCCTTAGTGCTTGCATATCACTGCTTATTTTCACGTGTACAAGTGATTGAGCAATGCAGGGCTCTCACCAATACATACACACAGGTCAATCAATAGACATCCACCCATGACATGGCAAGACTCAATAAGGTTGACTGTGATAGTGGTGATCAATACACATCCACCCATGAAACAATATCGTAAGCACCATGTGTTTCTTCCTCTTGAGGAGGATTAAGCTGAGTGTCGGTTGGAGCAGAGGACATCAGATCACTCACTTGCAAGATATTGCTTCTTTTGGGGGCACCTTCTTGTAAAAATTTAATACAGTATGTATAAGCATTTGTTTCAGAAAACTGAATTGCATTGCTTATTTTTTTCTTCAGACCGGCGAATTCCTTAACGTTTAATCCATGAGAATATTACCCTCATTTCACAATCAGGTACAACGATTTTTTGCGCCTATATGTTTAGACGTAAACCGCATTGCTAATATTCATAACTTGTTATTTGCGCAAATAAACCTAAATTGCAATTTTTCATGTCCTATATTTCATCATCTAACAGAAGGAAACTCGAAGCTTGTTTTATATTTCACTCCAGTAGGTGAAAGATCAGCCGGAGTGAGCAACTGTGCTATTATGTTTAGTATATATGAAACATTTCTAAGTTTTAATAATGGAAATCACCCAAATATCTCGTAACCGAACCACAAGTATGCTTGTGCATTGTGACAACTGATGCTCTGGTAGCAAGGCACTATGAACGAATACATAGGAGGTTCCACAAACCCTAGAGTTGTTGTGCATGTAACCGACTCCTGGACATTGCCCGCTCGTCCGTATTATGATGAAACTCGTATTAGCACAACACCCTGAAGCAAATGTATCCACATATATAAGACATGGAGGTCTCTTTGCATTCTCTGGCATTGCAAGAAAAAAGATGATTATGTATTATTCCAAATGGAATTATCAGCCAAGCATTTGAAGCTTTTCAGTAAAAACTAGCAAAGGGTGTACAACAATGAACAATCACACAATCAATTAACTAGCTGACAAAAGAACTCTGAGCAGAAAGAGAAGCTATTACTTAACATGGTAAAACAATCAACGATCTGCAAGTATAGTAAGAATCTAATACATTATACATGATGCTCTACCTAGTATTTACTTTTTTCGTGAATGTTCCAAGTAATCGGTTAGACTACCCATGGTGTGGGCGTAACATGGGTGGTAATATCTCTGTTAACTAGGCAAAAAAGATGATGCCGCAGATAATTATGAGGAGAGACACAACTAGAGTACTCCTATGAAAAGTAAGTCTATAATATAATAAATAACTTCATCTATGTTACAACACATATGACATTACCATTATGAAGGTGTTAAAATAGATGAGTAATACATGCAAGGTGACAAATATTTTATCTCTAAATAACAATCCCCACTACATGATTTTCGTGCCTTGTGGTGATGCCACGTCGTCCTTTTTTCTCTCCACCTTCGGTCATGCACAGCGTCGCACGTGTTCTTCCGCATTGATTCGCCTCGCTTCGGTCCAACATGGGCTGGAAGAAATAGGTCCTTTCATTGGCTCGATGGCCCAATAGTTCGCTGGACTCGATCCATTGCCCGACTCGAGTTCGTACTAAAAAAAAGGGAAACAACTGCTGACCGCTGATACTCTCTTCCTCTTCCTCTGCCGCTGCCAACATTCGTCCTCCTCCCACGAAGACTTAATAATGCTCATCAAAATAGCTAATAAATCTGACAATTGAACCAGTGGAAACTGCTCGAAGCTCATACGCCACCACCATTACATCAAGCTTAAAAATCAGTCCCTGCTGCAATCCCCATCCACAACAAGCACGTACAAGAGCATGTTTGCGCCGCCACCGTGCCCACCAGCTTAGGGCATCTCCAGCGGTGCGACGCATTTCGGACGCCCAAAAGTGGTTGCGAGCGTCCGTTTGCGTCGCTCCGCGGACATATTTTGTCCGCTCGTCCGTTTGCGTCTGGGTGTGCTTCCACCGGGGCGGCTCATTTTTTGAATTGCAACATATAGTACAAACATTGAAAGTAGTACATAAAAATGGAGCGCTGGGTTGCTCTCGTAATCACTGATCGACTTGTGTGGCCAGGGTGAATGCAGGAGCAATTAATGAGCCTGTATTTCTATTGTTGGAAATGGAGTAAAGACTGCATTACCGGTATCTGTCTACGAATTCTATACTAATTTAGTAAATATGGCTGGCTGGTAGTACGTGTTTGAGGCAGTCCGACCTGTACCGGTTACTTGAATATTATATTTGGCACATCATGGTCCGCGGTTTAGAGTGAGGGGCATGTGATTAGATTTAGGAGATTTATTTGATTTAAGAGGCAGCCCATCATGTGCCATGGTGTACAGTGCTTCGTCCAACAACGGTAAGTGGTAGCAGGAAAAAAAATGTAAATCTTTGTACTCTTGTGCCTTTAAATTCAAGAAAAAAGATTGTCTAGCAGTGAGCAGAATACATACCATGATACCAACTCGCTGATAAAACTTATCAAGTGCTCTAAATAAATTGAAGTTTGCATATACCACTACTGGATTTAGAGAAAAAATACATTGTTAAGGGACCTAGACAGCGATTGCATAATTGGCCTAATCATGCATGGGAAGTTCATCGATGTATGTGATCTCCGGCCAAACTGTATGTGTTCCCTTGCAGCAGCATTACTTGGTGTTGTATCATCTGATATGTTGCAACTAATTAGTTTGGTGGTCCACAGCAAAACGATTAGGATACTTTTTTTTTGGAAAACAAGGGCAAATTTTATTTTGTCTCATTAAAAAATTTGCCCATGTTTCCAAGAATTTTTTTTTTTAAAAAAAAGCATAACACAACTGGCATACTCTGCCAGCATGATTTCAATCAAGTTTTTAGCGCCCGACATTATCCAAAACTGTTTTTAGCTCTATTAAAGGCCACAATTAGGCCATCCATGTTTCACCAAGCGGTCGGCCGTCCAAACTATATCGAATTGCAAGCCAAGCAAATAATTTAATTTCGTTTGCCAATTTTTTTTGAAACTATCTTTCTCATTGTGGTGGATGTGGCGCCCAAGGTTTTTAAATCCTTGGTGATAGTTTTTTACTGGGGGACACCGAAAAATACGGTTACCACGAAAACTTGAAAATCTCAGGAACTTTTCGTTCGAGATTACTCAAACAAAATTTAAAATTCAAAATATTCTAGCATGTTATTAAATTATCTGTACAGCCTATGCAACGCAACCGTAAGATTCTTCCGTCGAAGACCAGCCGGCCGCGACCTCAAATCATAGTCCTAGCACCTTTCTCATTTTTTGATGCAAACCACAAAAAAAAGACAAAACCTTGTGACCTTTCGGAAACTCCTCCGCACCAAGTCACCACGCCGCACCAAGTTTTCTGTAAAATACATCACAGATTATCTATTTGTCCAAAAACTAGAGTTTAATGCAAATATAGCCAAAAATTGATTGGTATTGATAATTCTCGCGGGGTAACAAAAACCGAGGAGGATCCAAGGAGGAAGGCGGGCTTCCTCGACGACCGGGACTTCTCGTTTGAGCGGCCCCTAGGGCATGTTGCGCGCCCGCCTCCTCATTTAACACGGCAGCCGGCGGCTTCTCTTTCGCCCCTCCACCACCGGTGTTCAACCCGTGGGATGCTCCACCTCCACCACCGGCGGCACCGGCGTATGTTCCGCCGGTTGCCAACTAGTCGTGACAGATGCAGGAATTCGTCGTGCTCGACGACGACAACGATGAGGAGTAGGCTAGGGTAGCAAGCGGTACATGCGCCTTTTAGTATTATATTTTTTATTTTCCTTTATTTATTGTGTAAATTATGTTTATGTTGAAAGAATGCAAAACTAAAAAAATGTCGATTTTAACCATTTCAGTCGACGCAAACGCATTGAAGGTGACCTTCTTATGATAGGAAAACGGTTTAACCTGTTGAATTTACCAACTGGCGAGTGTGAGAAGATATGTCAGGAGGCTCGTACATCATCGAGCAACCAAACCGTGTCCACCTCATCTTGTTACAGCGTCGCACTGTAGCCTTTTGGGTTTGCTTGGGCTACGATGCAAATGACTGAGGTGGTTGGCTTCTCCATACTCTGTATTGGCCCATTGAATTACATGAACTTATACAATGGAGGATATGACGTCAGTTAGAGCGACGGATGGTTCGATGTGCAATGGATAAAAGGAGCGCACTAGCTCGGGCGTACTTCAGAGTTTTCGATAAAAATGCATAAAAACTATACAAAGTAGATCTATAGGCCTAGACTACTTGCTTCCTGACGGGCCGGCACCGTCGTTGCGTCGCTCCGTCGCCTGCTTCTCCGTCGCCTCCCGCGCGGCCGCTATGGCTCGGTGCGCCGCCGCATCCTCTTGCAGGCACTGCTCCAGCCTCGCGTTGGCGGCCTCGTCCTTGAGCGTCTCGAAAGACTCGACGAGGGCCCGCTGCTCCGCCGCCCTCTCCTCCGGCGTCGGCGCATCAGGGTCATCGGATGACCAAGATATCTCCGAGTCGGAGTCCTCGGCTGCAGCGGCAACCGCGAGCCTGCGCTGTTCCAGCTCGGCGTCGAACGCCGCGTGGCCCGCCAGCTCCTCCTATGCTTCCTGCGCCGCGAGTGCCAGGGCCGCGGCGTCCCTGACCGGGTCGAGGAGGTCGCCCGTGCTGTCGTCAGAGTCGAACTCCTCGGAGGAGCTCGACGCCGGAGGAGGTGGAGTGGGAGGTGAAGGTGGAGGTGGAGGCGCGGCAGCCTGGCCGCGTCTGGCGCTGCTCATGGTGGATCTGCTTGATAGGAAGCGGCGCTACGGCAGCGGCGGCTAGGATTTGTGGGGAGGAGGTGCTCATGGTGACCCCTGTATATATAGCGCGGAGGCAGGGTGACAAGGGATTAACTTGTCAATGCCTACGGGTTGTAGACTAGGGTTTTAGTTAGAAGTAAAGGGCAAGTAGATCTCGAAGGTTTCAGCCGAAAATTACTCGACGATATGAAAACTAGGGTTTGTGAAACAATGAATCGATGCTTTCTTTGTCCCTCGACTCCCCCTTATATAGGAGGTGGAGCCGAGGGATTCGTGATGTACAAGTTACAGAGTCCGGGAAGGTTTCTAACTCCTCCCGTAATATTACAAGTGTTCTCTCCTAATACAACTCTAGCTTTCCTTAACTAGCAAGTTGGGCTTCTGAATTCTTCTTATCCTTCGGGTCGTGGGCCTTCAGTAAACCCCGGGTACCATCTTTGGCAGGCCCATTGGGGATGCCTATGTCAGTAGCCCCCGAGATTTTGCTTGAATCGTAGAGTCAGGGAAAATCTCCACCTTTATATTTATTCGATAATTCTGAAATTTATCATATATTTTTATATACAAATGTCTATATTGTACAGGGATAATGGTAGTTAGGGCTAGTTCATCTGACGGATCAGGTACTAGTTAACTGCTCTAGTGGCAATCCGCAAAAACCTACTTCAAGATCACGTCCCTGGACATGATCTCGGGATACTGGTGTAAACTTCGACAGGTGCCGCTTAAGGTCTTACCATTCTGTCGAGTCCCAGTCATATTTATCGGGTACCTAACGCGTTCGTTAGGATTTTTCTTCGTATCTGTTGATACGGAAAAAAAAAAAGTAGCAAACCGACGTCAGAGACGGCGCCACGCCACACAGAACGGATCTGGGGTCTTACCTTCGCAAAGTTTTGCGGCATTCAGAAATTGTTCGCAACTTTGGCGTTCTGAGAATATATTGTCGAGTGCTTATTCGGCTGTTGGAATAGCACATTTTATCGAGTCAACGGATGACTTATATTGCTCTCCCGATGGGAGTATATGTAGAGTTATTTATATAACTCGAAATATACTCTTTTGTTCTTCTTTCTTTTTTATAATTTCATCGGGCACGCGAACAGTGTTCCCGATGGGAGTAGCCCCCGAGGCTACAGCCAAGGACATGTGCTTGGGTGTAGGCTCCACGCCTTATGTTATATTTTTCTTCTCTCTCGAAGTTTTCAAATCTCTCGGGTGCGCGAACAGCGCTCCCGATGGGAGTAACCCCCGAGGCTATGGACAAATACTTGTATTTGATCATAGGCTCTCGCCATTTCTATTTTGTCTTTCTCGAATTTTTCATTTTTCCAAAGTAGCCCCCAAGCATTTGATCAAAAACTTGTATTTGATCAAAGGCTCTATAATCCTCTGCTCTCGCCGTTTTTTATGCAACTGCTGAGTCGAAATTTTCTCTTGCTAAGGTGACATCACTGCTGACGATAGCCACGACCGCTGTTCCTGGAAAATGCGAGAAGTTCTCTCTCGCTGCCTTGCGGGCCCAAATTACTCACCGTATTGACACGTCGCGCAAGTGGGGGACACACGTCCTCCGCTTTTTCTGGCGCACGTACTGTAGCTCCTGTGCTTTCTCGTCTGTATGAAATTACTTTTTACCCCTTGTCCACATGTACACCATCTGTTCCGCAATCTCTCAATCCAACGGTGCGTCGGTTCACCGCACCTCTATATAAAGGTATCATCTTCCTCCTCTAGTCTTTTCGCACGCGCCGCATCTCTGCTTCTCCTCTGCCAAATCCTCCATTGCTCCCGTTGCTTCAAGCGCGCAACCACACTCACACTCTTCGCCGCCAAGTTCATTGATGTCGCCTCGCGTCCGTTTGACAAGGCACAACACTCCGGAGTCAAGAATGGCGACGACGGATCTGGGAAGCGCGGAGTGGGAAAGATCCAAGATCTCTGCCCAAGACATCAACCTGCTGAAGAAGATGGGGTTCAGCAAGAAGGAGAACTCGCTCCGCTTCCCCAAGGAGGAGAGCTATCCCAAGCCTCCAATCGAGTACCGGGTCAGTTTTGTTGACCACCTCATCTGAGGTCTTTCTCCCCCAATCCACGAGTTTCTTAGGGGTCTTCTGTTTGTTTATGGGCTTCAACTGCATCAGTTGACGCCCAATTCTATCCTCCACGTGTCGATCTTTATCACATTGTGTGAGTGTTTCCTCAGGGTCCAACCTAATTGGGCTCTGTGGAAGCGTATCTTCTGCCTCCGCCGTAATGGCTCCCACAATGTCGCCTACAACATTAGCAGCGTTGTTATCTGTGTTCGTTCTGACGTCGAATATTTCGACGTCAAATTCCCCGACTCTGTCCAAGGTTGGCGAAAGAAGTGGCTTTATATCCACGAAGAAAGCTCCAATCCAGTGGAGGACAACATCGCCCCTTTTGACGGAGAAGCCAAAATCCTTCGCCGCCGTTCCTGGGATGCTGAAGCTACCGAAGCTAAAAAGTTGGCGACAGAAGCGCTGATGACTCGCATCCACGAGCTACAAAACACCCGCGGCAAGGAACTTTTGGGCATTGAGATTACTGCATATTTCCTTAGGATTAGAGTGCAGCCTCTCCAGGCTCGCAAAAATCCCCTCTGGAAGTATGCTGGTGAAGAAGATGTCGACAGGCTCTCAAAAGACCTTCCTTTGAAGGATTTTGAAAAGCTTATCCGCAAAATCTCATCGCTCAACAAGAAGGATCCAATTCCATCCTCTTGCCGCATTACGCCATATAGTGGCGCCAATCCCCTTCCCGAGGTAACTTTTCCTCTTAGTTGCTATATTGTCTCCGCGAGTTGTACTATTTTATCGACTATTGTCTTGCTAGCTTTTTTTGTTGCACAACTTCTTTTTTATCGACACTCTTTCTTTTTCTCAGAACCACCCTGTTCTCGCTTCTCTTCCTCCTCTTCCTGAGGGTGGAGAAGTTGAAGACCGTACCGTTATCGACGATGACAACCAAGGTACCTCGCGCCCTGAAAGTGAAGTCGCGGGTTCTCACAAATCCGCGGCTTCTTCTGAAAAAGATGCTGAATCTGAGGCCACCGCCTCGACACACTCCCTTCCTCCTGCTGTTTCTCCAAGGAACAAGAGGAAGAGGGATGAAGTCAAAGATTCCGGCACCTCCAAAGCCGAAGAAGCTGGTCCTTTAGATAAGAAGGCAGCTTTCAATCCATATGATGATGCCCGCGTCAGCTCGTAAGTCCTCCATTGCTTCTTACTGTTTTGCTTTCGATGTTTTTGTCTATCTTGCTTCTTATGTTGTCGCTATTTTACTGCAGTGGTGACGAGGAAGAAGCGCAAGCTATTGATGCGACTGCTCGAACGAGTACGTCGCGTACTTTAGTTGTTTCTGAAGTGCAAGTTGAAGGAGAAGAATCTTCGCCTCCTCAACAAAACACCGAACAGCCTACTCCTCCTGCAAGCCCCCGTGTCCCTTCGCCAAAAAGGGCAAGGGTTGAATCAGTCACGGAGCCTGCCTTACAATTGGGTGGCTCCACGACTCCTCTTTTGGATGATGTAAGTCCCCTCTCTTTTTTTTGTGCCAAGTATTTTCCAATGCTATCGACTTTTTTCATTGTTTGCTTCTTTTTTGCTTTATGATGTCAAGCTTTTTTATGTTGACGCTTTCCTCTCTATCTTTCTTCGTCAACCTTTAATTAAGGAATTCATCCGCTTTGGTGCCCAATTCGTCGGGTACCGTGATCATGCTAACGGAGCTGAAGGTAATTTTCTGCTGCTTCTCCTGGCCCATGACTGCTTACTCCTTTGTTGTCGTTATTTTGACTGATTTTGACTATTTTGGCAGAAAATCTTGCGGAAGCCAACAAGCGTGCTGATGCACTTGCTCAAGAAATGGAGCAAAGTGAGAAGGCTCGTAAGAAGGCTGAATCAGATGCTAAGAAGGCCAACGCAGATGCTGAAAAGGCCAAGGAAGATGCTGCTGGTGTTGAAGATCTTCGGAAGAGGCTTCACGACGCAGAAACTGCTTTGAGCGACAAAATAACTGAGCAAGCTGCTCGAGAAGAAAGTATCCTCAGTCGCTTGCAAGCGCAGAGTCGACGTTTTGTTAGTAAGTGCTTGCATCCTTGTGCCTTTCTTCGTGTTACGTTTCGTTTTTTCGAGCATTTTTATTGACGAGCTTCCCGTTGCTTGTTTTCAGGGAGAACGCATCAAGAATACGAAGTGGATGGTCCTGAAGGCGACGAGCTTCTCGACGCGCTGACCCTTCTTGAAATCCATGGGGATGAAGCACGAGAAGGCCTTGCTGATGCTGAGGCAGGACTGTCGAAGCTTTTCCCCTACTTCTTCCCGAAGAAAGAGGAGCCCAACACTTTTGTTGCTCTTGCCAAAAGCTTCAACGTGCCAGAAGATCTTGGGCTCAAACTTCGCCAAGAGGGCCTGAAGATTGGTGTTGAAGGCACCATAGCGTTGATTGCTGATAGCCAACAAAGCGTCGACTGGACCAAGGTTGGCGACATAGGGGAGATGGAGACGAAGAAATGGCAATCTCTAATTAGAGCTACCAAGCCTCCCTCAAAACCAATCCTTTCCTTCCTTGGTGTTAAACCAACTCCTGCTCCAAGCGCATCCAAGCCGGAGGTCAAGTAGACCACCCTTTCTTTCTTATTTCTTTTCTCTTTTGATGCTGCCGCCAAAGTAGCTTTGGCGACACTTACCCCACTAGTTTGTTAGGGCAATCTCTATTGTAATATCTTGTAAATATTCTGAAAATCAATGGAATTCTATTTTGCTTGATGATTGATGTCGAAATTTTTCTTTCAGTTGACGTTCGATAACTATACTCCAACTCCTGCTCCTTCCGATGTTTTTCCCACTTCCTCTTGCTCGAAGAAAACGCCTATCGATAAAGAATTTGGTGGAGATTCCTTGAGTAAAGGTTTAGCACAGGACTTGGAAGAACTTCGCCAACAGCTTCAGTATACGAAGAAGCAAACACTTGTGATGATGGAGCAATCTCGAAAGGCAGCCGAGAAAGAGAAGGTTGCACTACAACAAGCTCAAGAAGCCATAGCTGCCAAAGAAGCCGCGGTGTCTGAAGCTGAAGAAGCGACCACTCGAGAGAATTTAATGCTCGAGTTGATGAATGCAGCCAGTGTAGATATGACAGGTATGCTTTTGCAAACCAAAGCTTCTTCTTTTTCCCTGCTGTTTCCTTTTTTGAAATTCTTGTACTGTTACCAAATAGGTTCTTTCCGTGACGCTGCTGCTGAAGACGAAAGGGTAGATACAAGGACAAATCTCTTGGTCAACCTCTCCCTTGATCATGGTTCTTTGTTCTGGGCCACTCCAGAACGCACCCGACAGATTGTCAGGTTTCAAGACCGCGTCTGTCAGGTTCGTGAATTCCTTGATTTCTGCACAAGAACCTTGTCCCTGGTTTACAATACAATGTTTCCTCGGAACGAAACACCCGACACTCTTCTTGGTCTGATGGAAAAATTTCGGGATGCTCCTCGTATCCATAAATTTGTGCAAGCTCAGTTGTCTGCTGGAGCAAGATTCGCCATGATTATGATACAGATCTGCTATCGAAAATTAGACCTGACGACTGTTGTCTCAAAGTGCCTGGCCAAACAGTCGAAGCAAAAAAGTAATATTGACAAGATCAATGACATTGTGACTCCTGTCGCCGAAGAAATGATGGACAAACTTCTTCGGATGGACTCTGAATTCTTTGTCAAAGGGAGCTATGCTGATCATACGACGACTGCTGTAAATAACAAAGGTCTATCCATAGATAGTATATTAGGCATTGAATGAGTTGTACTATATTGCGAGAAATCATGTCTATATTTTTTGTTGAATTCATTGTGTTAATGAAGTTGTCTATATTTTGAAGTGTAATCTATATTGCGAAGCCCCCGAGCGTTTGGCCGGAGCTTATACTATTTTTTCGTCTCGATGAATTTACTATTTTGCGAGAGTATATATTTTTTGCTGTCGTGGGTTATGAGCCCCCGAGCCTGTCAACAAAAAAGATGTATATCACCAATATCTTTTAGTATATTGCAGAACCGCGAGCCCGCCTCATTAAAAACCTTTCCAGCCCCACTCGGTGCCCTGAAAAGGAAAAGAGTGCGTCTAAAAACTCGCGGGCGTTTCAGTACATTGTATTTTTACAAAGGAGGACTATATTTTGACTCTAAGCGTAGAACCGCCTGAGTTGCGCCACATTCTAGGGATTTTTCTCGGGAACCCCTGTCTTCTTGTCCTTGATCCTGTATGCTCCTCCTTCAATTACTTCTGTGACGATGTAAGGGCCAAGCCATGGCGACTCGAGTTTTTCAGTACTCTGTTGATTGAGCCGTAGGACTAAATCCCCGACCTGAAAAGACCTTGGCCGTAGTCATCTACTGTGGTAGTTTTTCAAGTCTTGCTGGTACTTGGTGACCCGTGATAATACTTCGTCTCGGGCTTCATCGAGTGCATCTACATCATCCTCTAATGCTCTTCTGGGAGTTTCTTCATCATATTCTGTGACTCTTGGGGAGTCATGCTCTATTTCGATCGGTAACACTGCCTCAGCTCCATGGACCAGAAAGAACGGAGTTTCCTGTGTCGCCGTATTTGGCGTTGTTCGAATACTCCATAAAACACTTGGCAACTCTTCTGGCCAAGTATGTCGAGCCTTTTCAAGCGGTCCTAGCAGGTGCTTCTTGATGCCGTTGCAGATGATACCATTGGCTTTCTCGACTTGACCGTTGGTTTGCGGGTGCCCAACTGACGCAAAGTGCAATTTGATGCCTACTTCTGCGCAGTATGCCTTGAATTCCTTGGATGTGAAGTTACTGCCATTATCCGTGACGATGCTATGAGGTACTCCAAATCGAAAAACAATGCTCTTCACGAATTTTATTGCTGACGCTGCGTCTGGTGAATTTATCGGCTTTGCTTCTATCCACTTGGTGAATTTATCGACAGCGACAAGCATATACTCGTATCCTCCTGGCGAGGCCTTGTGTAATTTTCCCACCATATCGAGACCCCATTGGGCAAAGGGCCAAGACAATGGTTGTAACATCCCCAGGTTTCAACAACAATAAACAAGAGAGAGTTTCTCCAAACCCAAAATTTGCAATTAACAAAAACTTTTTCTATGCATATAGTACCACATATAGTTATATGCATTTGAGTGATATTCTTTTGTGCAATTGCCATGATGAGTGTTAGTATGATTAAATATTGTTATATGAACACTAACCAAGATCACCAAACCCTAAATTGAGGAGAATTAGAGAAAATGGGAAAAACCCATTTCTCACTCAAATACACTTTATGTAAATTAACAAATCCTCAACCAAGGCCAAGATTGCTTGCCCCATTGCTTCTAAAATGCTTCAATGTGATAAACTAACACTTTTGCATCCTTGGATCAAGAATCAAATAGCAAGAAATCAAGATTTCATCTTACATATGATAATGGTCACTTAACCCAAAATTATTTTCTTCACCACTTTACCCCTCTGTATTTCTCAAATCTTAAACTAAGCAAGGTCAACTAAAGCCAGGTCATCCAAGAACATGTCAAAGTGAGTAACTTTGATGTTGACCACCCTCCCTAAAGTTGACTAGGTTGACCAGAATAAGAGGGCAAAGAGGGAACCCGAGAAAGAGAAGAAGATCACCTCAAATTTGAAATGTTGCAAATCACTTCCAAATTGAGTGCCACCACCACCAATACATCACAATAATTATATAAATGAGATTCACCAAAGAGATTTTCAAAATTCAAAAGAAAGTTTCATGCGGGCATTATGTCGAACAGGTGGCAGGCAGCATCTGGAATTTGTGTTTCATGCTATTGTCCAGCAGATTTGAGCCTAAACCACTTTTGCAATGTGATCATCAGCCTCCCCTACACCCCCTGCCTCTAGCCCAGTACTTGCATGGTTGATTAAAGTCGAGGAGAAACCCTAAAACATGCCAAACAATGCCATGTCGGCCACCTTTGGCACCCATCTCCCTGGCCTCTCCCTCGTCGTTTCTTCATGTCCTCGAGCATCCCTGCAACACAAGGACGCCAACGGTACGCAGCCCCAGCTCACCAAGGCTTGGCATTGGCCAGCAGCAGCGCGTCCAAAACGTGCCAGCCGGCGTGGTGATCACGCCCTGGACGCGCCAGGACGCCATGCACTCGACCGCTACCGTCCTCGCCCTGCATCCCTACGCCTGGAACGAGAACCGCCTCTACGCCCTCTACACGCTAGACGTGCTCAAGCATTGCACAGAGGCCTTGTCACCGTCGTCCTCGCCGGCGACGTACCGCGGGTACCGCCATGATCACTGCAAGAAATCGAGCGTTTCCGTAGCCCTATCACTGCGCCCTCTACACCCAGAGCATCTCCAGGGCAACGCCTACACGCTGCCATCCTTCGCTTGCCCTTTCGCTCGCCGGAAACGCCACGCCATGGCCACGCCCTTGCAGCACCCCGCGGCACCCCTCGACACTATAAATAGAGGCCCTCCCAGCAAGCTCTCCTCACACCAATCGACTCCCCTCTCACCACTGATCTTCCCCACCACCATAGCTCGTTCGATTGCTGCCGGAGAAGAAGCAATTTCAAGATCGGAGCCGCCGGGGGACGCAGCTCACCGTCGACGATTGGCGCCACCCCGAGCGCCGCCGCTGCTCCCAAGCTCTTCCCCATCTACTACACCTTCACCGCGCATCTTGCTCGAGACCTGCATCGGCCTGGTAGGCTCTCCGACCCCCTACTGCCGCCGTGACCTCGTCGGAATCCCGTCGGTGACGACGACGCTCACCCGCCGTCGATCCTCTTTCTAATCCTACGGTCGAGATAGAAAATACCGCTTCGGCGTTTAAAGAGGCGCCGACAGGTGGCCCCCACCCTGTCAGCGCGGCCCGAGCGCGCCAGACGCGTGTTGGGCTGCGAAGTGCTGTCTAAATTCGTTTCGGCCCAATAACTCTTCCCGCCTAAGCCCACAAATTCAAATCCAGTTTATTCTTTATTCAACTTGCTCTGCTGAATGTTTAGTAAAATTTGAATAATTTGAATTCTACCAAACCAAATCTAGCAAACTTTATACCGTTGGAAAGCCCAGGAATTTATCTATCCAATGCCACTGGCCCCACCTCTATTTTCTTTGTAGATTTAATTTGACAAAAAAGACAAGACAGGGACTTTTGAACATTCAAACTTTATTTAAAATTCAACCAGAATAGATTTTTAAGTAATTCCAATTCTAATAAATCACAAATGATGTCCTCTAATTGATTATGCAATAACATAGCCCTGTTGTTTGTATGATCATGGACTAGATCAAATAAAATGGCTATGTAGTCATTTCTAGAGCATTTTAAAGTGGAATTCAAACTCAACCCTAATATGAGAATTACCTCTCATTTAAATTTTGATCCTAAGTACTAATAACCAGGGGGAATGACTTAGGCTAATAAACCCTTGAGAATTATTACTTAGGGATTTTAATTCATTTAAATGTTAAGTTTTAAAACTATGTGAAGTATAGCACTTCAATTAAATTGAACTCACATATAATAGATATGAAATGTTGACTTTGGGTCAACCTATATTTCATACCTTATTATTATATGAAGAGATTAAATCTTAATAAGAGGTAGTGAAAAGAAATGATTTCTTTTAAAGATCTACCTACCAAATTTTAACTTTAGGAATAATGAGAGGAAATTATTTTCTTTCTAATAAAGACAAATCCAATAATCCACCATGCCATGTTTGATTGATACTAGGACTAGTGTGTGAACCCCTTTTTTTGTGTTTCTAGTATAATATGTGAGCTTGGTTTAGTATTTATACCTTGTATTCGTATATAGACGCTAGTAACGAGGAATACCAAGAGGAGGAGGGCTACTCCCAGGAAGAAGAAGAGAACTTCGATAACTACCCAGCTCAAGGCAAGCTAACCCTTGCTGAAAACAAGTGCTTAGCTCTACAAGAGCAAAGGCATCTTCACACTTTACCTTTATGTATTACCCATCCCATGTTTTTACTTACTTTTGCTTTTGCTTATTTATCTCAAGGTACTTTTTGATTTATGATTCACTTGTCTAGAATAGAACAAGAGCATCAAAGTTAGCCTAAGCAAATAAAGCTAGATAGCACCCCCTCATGACTAGTTGCTATTGCTAATAACTAAAATTGACTACTCTAGATGGGAACATTTGTGAATTGAACTGAGGTGAAAGTTTTTGAAGGTGAATATGACCTTGAGGAGATGGTGATTTTTTGATAAAATAGATGATTGAGTTTGAATGCGATACCCTTCCAATTATACAAGTACCCCCACAATACCTGATTATGGGTAGGGCTTAACTAGAAACTTGTGTATTTTAGTATGGGTTCCCTCTGAACAAACATCATAGGGGTTACGCCGCGGCTGCCTCCGTTACTTGTGGATTGATGTTGAAATGAGGTGAATGTACGGCCCAAGCCCTGTGCAGTTCCCGGGTTGACTGCGGTTTTCACCGGGAGGCCAAGCTCATGGGGAGAGGTGCTCATACTAGCATATATAAGTGAAAGGTTTCGGTTGATGATCCGCGTACTGTGTTACGATGATTCGAGGTTACCCTCGACGGATGTAATCAAAAGTTGTGGCACAAGAGTACAACCTCTGCAGAGTGTTAAACCTATTCGAATAGCCGTGTCCACGGTTACGGACGATTGGAAAGGCCATACTATCTCCGTTATCATTAAAATGTTTTGATTCTAGAAATGAATGGTGGTTTGAAAGGTGACATTATGGTGATCCATAATGAGTTGTGGGAATGACACTAATGTTCCCACTTGAGTTAGTCTAGCACATGATAAGGCTTTACCAAAGATTTATGAAACTAAAACTTGGCTTTATGCAAATAAACCTAGAGCTTAGCACCCCCCTACACTTATTGAGTATTTATCTTAGAGTTAGTTTGCGAGTACTTTAAAAGTACTCATGGCTTTGCCCTGGCTATTCAAATGCCAGACTTTGAAGGAGAGCAACAGTATCAGGATGACGGACAACAGGACGTCTACGATAACTAGGATCGTCTTCTAACGTCAAGCGTTGCCTGTGAAATAGATAGTCCACTACTACTTCGCTTCCGCTACTATTTGTGATGTTGAACAATATATTCGTGTAATATTGGATCATGTGATCTATGGTTGTAAGACAATATGTGTTGTAATAAATGATGACTCTATGCTACTTACTATTATGTCTCGCAAAAACATTATTCCTGGGATTGCGATGTATGGCATAATAGGCATCTGGACTTAAAAATCCGGGTGTTGACAAGTTGGTATCAGAGCCATTGTTTGACCTTAGGAGACCCTAGTTAGAATGGACGCTCAAAAACTTAGTTTCAAATTCCATGAATTGACTAGTTATGAAAATCTTATTCACCTCCTTACCTTGAAGAGTCTTTTACAAACTTTAAATTCATGCCCTTCTTCTAAGAGAATTAAAACTTGGAACACTTGCACTTATCTAACTTAATCATCTCATCTCTCTACAGATGGATCACGTCGTGGACGCGCAGCCCTTTCTCCAGACTGAGTTCTATCAGTTGGGGAACGGTGGAGAGATCATCTTCGAGAGGGACCTCTTCTCCCTCTCCGAGTTCCTCGGGCGCCCACCACCGGAAGTCTTTGGCGGAATGCTGAATGACCAACCCGGTGGTCAACTTCAGTGGGTGATCATGGTGGACCTTCGTGGAAGGTTCACGCTCCCAATGAGCGCAAGGATCCAGTTCTCCTTCAGGAAGAACAACTGGGCGGATGGTCTCGCAAGGGGACTTCAGGAAGGACTCACACGTCTGTGCGGGCAAAACTTCATGGACTTCACCGACAGTCGCTTTGTGCACTATGCAAGGCACAACTCACTCGGAGTGCCAATGAACCTGCCGTCACACCCGCAGCTTCGCCACCA
Source organism: Lolium perenne (assembly GCF_019359855.2). Classification (NCBI taxonomy): domain Eukaryota; kingdom Viridiplantae; phylum Streptophyta; class Magnoliopsida; order Poales; family Poaceae; genus Lolium; species Lolium perenne. The sequence continues at coordinate 34,311,545 of NC_067249.2, read as the reverse complement.
TGTTGATCATCTTGACTTCATGCTGAGCGAGACCCGCATCGACCTCGACAACTCCCGCGAATACGCCAACCACACTCACATCCAGTTGGCGCAGCAGGCGGAGACCATCAAGGTCATCGCCGGAGAACGCAGGGCACTCCGCCGTGCCAACCAGAAGAAGGATCACGCCATCAACCGCCTGAAGGCCAGGATCGCCACTCTGAAGGCGACCATCGCTGCACAAGCTGAGCAGATCCAGGAGCTGGAAGGCGAAGGTGAAGGGGAGAACATCCAGGGGGACGGCTACTCCTACGTCAGCAACGACAACGACTACGAGGAGGAGGAAGACGACGACCTGGAGTTCCACCCTTACGAGGATGGCCACGAGCACCTCGATGCCGGGGTAGACAATGTCTATCCTATCAACGTCGATGGCGAGTAGTCCCGTCTGAGCACTTGCGCCCCGTGTTATGTATTGGTCCTTTGTACCCGCCCCATGTATCGTAGATTGTTGAAAGGGTTCTTAAAACCCTCCTGAACATTTGGCTTGTAATATGTGCTACCTCCATGACTATGTTTGTGTGTGTGTAATATTATTATATTTATGAATCAAGTTTAAGTTGTATTTTATCCCAAAATGAGCCATAGACATTTCCCTCTTATCTCATGATCCCTATCACTGTTCAGATGGCACCCCCAACTCGCAACATGACTCAGGAGGCAATGATGCAGATGTTGCAACAGATGTTGGCTGATAGAGAAGTTGAGAGAGCTGAACGGCAAGCCAACCTAGCTGCACTTCAACAGCTTGCTCAGGGCAATCAAGGCCACGGAAACCACGACCACCCAGGATCAAAGCTGAAAAACTTCCAGAACACTAACCCACCTGTGTTCAACAAGACAGAGGAACCCCTCGATGCTGATGATTGGCTCCAGACTATGGAGAACAATCTCGAGGTTGCCGGAGTGGAGGACAACGAGAAGGTGTTGTTCGCCACCCACTATCTGGCTGGACCTGCACGTGCCTGGTGGACAAGTACCCGCGCCTTACATGCGGGGAACCTGATGACTTGGGAAGACTTCAAACTCAAGTTTAGCAAGTATCATGTGCCCCGGGTTTGATTAAGAAGATGAGGGATGAGTTCGAGGAACCGAAGCAAGGCGTAATGACCGTGGTAGAATACCGCGACAAGTTTCTTACCTTGTCAAGGTACGCCGGATGAGACGGACACCGTCGAAAAAAGGAAGGAGAGGTTTCTGAATGGACTGCATGATGAGATGCAGACCGTGGCTGATCAACATCCCCTTTTGACTTAGAAGCACTCGTTGACTCCGCCATTCGGATGGAGGGGAAGATACACCAAGCCAATGAGAACCGCAAGCGCCGTATGATGAACCAGTGGGCCCGGCAACACTCACAAGTATCGCCCCAACTCAGGTGGAGGGTTCGCCCCAAGAAACAACAAGCCCCCGATGCAGAATCCACATCCGAGTTATCGAACCGGAGTGGAGGAAACCCAGTCGGGAGGACACAACAACTACAACAACAACAACAAAGAACTTCAACCGCGCCCCACCTCGCGCCCCCAACAATAACTCCAACACTGCTCCAAGGACTGGGAGCAACGCTGTTCCCATCACCCCCCAGGACAAGTCCACCTACAAGCGCTACGAGTGCGGAGTAGCTGGGCACTTTTCCTATGAGTGCCCCAAGAAGCTCGCCAAGATCGCCGCCAACACCTCGGGCCACTGCGCAGCAGCGTCGTGTCACCACCAACAAGAAGTTCGCCCCCAACAACCCGAACAACCGCAACGGCCGCCTCTACCACATGAATGCCGAAGAAGCTCAGGAAGCCCCAGGACGTTGTCTTGGGTATGTTCTCTGTTAACTCAATACCCGCAAGAGTGCTTTGTTTGATTACGGAGCATCGCATTCATTCATTACCGAAGATTTTGCATGCACTAGTAAGATTCAACCCATCAGTTTGAAGCATGTCATGATAGTTCAAATACCTGGATCAACAACTAAAGCTAGAAAAATTTGCAAAGATGTGCCAATCAGAATACATGAAATAGATTTCTATGCAAATTTGATTGTTCTGGGAGCCAAAGGTTTGGAAGTAGTCCTGGGAATGGACTGGATGGCGAAACATCATGGACTGATTGATTGTGCCAAGAAGGCCATCACCATGACTAGTAGCACCGGAATAGTAGTCGAACACATATCTGAAAAGATGCCCCGAAAGTTCACTTGTAACCAAAGCCTAGCCAAACCCACCTTGGATCAGATCAGGGTCGTTTGTCGATATCCTGATGTGTTCCCGGATGATTTACCCGGTATGCCCCCAGATCGGGATATCGAGTTTATCATCGAGTTAATCCCTGGAACCGGACCTATAGCCCAGAGAGCCTACAGCATGAACCCGACAGAGTTAGTAGAACTGAAGAAGCAACTGGATGATATGCTATTCAAAGGTCTGATTCAACCAAGTGCGTCACCTTGGAGATCGCCAGTTTTGTTCGTGGATAAAAAGGACGGTGCCACTCGTTTGGTTACGGACTATCGTAAGCTTAACGATGTCACCATTAAGAACAAGTATCCATTGCCCAAGATAGAAGATCTGTTTGACCAGCTAACCGGAGCCCGAGTATTCTCAAAGATTGATCTGCGAACAGGATACCATCAGTTGAAGATTCGTGCCACCGATATCCCCAAAACTGCCTTTACCACCAGATATGGATTGTATGAGTACAATGTCATGTCATTTGGATTGACCAATGCCCCCGCTTACTTCATGAATCTCATGAATAAGATCTTTATGAACTTCCTGGACAAGTTTGTGGTTGTCTTCATCGACGACATCCTCATATACTCCAAGTCCGAGGAAGAACATGAGCAACATTTAGAAGTGGTCCTAGATACCCTTCGGGAACATCAGTTGTATGCCAAGTTCAGCAAGTGTGAGTTCTGGTTGAAAGAAGTAGGATTCTTGGGTCACATCTTGTCAGCCGGAGGAATTGCCGTTGACCCCGCAAAAATCAAGACTGTTGAAGAATGGAAAGCCCCAACCACTCAGACCGAGGTCCGTGCATTTCTCGGATTGGCGGGATATTACCGCCGATTCGTTGAAGGATTCTCGAGTATAGCAAGACCGATGACCCAATTGTTGAAGAAGGACCGGAAGTTCGAATGGACCGACAAGTGTGAAGAGAGCTTTCAACAGCTCAAGTTAAGATTGACAACAGCCCCAATACTGGTTATGCCGGACATTACCAAGCCCTTTGATGTGTACTGCGACGCCTCCAAGATTGGTCTTGGATGTGTGCTGATGCAAGAAGGCAAAGTGATATCTTACCTATCAAGACAGCTGAAGCCGCATGAACAGAACTACCCAACCCATGACTTAGAGCTAGCAGCGGTGGTGTTAGCGCTGAAAGTATGGCGTCATTACCTCATGGGTAATCGATGCGAGGTTTACTCGGATCACAAGAGCCTGAAGTATATCTTCACGCAGAAGGAGCTGAATATGAGACAGCGCAGATGGATAGAGCTAATCAAGGATTACGACATGGAAATCCACTATCACCCCGGCAAGGCCAATGTGGTAGCGGATGCTTTGAGTAGACTGCCGTGTCAGTTGAACTCCATGTTAGCAATTGAGCAACCCAGCCTGTTTGAAGAGTTTGAACAGTTTAGACTTGAACTGGTTAGCGAAGGATACCTCGCCAGCATTGAACTCCAACCCACCCTGATTAGTCAGATCAAAGAAGCTCATAAAGGAAATGCTAGCATTGACGGAATCAAGAACCAAATAGCCGCCGGAAAAGCACCAGGATTCACCGTAGATGAAGAAGGAGTGCTATGGTATAACAAGCGCCTTTGCGTACCGTCAGACTCAGAATTGAAGCAAGTTATCCTGAAAGAAGCTCACGACACCCTATACTCCATTCACCCCGGAGGAACCAAGATGTACCAGGATTTGAAGGAACAATTCTGGTGGCATGGAATGAAGAGAGAAATTGGAAGCTACATCGCCAAGTGTGACATCTGTCAAAGAGTCAAAGCAGAACACCAACGCCCCGCAGGACTGTTGCAACCCCTACAGATTCCCGAATGGAAGTGGGATTCCGTAGGAATGGACTTCATCACCGGACTGCCCAAGTCTAGTAAAGGAAATGATTCCATCTGGGTAGTGGTCGACAGACTGACCAAAGTCGCCCACTTCATCCCCGTCAAGACCACCTATCAAGGACCGAGACTCGCAGAGCTATATATCTCAAGGATAGTCAGCCTGCACGGAACCCCGAAGTCGATAGTATCCGACAGAGGATCCCAATTCACCTCCCGATTACGCGAAAGTACATGAAGGACTCGGAACTCGTCTGAATTTCAGCACTGACCTATCACCCGCAGACAGATGGACAGACTGAAAGAGTCAACCAAATATTAGAAGATATGTTGAGAGCATGTGTGCTAGAGTATGGATCTAAGTGGGAAGACTGCTTGCCGTACGCAGAATTCTCGTACAACAACAGCTACCAAGCCAGCTTGCAGATGGCCCCCTTAGAAGCACTGTACGGAAGGAAGTGCCGTACCCCTCTGAATTGGTCAGAAGTAGGAGAGAGTCAAATCTTTGGACCAGATATTCTCCGAGAAGCCGAAGAGAAGGTTCACAAAATCCGCGAGTATCTCAGGACAGCCCAATCAAGACAAAAGAGCTACGCCGACAAGAGACGCCGAGAGATGACCTTCGAAATCGGAGATTTCGTATATCTCAAAGTGTCCCCTCTTAAGGGAATGCAGAGATTTCAACTTCGAGGAAAGCTCGCACCCCGATATGTCGGACCTTTCAAGGTCCTGAGTCGCCGAGGAGAAGTATCCTATCAGCTGGAGTTACCGGAAGAAATGTCAGCGGTGCACAATGTGTTTCACATCTCGCTACTCCGGAAGTGTTTAGAAGTGCCTGAGAAGACCGAAGTTTTCAAGAACATCGACCATCGAGCTGTCGATATCAACTCAGATCTGACATACCGCGAAGTACCTATTCGCATCTTGGAAGAAGCTTTCAGAACCACCCGTACTCGAAGTATCAAGTTTCTGAAGATCCAATGGAGTAACCACACCGAAGAAGAAGCCACTTGGGAGAGAGAAGACTTTATGAGGACTGAGTACCCAGATCTCTTTAGTACCTAGTTTTCTCAGATCTCGGGACGAGATCTTTTGTAAGGGGGAAGGGTTTGTAACATCCCCAGGTTTCAACAACAATAAACAAGAGAGAGTTTCTCCAAACCCAAAATTTGCAATTAACAAAAACTTTTTCTATGCATATAGTACCACATATAGTTATATGCATTTGAGTGATATTCTTTTGTGCAATTGCCATGATGAGTGTTAGTATGATTAAATATTGTTATATGAACACTAACCAAGATCACCAAACCCTAAATTGAGGAGAATTAGAGAAAATGGGAAAAACCCATTTCTCACTCACATACACTTTATGTAAATTAACAAATCCTCAACCAAGGCCAAGATTGCTTGCCCCATTGCTTCTAAAATGCTTCAATGTGATAAACTAACACTTTTGCATCCTTGGATCAAGAATCAAATAGCAAGAAATCAAGATTTCATCTTACATATGATAATGGTCACTTAACCCAAAATTATTTTCTTCACCACTTTACCCCTCTGTATTTCTCAAATCTTAAACTAAGCAAGGTCAACTAAAGCCAGGTCATCCAAGAACATGTCAAAGTGAGTAACTTTGATGTTGACCACCCTCCCTAAAGTTGACTAGGTTGACCAGAATAAGAGGGCAAAGAGGGAACCCGAGAAAGAGAAGAAGATCACCTCAAATTTGAAATGTTGCAAATCACTTCCAAATTGAGTGCCACCACCACCAATACATCACAATAATTATATAAATGAGATTCACCAAAGAGATTTTCAAAATTCAAAAGAAAGTTTCATGCGGGCATTATGTCGAGCAATGGCGAGGCAGCATCTGGAATTTGTGTTTCATGCTATTGTCCAGCAGATTTGAGCCTAAACCACTTTTGCAATGTGATCATCAGCCTCCCCTACACCCCCTGCCTCTAGCCCAGTACTTGCATGGTTGATTAAAGTCGAGGAGAAACCCTAAAACATGCCAAACAATGCCATGCCGGCCACCTTTGGCACCCATCTCCCTGGCCTCTCCCTCGTCGTTTCTTCATGTCCTCGAGCATCCCTGCAACACAAGGACGCCAACGGTACGCAGCCCCAGCTCGCCAAGGCTTGGCATTGGCCAGCAGCAGCGCGTCCAAAACGTGCCAGCCGGCGTGGTGATCACGCCCTGGACGCGCCAGGACGCCACGCACTCGACCGCTACCGTCCTCGCCCTGCATCCCTACGCCTGGAACGAGAACCGCCTCTACGCCCTCTACACGCTAGACGTGCTCAAGCATTGCGTAGAGGCCTTGTCACCGTCGTCCTCGCCGGCGATGTACCGCGGGTACCACCATGATCGCTGCAAGAAATCGAGCGTTTCCGTAGCCCTATCACTGCGCCCTCTACACCTAGAGCATCTCCAGGGCAACGCCTACACGCTGCCGTCCTTCGCTTGCCCTTTCGCTCGCCGGAAACGCCACGCCATGGCCGCGCCCTTGCAGCACCCCGCGGCACCCCTCGACACTATAAATAGAGGCCCTCCCAGCAAGCTCTCCTCACACCAATCGACTCCCCTCTCACCACTGATCTTCCCCACCACCATAGCTCGTTCGATTGCTGCCGGAGAAGAAGCAATTTCAAGATCGGAGCCGCCGGGGGACGCAGCTCACCGTCGACGATTGGCGCCACCCCGAGCGCCGCCGCTGCTCCCAAGCTCTTCCCCATCTACTACACCTTCACCGCGCATACTGCCTGAGACCTGCATCGGCCTGGTAGGCTCTCCGACCCCCTACTGCCGCCGTGACCTCGTCGGAATCCCGTCGGTGACGACGACGCTCACCCGCCGTCGATCCTCTTTCTAATCCTACGGTCGAGATAGAAAATACCGCTTCGGCGTTTAAAGAGGCGCCGACAGGTGGCCCCCACCCTGTCAGCGCGGCCCGAGCGCGCCAGACGCGTGTTGGGCTGCGAAGTGCTGTCTAAATTCGTTTCGGCCCAATAACTCTTCCCGCCTAAGCCCACAAATTCAAATCCAGTTTATTCTTTATTCAAATTGCTCTGCTGAATGTTTAGTAAAATTTGAATAATTTGAATTCTACCAAACCAAATCTAGCAAACTTTATACCGTTGGAAAGCCCAGGTATTTATCTATCCAATGCCACTGGCCCCACCTCTATTTTCTTTGTAGATTTAATTTGACAAAAAAGACAAGACAGGGACTTTTGAACATTCAAACTTTATTTAAAATTCAACCAGAATAGATTTTTAAGTAATTCCAATTCTAATAAATCACAAATGATGTCCTCTAATTGATTATGCAATAACATAGCCCTGTTGTTTGTATGATCATGGACTAGATCAAATAAAATGGCTATGTAGTCATTTCTAGAGCATTTTAAAGTGGAATTCAAACTCAACCCTAATATGAGAATTACCTCTCATTTAAATTTTGATCCTAAGTACTAATAACCAGGGGGAATGACTTAGGCTAATAAACCCTTGAGAATTATTACTTAGAGATTTTAATTCATTTAAATGTTACGTTTTAAAACTATGTGAAGTATAGCACTTCAATTAAATTGAACTCACATATAATAGATATGAAATGTTGACTTTGGGTCAACCTATATTTCATACCTTATTATTATATGAAGAGATTAAATCTTAATAAGAGGTAGTGAAAAGAAATGATTTCTTTTAAAGACCTACCTACCAAATTTTAACTTTAGGAATAATGAGAGGAAATTATTTTCTTTCTAATAAAGACAAATCCAATAATCCACCATGCCATGTTTGATTGATACTAGGACTAGTGTGTGAACCCCTTTTTTTGTGTTTCTAGTATAATATGTTAGCTTGGTTTAGTATTTATACCTTGTATTCGTATATAGACGCTAGTAACGAGGAATACCAAGAGGAGGAGGGCTACTCCCAGGAAGAAGAAGAGAACTTCGATAACTACCCAGCTCAAGGCAAGCTAACCCTTGCTGAAAACAAGTGCTTAGCTCTACAAGAGCAAAGGCATCTTCACACTTTACCTTTATGTATTACCCATCCCATGTTTTTACTTACTTTTGCTTTTGCTTATTTATCTCAAGGTACTTTTTGATTTATGATCCACTTGTCTAGAATAGAACAAGAGCATCAAAGTTAGCCTAAGCAAATAAAGCTAGATAGCACCCCCTCATGACTAGTTGCTATTGCTAAGAACTAAAATTGACTACTCTAGATGGGAACATTTGTGAATTGAACTGAGGTGAAAGTTTTTGAAGGTGAATATGACCTTGAGGAGATGGTGATTTTTGATAAAATAGATGATTGAGTTTGAATGCGATACCCTTCCAATTATACAAGTACCCCCACAATACCTGATTATGGGTAGGGCTTAACTAGAAACTTGTGTATTTTAGTATGGGTTCCCTCTGAACAAACATCATAGGGGTTACGCCGCGGCTGCCTCCGTTACTTGTGGATTGATGTTGAAATGAGGTGAATGTACGGCCCAAGCCCTGTGCAGTTCCCGGGTTGACTGCGGTTTTCACCGGGAGGCCAAGCTCATGGGGAGAGGTGCTCATACTAGCATTAAGTGAAAGGTTTCGGTTGATGATCCGCGTACTGTGTTACGATGATTCGAGGTTACCCTCGACGGATGTAATCAAAAGTTGTGGCACAAGAGTACAACCTCTGCAGAGTGTTAAACCTATTCGAATAGTCGTGTCCACGGTTACGGACGATTGGAAAGGCCATACTATCTCCGTTATCATTAAAATGTTTTGATTCTAGAAATGAATGGTGGTTTGAAAGGTGACATTATGGTGATCCATAATGAGTTGTGGGAATGACACTAATGTTCCCACTTGAGTTAGTCTAGCACATGATAAGGCTTTACCAAAGATTTATGAAACTAAAACTTGGCTTTATGCAAATAAACCTAGAGCTTAGCACCCCCCTACACTTATTGAGTATTTATCTTAGAGTTAGTTTGCGAGTACTTTAAAAGTACTCATGGCTTTGCCCTGGCTATTCAAATGCCAGACTTTGAAGGAGAGCAACAGTATCAGGATGACGGACAACAGGACGTCTACGATAACTAGGATCGTCTTCTAACGTCAAGCGTTGCCTGTGAAATAGATAGTCCACTACTACTTCGCTTCCGCTACTATTTGTGATGTTGAACAATATATTCGTGTAATATTGGATCATGTGATCTATGGTTGTAAGACAATATGTGTTGTAATAAATGATGACTCTATGCTACTTACTATTATGTCTCGCAAAAACATTATTCCTGGGATTGCGATGTATGGCATAATAGGCATCTGGACTTAAAAATCCGGGTGTTGACAATGGTATTGGCATCAGTTCTGCTGCCGGAGAGTGAGGTTTGGCGGCAAATCTCTGGCACGCGTCACAAGTTCGTACTATTTCCTTCGCGTCCTCGATTGCTGTCAACCAGTAAAATCCAGCCCGAAAAACCTTGGCCACAATAGCTCGACTGCTCGCGTGATGACCACATATTCCCTCGTGTACATCCTTTAAGATTATCCTTCCTTCTTCGGGTGTGACGCACCTTTGTAGCACGCCCGAAATACTGCGCTTGTACAACTCCCCTTTGACCACTGTAAAGGCTTTGGATCGTCGGATAACTCGCCTTGCTTCAACTGGGTCGTCTGGTATTTCTTTCCTTAATATATATGATATGTACGCTTGCATCCATGGGACCTGCACCATCATCACCAGCTCTTGGTCCTCTTCTTCCTCTGGTGCTTCCTTGGGAGCCGTCGGAGTTTTCTCCTCCTTATCCTTCTTCTGCGCCTTCTTTGGTTTTGTGGATCTCTCTGTTATCTCTTCCCAAAACACTCCTGGCGGAATTGTGAGGCACTGCGACCCGATGTTTGCAAGAACATCGGCTTCATCATTGCTCAGCCTGCTGATGTGATTTACTTCGCATCCATCAAATAACTTCTCGAGCTCGTTGTACACTTCCTTGTATGCCACCATGCTGTTATTGACTGCATCACATTGGTTCATGACTTGCTGAGCCACCAACTGTGAGTCGCCAAAGATTTCTAATCGGGTTGCACCACAAGCTTTCGCCATCTTCATCCCGTGTATGAGAGCTTCATATTCTGTTTCGTTGTTAGATGCGTTTGGGAACGTCATCCGTAGGACATACTTCAGTTTGTCGCCTTCAGGTGATATAAGTATCACACCTGCACCAGCTCCTTCTACCCTCTTGGACCCGTCAAAGTTCATAGTCCAAGTTCTCGATAAATCTGGGGGTCCTATATTTTGCAGCTCCATCCACTCTGCGATGAAATCTGGCAGAATTTGCGACTTTATTGCTTTTCTTTTTTCATAGGCGATGTCCCGAGGGGAAAGTTCTATTCCCCAAAGGGAGACACGACCTGTAGCTTCTGGATTGTTTGGGATATTTGATAGAGGTGCTTCATTGACCACTATTATCGAGTGTGCCGAAAAATAGTGGCGCAATTTCCTTGCGGTTGTGAACACTCCATATGCTAACTTCTGGTACTGCGGGTACCGCTGTTTTGAAGGCGATAAAACTTCACTAATGAAATATACCGGCCTTTGCACTCCATAGAGTTTTCCTTCTTCTTCTCTTTCGACAACTAGCGCCGTGCTGACCACCTGAGGTGTGGCTGCAATGTATAACAATAGGGGTTCCTTCTCTTTCGGCGCCACCAAGATTGGTGGTGTCGAAATTGTGCGTTTAAGATCCTCAAAGGCTCTATCTGCCTCTTCATTCCACTGGAATTTCTCGCCTTGCTTGATTAACGCGTAGAACGGTAACGCCTTTTCTCCTAGCCTGGCGACGAATCTGCTTAAAGCTGCGACTCGCCCAGTTAGCTGTTGTATTTCTTTCAACTTTGTTGGCTTCCTCATTGTTACGATAGCTTGGATTTTTTCGGGATTAGCTTCAATCCCTCTTGCTGAGACTAGGAACCCGAGAAGTTCTCCTGTAGGGACGCCGAAAGAACACTTCGTTGGGTTCAGCTTGAGGCAAAACTTGTCGAGGTTGTCGAAAGTTTCCTTCAGGTCCTCAATTAGCGTTGTCCCCTTTTTTGATGTTATGATGACATCATCAATGTACACTTGTACGTTTTTCTCAATCTGTGTTGCTAGGCATTTCTGCATCATCCTCTGGTACGTTGCTCCCGCGTTTTTCAGACCAAAAGGCATTGTTCTATAGCAAAACACGCCATAAGGTGTGATGAACGCTGTTTTCACCTCGTCTTCTTCTTTCAATCTGATCTGGTTATAACCAGAATATGCATCCAGGAAGGAAAGACATTCGCATCCTGCCATGGAGTCGATAATTTGATCGATCCTCGGGAGGGGAAAGTGATCCTCTGGACAATGTTTGTTGGGACACGTAAAGTCGACACACATGCGAAAGACTTTAGTGTTTTTCTTCGGGACCAACACTGGGTTTGCGACCCAGGTGGCCTCTGTATGCAGCTCTTTGATGAAACCAGCTTCTCTTAGTCGATCAATCTCTGATAGCATAGCTTTGCGGTTTGGCTCCAAAAAACGCCGCAAAGGTTGTTTTATTGGTCTCGCTAATGGATCCAAGTTTAGGTGGTGCTTGGCAAGTTCCCTGGGTACTCCTGGCATGTCAGCTGGACACCATGCGAAGATTTTCCAGTGCTCACGGAGGAACTCGACGAGCACGCTTTCCTATGCGAGGTCCATGTCTGTCGCGATGGACGTCATTTTTTTTGGATCTGTCGGGTGAATCTGCACCTCTTTAGAATTTTTCGCAGTATTAAAGGTTGATTCTTTGTTAGGCCTTCCTACATATGGCAGCACATCATAATCAGTCGTGAGCCTTGACGCCATGTACTCTGCTTGCATCCCGAAGGTTTCTGATAGTCGATGAAAATCCTTGTCTCATTTATCGGCTAGCGCGAAGCTTCCTTTGATTGTAATTGGTCCCTTAGGTCCAGGCATCCTCCACAACAGGTATGTGTAATGTTGTACCGCCATAAACCTGGCATATGCTGGTCGTCCCAACAAAGCGTGGTACTGTGATGGGAAATCCACGACTTCAAACTCTAGCCTCTCTATTCTGTAGTTTTCTCGGGTCCCAAACTGAACGTCGAGATTGATCTTCCCCAACGGATAACTTGGCTTCTCCGGTGTGATGCCATGAAAACGTGTGTCGGTTGGTTTCAGATTTGCTAGAGATATGTTCATCTTCCTTAGTGTATCTGCGTACATAAGGTTTAAACTGCTGCCTCCATCTATAAATACTCGAGATACATCGAATCTTGCAATTACTGCTGGTAAGATAAGTGCTGACTGCCCTGGTCGAGGAACTTGCTGTGGATGATCCGCTATTGTGAAGCCAATGTCTTGCCCTGACCAATTGAGGTACTCAACCGTTGGTGGAGGCATCTTCTCTGCCATGAACACCTGTCGCGAGATTACTTTCTGAGCTCTATTGGATGGCCTGCCTTTCTGAATCATCGAGACCGCTCCGTTGGAATTGGGATCAACGTAAGGTGGAGGTGCGGGTGCTGCCGCTATTCTGAGCTGGTGTCGATTTTCGTCTGTAATTGCGGGAGGAGGTGGCAAGTGGATCTCACTCCTGGGCCCTTGAGGGTTTCTATGTGTCGCCTGAGCATTGGCGTGCCCTGCCCACCTTAACATTGCCTGAAAATTTCGGCAATCCTTTTGCAAGTGTCCTGACTGTCTCTTTCCGTTGTTATCGAGATAAAAATGCATCTGACACGGCCCGTTCATCATCTCCTCGGGGGACACGAAATGTCTCTGGAACCTTGGCCCATTATTTTGCCTGTTGTTTCGGGAGTCATCTCTATTGTCGCCTCGCTGCTCGTTGCTCCTTTGATAGTCATCTCTATTGTTTCCTCCAGCGCTTGCCCGAAAGCCAGCCGAAATTTGTCCAGGAGCATCATAGCTCGAGTACTACCGAGGAAATCGTCGCCTATTTTGATAATTTTGACCGCGGTCCTCCTCTGGTGACCTATGCCGTTTGTTGTGAACAGCATCTTCTCCATCTGCCCATCTATTTGCTATTTCCATCAATGCGGATATTGTCTTTGGGTTAGTTCTTCCCAAGTCTTCGACAAAATCTCCTCGCCTGATTCCTGCGACAAACGCATCTATCGCTCTCTCGTCAGATATATTCTCTGCCGAGTTTTTGATGATATTCCACCTTTGGATGTACTTTCTCATTGATTCGTCTGGCTTTTGTCGACACACCCTTAGTTCCCCTAGTGATGCAGGTTTTTTGCAAGTGGAACGGAAATTTTTTACGAACACATCTTCGAAGTGATACGTCTCCGACATATTGATAATTTCTTATGTTCCATGCCACATTATTGATGATATCTACATGTTTTATGCATACTTTATGTCATATTTATGCATTTTCCGGCACTAACCTATTAACGAGATGCCGAAGAGCCGATTCTTTGTTTTCTGCTGTTTTTGGTTTCAGAAATCCTAGTAAGGAAATATTCTCGGAATTGGACGAAATCAACGCCCAGGGGCCTATTTTCACACGAAGCTTCCAGAAGACCGAAGGAGTCACGAAGTGGGGCCACGAGGTGGCCAGACACCAGGGCGGCGCGGCCTGGCCCTTGGCCGCACCGGCCTGTCGTGTGGGGCCCTCGTGTGGCCCCCTGACCTATCTCCTCTGCCTACTTAAAGCCTTCGTCGCGAAACCCCCAGTACCGAGAGCCACGATACGGAAAACCTTCCAGAGACGCCGCCGCCAATCCCATCTCGGGGGATTCAGGAGATCGCCTCCGGCACCCTGCCGGAGAGGGGAATCATCTCCCGGAGGACTCTTCACCGCCATGGTCGCCTCCGAAGTGATGAGTGAGTAGTTCACCCCTGGACTATGGGTCCATAGTAGTAGCTAGATGGTCGTCTTCTCCTAATTGTGCTTCATTGTCGGGTCTTGTGAGCTGCCTAACATGATCAAGATCATCTATCTGTAATGCTATATGTTGTGTTTGTTGGGATCCGATGGATAGAGAATACTATGTTATGTTGATTATCAATTATTATCTATGTGTTGTTTATGATCTTGCATGCTCTCCGTTATTAGTAGGGGCTCTGGCCAAGTTTTTGCTAGTAACTCCAAGAGGGAGTATTTATGCTCGATAGTGGGTTCATGCCTCCATTAAATCTGGGACAGTGACAGAAAGTTCTAAGGTTGTGGATGTGCTGTTGCCACTAGGGATAAAACATCGATGGTACGTCTAAGGATGTAGTTGTTGATTACATTACGCACCATACTTAATGCAATTGTCTGTTGTTTGCAACTTAATACTGGAAGGAGTTCGGATGATAACCTGAAGGTGGACTTTTTAGGCATAGATGCATGTTGGATAGCGGTCTATGTACTTTGTCGTAATGCCCAATTAAATCTCACTATACTCATCATATCATGTATGTGCATGGTCATGCCCTCTTTATTTGTCAATTGCCCAACTGTAATTTGTTCACCCAACATGCTTATTCTTATCGGAGAGACGCCTCTAGTGAACTGTGGACCCCGGTCCATTCTTTTAATCGAATACAATCTACTGCAATACCTGTTCTACAGTTTTCTGCAAACAATCATCTTCCACACTATACATCTAATCATTTGTTACAGCAAGCCGGTGAGATTGACAACCTCACTGTTTCGTTGGGGCAAATTACTTTGGTTGTGTTGTGCAGGTTCCACGTTGGCGCCGGAATCCCTGGTGTTGCGCCGCACTACATCTCGCCGCCATCAACCTTCAACGTGCTTCTTGGCTCCTACTGGTTCGATAAACCTTGGTTTCTTACTGAGGGAAAACTTGCCGCTGTACGCATCACACCTTCCTCTTGGGGTTCCCAACGGACGCGTGCTGTACGCGTATCACGAAGCTATCCCAGTTGTCGATAGATCCTGGAGGAAGCTTCTTTATCCAAGATCGCGCAACTCCACTCAAATGTACCTGGATGCTCTGCATAGTTGTTGCTCTAGTTCCTCCTGTCAGCTTCACTGTCTCGAGATAATCGACTAGCCAATCCTCTGGATCTTGCAGGCCGTCAATTTTTTTGAAGTTATCGGGTAATTTGAACCCCGAAGGAACTCGAGTTTTTCGGACCCTCCTTGTGAAGCACGGCAGCCCGCACATATCCTCGTCATCTAGCTCTGGGGAGTGCCGATGTTCCCTTCTATTTTGTCGTGCTCTGTCCACCCTTGCTTGTGTTGCTGTATCTCTTGCTCCGCTTGTTCGCTCGGGAACTGGTGCTGCTGCCGCAGGTCTTGGACTATTTTGCCTTGCAGTTCCTTCGGGAGGCGTTGCTGCAAATGCCGTTCCCATGGCCCCAACACCTGCCATGGCCATATTGTACAATGTCTCTCTTGGATCTTCGGGAGGTGGCCTGGATGCAAGGATAAAGGCTTGTGTCGCCATATACCCAGCTTCCGGTGTTTTAGGGATAATGTTCCCTCTCGTGTCTATCGACATAAAAGACATGTCGAGGTTTTGAACCAAGTGCTTTCTTTCTGCCTCAGGTATGTTTTGCAGCCTTGACCTTGCTCTGTTCCGAGCTTCCCTGTGGCTATCTCCCGAAGTTCCTGAATGTCGACTTAACTCCACCCTTTGCCTCCTTGATGCAGAGGCTGCTTCTTGCCTTCTATCCAACTCGATTTTCTGCTTCTCGAGCTCCCGCCTGGTACGTGCAAGCCTATACTGGTATGCTTGTAACTCCTCAGGTGTCGCCGTTACAGTCATTGGCTCTGTACCGTTAATAGCTCTTGCGACTCGATCCCACACTTCTTGTGGGAATCGCACCATGTCTCGTGTCCCTGGTCCAATATATTTTGTTCCTAGACCTCTCGTGAGATCTGCAGGATCGACATATGGATTCCCTGCCTCGTCGAAGTTCTCTGATGTCTCCTCCTGTGGGCGACTCGGATCTCCGATTGCATAGATCTGATGATATTTTGGATACTGAACCATGTTGGGTTTGGTGACACCATCATAGAGATTGGTGAAGACCCTGCCAACGGTAGTGGATCTGTCGATGAAGTTGAAGCTGTCGAAGCTATCCGAGTCATCGCTTATATCTGAGTCCGCAGATGACTCGAAGGACATGTCGCTGAAGATCTTGGCGAGCTTTTCGCTTGCCCTGGTGCTGATGAAGCGTGGCGATGAAGTCTCCTCTTCGCCTGGCTCGATTGACGATGTTGAGTTCGAAAAATCGGAATCGATCGCCGATAATCCCGACGAGATCGGAATTTCGAGACGATACGCTCCCTCCTTCTCGACGCGAAAGTGGAACCTTCCGAACGTCATCTCCATAGGCTCCTCCAGATACGCATATGCATCCAAACGGGAGGGCGGGCGAGGAACAAAATCGACAGGACAGTTGCGATCTGTTTACCTCGATCCATCGCGTTGATTGTTGTTGACGAAATCGACGATCTTGAACGTGCCATCGAGATCAGATCCTTGACGCCTCTAATTCCCACAGACGGCGCCAATTGACAAGGGATTAACTTATCAATGCCTACGGGTTGTAGACTAGGGTTTTAGTTAGAAGTAGAGGGCAAGTAGATCTCGAAGGTTTCAGCCGAAAAGTACTCGACGATATGAAAACTAGGGTTTGTGAAACAATGAATCGATGCTTTCTTTGTCCCTCGACTCCCCCTTATATAGGAGGTGGAGCTGACGGATTCGCAATGTACAAGTTACAGAGTCCCGGAAGGTTTCTAACTCCTCCCGTAATATTACAAGTGTTCTCTCCTAATACAACTCTAGCTTTCCTTAACTAGCATGTTCGGCTTCCGAATTCTTCTTATCCTTCGGGTCGTGGGCCTTCAGTAAACCCCGGGTACCATCTTTGGCAGGCCCATTGGGGATGCCTATGTCACAGGGTGACGGCCGCGCCACGCGTGGCATCGCCATTACTACGTGCGCAGAGGTAGGCGACGGCCGCGAGCCACGCGAGGCATCGCCATTAACGCGGCCGCAGACTGCCGAAGCAACGCATCGGCGCCAGTACTGGCGGAGAAGACGCATCGACGCTGCGCACGCTCGCGGAAGCCGAGGCACTTCATTAACGCGGCCCTGCAAAGGCTGCAGCGCACCGCCCGGAAGTAATGCCGCGGAAGACGAAGCAGTTGTGCCGCTGCCAGGCGGGCCCGTGCGAGGACCGAGCGTACATTTTCCGCGACCGCCGAGTGTCCGCAGAGACGCAAACCTGGCGCATATTTGGGCCAGGTTTGCGTCTCCGCGGACGGCCCGGTCACTTTGCGTCGCCCCGCTGGAGGTGGAGCCAGACGCATTTCCGGTCACGGCGGACACAAACAGTCGCTCAGCGTCCGTTTGCGTCGCGCCGCTGGAGATGCCCTTACACACTCGTACCTAGCCGCTCCCCATCCTAATTCCTCTTTCATTTTTTTTCAGAATCCATCCAATATAGCTTCACAATCTGGCAGGTTCATCACGATTTCATTGGATCCAGTCCGCTGCTACCTCAGCATTCTCTGCAGCACTTGGCTCCACAGTAGCAGGCCCTTCTCCATTGCATTGCTCCTCCTGCACCCTTGTTGCTTCCTCCATTGCCAGGATGGGTGTTACAGGGAGCAATATAAGTTAGTCAGACCCACGCACCATGCTCAGAAACAGAAGCCTCACCTCGAATGGCGCCTCCCGGGCTAGGAACTTCAGCCCGACCGGAGACTTGGGCTCTGGCGCGGGTTCCTCGCCGTTGGCACCCACTACCGACGACGCGCCCTCGTCTGCGTCGGCTTTTGCCTTCTTCCCGGGGCCCTTCTTCTCCTTCTTCTTCCTGAACTGCTGCAGCTGCGTGCCACGAAACGCGAAACACGCGGTCAGAAATCCGGGAGCAAAATCGCAGGAACACGAAAAAAATGGAAACCTCAAATTGTGGGAGTCAGTACCTTCTTGCGCCCGGCAGCGAGGAGATTGGTGAGGCTATTGTCCCCGCCCCCGCGACCTCCCGCTCCGCCGCCGCCGCCCCGGCCGCGGCCACGGCCCTTCTGATCCATGGGGAGATCTCCCGAGGAGCGGTCACGCGAGGCGAGGAGGCATCAATCCCGCCAAACCCTAGACCGAATCAGAGCTGAGCCGGCTCGCACCCGCGCGCGCACGGGAACGAACCCCAGGCACCGGCCTTCTTGGTCTCGAGCTTCGGGAATCTCCGTGCCAAGCAGCGCCAAGTGGGTTTCGGGGTGCTCGAGGGAGACGAGGGAGATCTGGGGAAGGGCTTGAAGGAACCCGGGGATTCCTCCAGGCCTGGTAATGGCGATGGAATCGTGGAGTTTGGATTTGGGGATGATTCAGGGAAGAGGAGGAGGAAGAAGAAGAAGGAATTGGTGACAAATCGTTTGGGGGATTTTGTCGTGTTTGTTATGTTAAACGGTGATCTGGGCCCTTTGTAGGTAGGTGTGGAGCTGTCGGTTTTCGTTTGAGGGAACGAGTACGAGAAAGAAGACGACCTTTTAATTCATTTTCATGTTATAAAAAAGCAATAAAAAATCTTATAAAAGAACATTTTCTTCTGTTTCTGAAAGCTTCTCAGCATTTTCTTCTTTTTTGGAAGTACACCATTTCTTTTCTAGCGTGGGGAATAGTGGAAAAAATACTCTACTAATAAATTTAAGATATAATATGCCGATGATACAATTCTGTTTATGGATCATGATCTTGAAAAAGCTCAAAATCTGAAATTAATTTTGGCGGCTTTCGAGCAATTGTCAGTATTGAAAATCAATTTCCATAAAATCGAATTGTTCTATTTCGGTGATGCCCAAAATGATATGACTCTGTATACAGAGTTGTTTGGTTGCGGGCAAGGCCAATTTCCGATTCGTTATTTGGGTATTTCGATTCATTATCGGAGACTTACAATCGCGGAATGGAAATTAGTGGAAGAAAGACTACAAAAACGCCTTAGTAGTTGGAAAGGTAAATTGTTGTCCCTGGGAGGA